>NW_006789896.1:3030529-3032200 GCF_000442215.2 Lipotes vexillifer | reverse complement strand
CGGAAGAGCTTAGGTATGGTTAGATACATAGATAATGTTAAGTGAAGGAAAAATTTCTTTCTTTCTTTTTTTTTTCTTTTTGACCACACCATGTGGCATATGGGATCTTAGTTCCCCGACCAGGGATCGAACCCATGTCCCCTGCATTGGAAGTGGGGAGTCTTAACCACTGGATTGCCAGGGAAGTCCCAAGGAAGCATTTCTGAATGAGCTTTTTTTAGAGCCGTGATTTGAGTTGGGCTCAATCACTTCAAATAAGACATGATATTTGAGTTAATTCATTTCTCTAAATTTTTATTTGAGAAATAAACACAAAGTAAAAGAATTCAAGCAGTACAAAAGGTATGCAGGGAGGAAGATGTCTGTCTGTAGCTTTCATGTGTAGACTCTCAATTTTTCTAGTGGGAAATATGGTTACCATTTTCTTTTTTTTTTTTTTTAAACATCTTTATTGGAGTATAATTGCTTTACAATATGGTGTTAGTTTCTGCTGTTTAACAATGTGAATCAGCTATATGTATATATATATGCCCTCCCTCTTGTGTCTCCCTCCCACCCTCCCTACTCCACCCCTCTAGGTGGTCACAAAGCACCAAGCTGATGCAGCTACTTCCCACTAGCTATCTGTTTTACATTTGGTAGTGTAAATGTGTCAATGCTACTCTCACCATTTTCTAATGTACTTTTTTTTGGAGATATTTTATCCATATTTAAATGTGTCTGTACATGTGTATTTCTTGTCTATCCCACTTTTAAAAACTTTTTATTTAAAATAATTTTAGACTTACACAAAAGTTGCAAAAATAGTTCAGAGTCCAATATTACCGTTTGCTCAACTTCCCCTAATGTTAGCATCTTGTATAACTGTAGTATAATTATCAAAACTAGGAAGTTAATATTGGTTCAGTACCATTAACCATATTACAGACTTTATTCAGATTTCACCACTTTTTCTACTGATGACTAATCCTTGATCCCACATTGCATTTATTGTCATGTCTCCTTAGTCTCCTCCAATCTATGACATTTCCTTCGTCTTTCCTTCATTTTTGTGACTGACACTTGAAGAGTACTGATCAGTTACTTTGTAGAATGTCCCTCAATTTGGCTCTGTCTGATATATTCTTTTCTTTTTAAATATTTATTTATTTATTTGGTTGTGCCAGGTCTTAGTTGGGGCATGCGAACTCTTAGTTGTGGCATGCGTGTGGGATCTAGTTCTCTGATCAGAGATTGAACCCGGGCCCCCTGCACTGGGAGCACGGAGTCTTAACCACTGCGCCACCAGGGAAGTCCCTGATATATTCTTTTAAAAAAATTTTTTTCTAAATTTATTTTTTGGCTGCTTTGGGTCTTCGTTGCTGCACGCGGGCTTTCTCTAGTTGCGGCGAGCAGGGGCTACTCTTTGTTGCGGTGTGCAGGCTTCTCATTGCAGTGGCTTCTCTTGTTTGGAGCATGGTCTCTAGGCACGGGGCTTCAGTAGTTGCGGCACATGGGCTCAGTAGTTGTGGCTTGCGTGCTCTAGAGCGCAGGCTCAGTAGTTGTGGCAAATGGGCTTAGTTGCTCTGCGGCATGTGAGATCTTCCTGGACCAAGGCTCGAACCCGTGTCCCCTGTATTGGCAGGCAGATTCCTAACCACTGTGCCAACAGGGAAGTCACCCGACCCTGAT
>NW_006789896.1:2985578-3030507 GCF_000442215.2 Lipotes vexillifer | reverse complement strand
TTGCGGTATGCGGGCCTCTCCCGTTGCGGAGCACAGGCTCCGGACGCGCAGGCTCAGCCACCATGGCTCACGGGCCCAGCCGCTCCGCGGCATGTGGGATCTTCCCGGACCGGGGCACGAACCCGTGTCCCCTGCATCAGCAGGCGGGCTCTCAACCACTGCACCACTGGGGAAGCCCCCGATACATTCTTATAATTAGTTTGAGGTTATGCTTTTTTGGCAAGACTACCACAGAAGTGGTGTGCCCTTCTCAGCTTCATATCAGGAGGTACCTGCTATCTGTTTGTCTCATTACTGGTGATATTAACCTTGATCTTTTGGTTAAGGTGGTGTCTCTCCACTGTATAATTGTTTTTTTTCCCCTTTGTAATTATAATATTTTGGAGGAAACACTTTGACACTATGCAGATATTCAGTTCTCCTCAGACTTTTACCCACCATTTCAGTACCCATCAGAGGATCTTGTCTGCAGCAATTATTAGGGTGGTATTCTAATGATACCTTTCTATTTCCCTCATTTTTTCCTCATTAAATAATTGGAATTCTTCTATAAGGAAAAACTCTCCCTCAAGAATTTATTCATTCTTTCAACCATTTATTAGTATAATAATTGCTAACCCATAGCTTTGTAAGAAACAAATTTACTAACTACACTACAGTATTTGTGTATAGTTCTTTTTGTCATCTGGGTTGTTCTGCACCCACAACATGTTCATGTTAGATGAAAACATTATGTTGGAGCTAGTTTATATTCATGTATAGAGACCATTCTCATTTTTAAAAAGGTTGTGGTAGAATATTCATAACATAAAATTTATCATTTTAACCATTTCTGACTCTGTAGTTCAGTGGCATTAAGCACATTCACATTGTTTTGCACCCTACACAACCATTCTTCAGAACTGTTTGGCCTTCCAAAACTGAATCTACGTACCTATTAAACAATAATTCTCCCTTATCCCCTGTCCCCAACCCCTGGCAACCACCGTTCTACCTTCTGTCTCTATGGATTTGCCTGTTTAGGACATTTCACATAAATGGAATCATATAATATGGGGTGTTTGTGTCTGGCTTATTTCACTTAGTATAATGTCTTCAAGGTACATCCATTTCGCAGCATGTGTCAGGATTTATTCTTTTTAATGGTCGCATAGTATTCCGTTGTATGGATGTGCCATAGTACATGTAGCAAATTTGCTATTAATGGACTCTCCTATCATTTGTGATTATAGATAGTGTTGCAGTAGATTTTTGTGCATATGTACAAGTACATTTGTCAGCTAAATTCCTAGAAGTGAAATTGTTGAAGCAGAGGATATAGTTTCATTTTGTAGCTTTTATTTATTTATTTATTTATTTGGCCACACCATGTGGCATGCAGGATCTTAGTTCCCCAACCAGGGATCAAACCCATGCCCCCTGCAGTGGTAGCACAGAGTCCTCATCACTGGACCACCAGGGAATTCCTCATTTTAAATATTTATAGTTACTGCCAGGTTTCCCTCCAGTGAGGCTGTAACACTATTATTTTTCTGCTAACGATATAAAAACTTTAAAACAGTCTTTCAGCAGAAGTAAAATATGGTTTTAGGAGTTTGCCTTCAGATTTTTTTTTTTTTTTGGCTAGCAATCTATAGAAGTACTAACTAAACTACCACCTTTAAATAGTTTGCACCTATCAGAGGCCAGAAAGTGACCCTTAAACAATATAGATATTTGATTTTCCTAAATTTTTAAGCTATGCTGTTTCTCTGTAGGTCCTAGCCATAAATATCCTGGGTCGTTTCTTATTGAACAACGACAAGAATATTAGGTAAGTCAACTGAAAAATGTCTTGTATCTGGCTATTATAAACTCAGTGTACTCAAGAGTGACTTTGCTCAAGATCACACATGTATTGAGTGACATATCTAGAACTTCAACTCAGGATTTTTATTTTTAGTCTGGTCTTAAAACCGTTTTGATAAGAATTTGAGTATTTGCCTCATGAGTTAATTTTTAGTCCTGTTTATACTTTAGCATTAGGAGTCAGCAAACTTCTTCTGTAAGGGACCAGATAGATGGTCAGTATTTTAGACTCCATGGGCCTTAGGGTCTATTTGGCAACTACTCACCTCTGCCTCTTGGTGTGAAAGTAGCCATAGACTGTGTAAATGATGTGCATGGCTGTATTGCAATAAAAATTGATTTACCAAACCAGACAGCAGAGGGCCGGGTTTTTGCAGATAGGCTGTAGTAGATAAATTTATCAGTATTACCTTCTATTCTTTCTTGTCATGTTAACGATTGAAAAAATGTGGAAATAATCATTATGGTACCCTGAATTATCTTCTCCTTCCAGAATAATTTTTAAATACTTGGATCATAAACTCAAATTTTTGCAGGGGCAGTTTTGGTACTGGTATCAAACAAAAGCAGAGGAAATATAAATGGTAAAATTGAAATAATTTCCTCTTGTGTTTTGGGGCTCAGACAGCCTGAAAAGGCATACTATATACTTATTTTGTTGTACTATTTGAAAGAGTTTGGAAGAATCAAGTCAGTCACTTTTAGAAGTTTAAATGGAATTGACCATGAATACAAATCTAAATCCAAGGCTTCTGGTTGCCACAGCTTTAGATTATAGTGTTTTTTATGGCTTTACTGTGTTTCCATTTTACTCACTAATCTGTCTTGTCTTTTAAATATTTAACAATGTATGCTTTCCCTTAGTCATTGGACATCTTCTTTGTCGTTAAGCAGATAATTATCCTGAATTTTACATTTTAATTCTGTTCTTCTGCAACTTTATGTCATCCAGATATGTAGCTTTAACATCTTTGTTGAAGACTGTGCAGACAGATCATAACGCAGTACAGAGGCACAGAAGTACCATTGTGGACTGTCTAAAA
Organism: Lipotes vexillifer; assembly: GCF_000442215.2. NCBI lineage: Eukaryota > Metazoa > Chordata > Mammalia > Artiodactyla > Lipotidae > Lipotes > Lipotes vexillifer. The sequence goes on along the minus strand of NW_006789896.1, from coordinate 3,027,616 downwards.
GATTTGGATGTCTCAATAAAACGGTAACAGATTATTGAAAATTCTGCTCCCCACCCATCACCTGATAACTTTGTAATAGTTTTGAGAGGGAGAATGTAGACATTTATGTATTTAGTCATTATTTTCACAGTGTAAATCCTTTTTTCCGAAAGGATTGGCAGGGAGAAGTTTAGATTAATGAAAGAGGCCAGTACAGGATACTGAAGTGCACACTGAAGTTGTCCTTGGTTTTTTGATGAGTAAAACAGGTACAGATAAGCTGGGCATATGTTTACTCAACAGAGGTACTGTGTTCTGTGTGTTGGAGGATGAAAATACGGAGTGATCCATCGGCTGAGTGTTTTATCACAATGCTGAAACTCAAATTGCTGACAGCACACGTTTTCTCACAGTACTTCAAGATACTAGAGGCGGCCGTGTTTCTTAGAACAGTGCATCTAGGAATGACTTTTAGGCAGCACATAGGACTTAGAAAAGGCATGTATATTTTTTCCTTGATGTAATTCTACTGGTTCTCGTCTTAGAATAACTGTAGTTGTTTGTAAAACCTAGTTATGGTTGGCCTCAGTGAACTTTTGGTTTACTGTTCAATCCAGAAAAAATTAGATTTGAAATGATCTCTGAAACTATTCACTTAACAAACATGCATTGATAATTGTGTTCCTTTTATTTGCAGAGAACAGGTGCTAAGTGCTTGGGCAAACTAAAGATAAGACCTAGACTCAGTAATAACAACTTTTACATAGTGCTTTGCAAAGGATTTATAAGCACTCTCTCAGTTGGTTCTCAGAGCAAGCCAGTAAGAGAGACTAGGCAATTACTTCTATCCCCAATTAGCAGATTAAAATACAGTACCAAAGGAATCAAATGACTTACTCCAAACCTTACCCCTTGGACATGGCAGACGTGGGAATAGAAATCAGACTTTCTGACTTCTATTGTGTTGTTTCTGTATAGCTCATGACTGGTCTTTGCATTTCAAAAGTAAAACCTGGGTCTCTTTGACAGGTTATATAACAGTAGGAGCTTAGACTCTGGAGCCAGAAAGCATCATTTCAAATCCTAGCTCTGCCCTTAATAAACTTTGTCTAGGTACTTAGCCTTCCTGTGCTTCAGTTGTCCCATATGCAAAATGTGGATACAAGAGCACCCACTTCAAAAGGTTATATGCAGGATTAACTGGATTAACATATGTACTTAAGCACTGTGTAAGAATTAGTTATTATTGCATTTCTGTAAGGATTGAGTTTTTGTTGCCTGTAGATTAACTAAGATGAAAGTATTATTAAATTGGGATTTTTGAAAGTTAATTATATGCCATGTTTGACATTATTGACCAAATGTGAAAAGATGCCTATAGTAACCTTATAACTTCTATATGTAAAACATGTCTATATTTGCCTTCATTGCCAAATTTGATAGGCGGTTTTAGAAACTCCTGTTTGCTCTCATAGCACATATCCTTTTTTTCCTTTTCATGGCTCTTATTCTCTTTTTCAGTTTTTTTCCCAGCTTTATTGAGATATAATTGTGTAAGTTAAAGATGTCCATCTCATTGACTTGTCACACTTATCTATTGCAAAATGATTATCACCGTAGCATTAGTTAACACCTGCATCCTATCACATACTTACCATTTCTTTTTCATGGTGAGAATATTTAAGATCTATTCTCTTAGCAACTTTGAAGTTATAATACATTGTTATTAACAATAGCCATCATGCTATACATTAAATCTCCAGAACTTATTCATCTTATAGGTGGAAGTTTGTGCTCTTTGACCAACATCTCCCCATTTTTCCCACCCCTCAGACCCTGGTAACCACCATTCTAGTCTCTGTTTCTATGCATTCAGCTTTTTATAGCTTCCACATATGAGTGATACTGTACAATATTTGTCTTTCTCTAACTTATTTCACTTAGCCCTCAAGGTTTGTTTTTATTCTACTCTTCTATGTACCTTTTGATGTAAACTGTGTTACATCATCTTTGGACTAAAGTGGATGTAATAAAAGGAGAGTATGGTGACTATATATCATGTTTTTAATGAATAACGCAGAGGTATTATCATTGGGTAATAATTTTGTTGCCTCTCTTTTTGAGCCTTTTAAGTTCTAAATTTCAGCTTCATAGAATAGATTGCTGAACTCAAACTTCATTTTTGGTCTTTAGTAGTATATCTCTTGGGGATTTTTGAAGAAAAGTGTTGATGAACGTTCAAGATAAATTTGATAATTTTGGTTATCTCATGTGCAAAGATTGGGATCATAAGATCATGCAAAGACATCAATACATCCACTAGTGCTTGGTGTTCAAAGACAACATACCTGGGTCTTTGTTTCATTCCCACTGTAAATATCATAACTTTTTTTCCCTCCCCCCTGCAAGGCGTGCAATGGAATTGAGTTTTGCCCTGGTAAATGGGAATAATATTCGAGGCATGATGAAGGAATTGCTTTATTTTCTGGATTCATGTGAGCCAGAATTTAAAGCAGACTGTGCATCTGGAATCTTCCTTGCTGCAGAAAAGTAAGATTTAATTTTTATATTCATTGGTAAAAAATGCTTGGAACTTTTTGGAAAGCATCTTTAAAACATGGAGGAAATGTTGTAAACATGTTTAAACATGTAACATTTATTTCAGGCTTCCCATTAGAAATTAGGTTTGAGAAGGCCATTCTAGCCAGTATCTAATGTTAAGCATTATGCTAAGACCAAAATAATCCCACTTTTATAAAATCTCCTCTTTTATCTGTTCTTTAACCTCTCATCTATGATGTCCTTTTGATGAAGAGAATAGAAAAGTTACAGCATCTGGATGGTGGTTCTGTGTAAAACTTTTAGGAAGAAGTACCTCAAGATTTTGGTAGTATGGTTGTTTCACCTCTTTTCACTGTGAATTTAAGGGAGCAAGTTTCTAGTCCTGGTGTGCCTGGGTCTCGGAAGAATCCCTTTTCTTCTTTCTTCTCTATCCTCTCCTGTCCTGACTTTATGATTTATTTTCTGAAAAACTGGAGACAGAGTCCCCAGTTCTCAGCTCAGCAACTCCTATTGCACATTACGTGGAACATCTGAATTTGACTATGTACCACTTCATCACCCTTTGAAATGGGAATTACTGCTAGTTTTGAAGGTGAAATGGGTCCAGATATAATCACTTAACCTGTGAACCTAAAAAATGCTGTAGGACAGGATTTTTGAAAGTCACTGAGCAGAGCTTAGTTTATAGGTTCCAGTGTTTTCACCTAGTGCCATTATTTTCTCAGGTATGCACCTTCCAAACGGTGGCATATAGACACAATTATGCGCGTTCTGACAACGGTAAGTAGTGTTCTTAAGTCAACATATACTAAGGGCTGGATGTGTCGATTAACGAGTCAGACAAAGCCCTTGTTCTCATGAAGCTTATGTTCTAGTGGGGAAGATAGGAAATTCATGGGGAAATATGTAACACTCTTTTGTCAGGCAGGGGAAAATGCTATGAAAAATACTAAAGTAACATATGGGACTATATTGATGGCAGAAGAGGATGGGATATGGGGCAGTGGGCCAAGTGTCTTAGGTAGAATAGGGCAGGTCACTCAGAGGAGGTAACATTTGAGTAGAGAACTTGGTTAAATGAGGAGCTGTGCAAAGATTTGGGTGAAGAGTGTACAAATCAGAGGGAACAGTAAGTGTTGCAAAGCCCTAGGGTAGCAAACAAGCTTGACCTGTCTGGAGAGCATCAAGAAGGCCAGTGAAGCCAGTTGAGTGAGAGAGGCAGAGAATGGTAAGATTGATGCAGGGGCTAGATTCTATAAGGCCTTATAGGAGTTAGGATTTTATTTTGAATATGATAGGAAATCATTGGAAAGTTTTGAATGGCTAAATTCTGGATTTTAAATTATGATTTTATAGAATATCCTTTCTTTGGTAGTCTTCCAGAATTTTGGAGCTTCTCAGTCGATCATTCAATTAATAGACAGGGATTAGATATTTAAGAGTAAAAATGAAAATGTAGTGGCATAACTATCTATGTCTGATTATGTCACCAGAAGTAAAAAACATTGACAAAGTTGACCACATTAAAATTTAAAACTTGTATAGCAGAAGGGAAAAAAAAATCTACAAGGTTAAAAGGCAGATGACAATTAGGGGAAAAACCACTGTAACATATGACAGTGTGTTAATACTTTTAATCTATAAATACTTTACAATTAATAGGAAAAAGTGAAACACTAAAGGAAAAACTGGCATTTGAACAGACATTTGACAAAAGAAGAAAATGGCTAGTTAACAGTGAAAAATACCCTTACTCTTAAAGAGATAGTAAACAAAATAAAAGTGAGGTGTCATTTTTCACTTGTCATACTTTTTAATCTAATTCCTAGTGCTAGTTAGAAAATAGAGAACAGGCAATACTTTATTATGTTTTTAGGACTTTCTGTTGGAAAGATAAAAGGTCACTGTACAAAAATGTATATTACAGAAGCGTTCATCCTAATCTTATTTATAATAGGGGAAAGTTGGAAACAACCAGGGCATGGGTTAAGTAAATTGTGAAACATCTGTAGGAGAGAATGATACCATTGAAATTTTTAAAATTTCAATTAAATAGTTTACCTACAATGAATTAATTTTGTAAAAGTTTAAAAGTCAGTATACTTAATTGGGAAATTATATTCTAACAAAAGATACGATGGTTTTTATAAGGCTCAAAAGAAGGGAAAAATTAGAGCTCCTGAAGAAAAATGTTTATCAAAATCAAAACCTTTTTTAAAAAATTGCTCCAACTTTTCGGTTTTCCAATCAATTTATGTTCTCTTTTTATATGATCATATGATTTTTCTTCTTCAGCCTATTGATGTGCTAGGTTAATTGATTTTTTAAAAAATTATTTATTTAATTGAAGTATAGTTGGCTTACATTAATTGAATTTTGAATGCTGAATCAGCCTTCCATATCAGGAATAAATCCCACATGGTTGTGACATATAGGTTTTTTAATGCATAATTGTTGTATTTGATTTTCTAATTTTTTTAAGGATATTTGCATCTGTGTTCATGACAGATATTGGTCTATAGTTTTCTGTTGCCGATGTTTTCTTTGATCCATGTGTTATTTAGTAGTGTGTTATTTAATTTCCAAATATTTGGGGACTTTTCAGCCATCTTTATATTACTTATTTCTAGTTTAATTTTGCATGATTTCTATTCTTTTATTTATTTATTTTAAAATATTTATTTTATTTATTTTTATCTTGGTCTGCATTGGGTCTTCATTGTGGCACGCGGGATCTTTTTGTTGTGGCACGGGGGCTCATCATTGTGGAGCGTGGGCTTCTCTCTAGTTGTGGCACAGAGGTTTCTCTCTAGTTGTGACGTTTGGGTTTTTCTCTCTCTAGTTGTGGCACGTGGGCTCCAGAGTGTGTGGGCTCTGTAGTTTGTGGCACTCAGGCTCTCTAGTTGAGGTGTGCAGGCTCAGTAGTTGTGGTGCGTGGGCTTAGTTGCCACGCAGCATGTGGGATCTTAGTTCCCCGACTAGGGATCGAACCCGTGTCCCCTGCATTGGAAGGCGGTTTCTTTACCACTGGACCACCAGGGAAGTCCCTCTGTTCTTTTAAATTTATTTTTAATGGCCCAGCATGTGATCTGTCTTGATAAATGTTCTGTGTGAGCTTGAGAAGAATGTGTATTCTGCTGTTGTTGAATGGTGTGGTCTATAAATGTCAATTAGATCATGTTAATGCTTCCTCTTATTTAAAACACTCTGCTTGTGCTTCCCTGGTGGAGCAGTGGTTAAGAATCTGCCTGCCAATTCAGGGGGACACTGGTTCGAGCCCTGGTCCAGGAAGATCCCACATGCCATGGAGCAACTAAGCCCGCGAGCCACAACTACTGAAGCCCGCGTACCACAACTACTGAAGCCCCTGCGCCTAGAGCCCGTGCTCTGCAACAAGAGAACCACCGCAATGAGAAGCCCGTGCACCACGACGAAGAATAGCTCCCCACTCACTGCAACTGGAGAAAGCCGGCTCGCAGCAACGAAGACCCAATGCAGCCAAAAATAACAAATAAATACAATAAATAAATTTATTAAAAAAAAATAAAACAAAACACTCTGCTTTTTCCTATTAGGGAAGAATGTAAATATCTAAGTCACACCACTAATTACCTGCTTTTTAGCTTCTCACCTTTCCTTTTTGACCATTTCGCTAAACTTCTCCCTCTGTCTGTGTTTCTTTTTTTTTTTTTTTTTTTTTTTTTTCCGGTCCGTGGGCCTCTCACCGTTGTGGCCTCTCCCGTTGTGGAGCACAGGCTCCGGATGCGCAGGCTCAGCAGCCATGGCTCATGGGCCCAGCCGCTCTGCGGCACGTGGGATCCTCCCAGACTGGGGCACAAACCCATGTTCCCTTCATCGGCAGGCGGACTCTCAACCACTGCACCACCAGGGAAGCCCTGTCTTTGTGTTTCTTAACAGGAGTGGGTATCCCAGCCACCTGGGATTTTTTCTTTGTCTTTTTCCTCTCTAAAGTACACATGGGTAGGCCTGGTCTCAGTCTTGTAAATCAGATCAACTCTTCTGTCCAGTAATGGGAGATTGACCAAGGTGGGCTGATATTAGGCACAGGTTCCACTGTTTATATGTCCTGTGCAGCCTGGTTATCATCATGCTCTGATAAGGCCAAAATTTAGTTTCCCCATAGGTTAAATAGCTGTATTTTGTTTTTGTGGTTGTAAATCTCAAGATTCCACTAGTCAAGAGGACAATAAAGAGATCAAGGTTTTCTTTTTTTTTTAATGTGGATAATTAAATACAAAATATTTCCTATTCCTGGGACTACTTATTGGTTCTATATTTATAAACTAGTTTTTTAAAGGAGTGTGAATAAACTCAGGGTTTTTTTTGTTTGTTTGCTTATTTATGTATTTATTTGGCTGCATCGGGTCTTAGTTGCGGCACACAGGGTCTTCTTGAGGCACTCGGGATCTTTCGTTGCGACGTGTGGGCTCTTCATTGTGGTGCAAGGGCTTCTTTCTAGTTTTGGTGTGTGGGTTTTCTCTCTCTTGTTGTGGCACGCAGGCTCCAGAGTGCGTGGGCTCTGTAGTTTGCAGCATGTGGGCTGTCTTGTTGAGGCGCACGGGCTTAGTTCTAAGCCCTGCAGCATGTGAGGTCTTAGTTCCCCGACCAGGAATCGAACCCACGTCCCCTGCATTGGAAGGCAGATTCTTTATCACTGGACCACCAAAGAAGTCCCCTAAACTCAGGTTTTTTAAAAGTTACTATTTATTTCAGTCTCATCTTATTTAACAAGCCTTTTTGAACTGTTCATGTACACTCCTTTCTCCATCCCCCAGAGTAGCGTGACTACTATAGCTAGCTCATGTGATTTTAACACCTGTGTTGGGGAGTTGTGGGAAGGGAGAGGTTGTTGTAAATTAAGTTCCCAGTGAATGTATTTCTTAAATTTTTGTAATCGTAGACCTTACCTGTTTTGAGTAGAGAAGGCCTTTCTTAAATTTTAAACTTTTTTTTTTTACTTTGGACGAAGAGAAGTTTTTATTTTTTCTAAAATCTTAAAACTTTAGAATATTCATTTAAATAAGACTTTAAAGGGGGAGGGATAAATTGGGAGATGGGGATTGACATATACACACTACTATATATAAAATAGGTCACCTAATAAGAACCTACTGTAGAGCATAGGGAACTCTACTCAATACTCTGAAATGGCCTGTATGGGAAAAGAATCGAAGAAAGAGTGGATATATGTGTATGTATAACTGATTCACTTTGCTGTACACCTGAAACTAACACAACATTGTAAATCAACTATACTCCAGTAAAAAAAAAAAGACTTTGAAGTTTGAACTGCTTATGAACATGAAAATTGGAAACAACTTTATCTTTGAGGGTGTTTTGTAGTAGTCTCCTTTGAACAGCAACAATACTAGCTAACATTTCTTATTATTACTGTGTGTTTCTAGGGGTAACTGTCCGCATTTCCTTTTAGGCAGGAAGCTATGTTCGTGATGATGCAGTTCCCAACTTGATCCAGTTAATAACCAATAGTGTGGAGATGCATGCCTATACTGTCCAGCGCTTGTACAAAGCAATTCTTGGTGATTATTCTCAGGTATGTACTTTCACTTTTGGGGGGAAATTGCCCTTTATTTTCCTGATATGCTCTTACTACTGCCACTCTAGAGGTGCCTCAGTTTTGACCTTTATGATTAGATGACCTGTGATTTGTATTAATCCTTTAAAGGACTGAAATCTTTGACAAACGGTGACTTTCTTTTGACAGCAACCTTTGGTGCAAGTAGCTGCCTGGTGTATAGGTGAATATGGAGATCTTCTTGTGTCTGGCCAATGTGAAGAGGAAGAGCCTATTCAGGTACCCTTTGTCACTCTTGGTTAAGGAGGGGGAAAAACAATGTTTTTGGTTTTAAGAGAGTAGTGTTTAATGAGTCGAGATTGATTCCTTGAAAACCTTTTAAAGAAGCAATTCCAGAATTACGTTGGAAAACCTGCTGATTTTTGAGCTGGAACTTACTGGGCCATTGTGAGATACTAAAACTGCGTTTAGGACCTACCCCCCATCCCATCAGACTGACTTACATTGTTTCTCTTACCCTCTGGCTGATAAGAAATGAGAGTGTATCCATGTTTCCATTTGCTCATTAAAGGACTGGATTTCAGAGAAGTTGTGGCAACAACACTTTAACTCTATGTATCTTTTTCCTTTCTTTCTCTCCTTCTGCCTTTGAAAGTCATAAAATGCCTCTCAGCCCCCAATGGGGTATTTTCCATCCTTTTTACCTCCCTCCTACATGCTTCTGGTTGGTGGGTTAGGTTGTACAGTTACCCTGGCAAAGCACAGATTGTGTTAGAAGCTTTGGTAATGATGATGGCAGGATTGTCTTTCTGGTGACATCCTGTGACTTAATATCAGATGTAGATATTTACAGTTAAAATTCATCTTACATTGTCTTTTTTATTTTTCTGCACAGGTAACAGAGGATGAAGTGTTGGATATTTTAGAAAGTGTCCTAATCTCTAATATGTCCACCTCAGTGACACGAGGTTATGCCCTCACTGCCATTATGAAGCTTTCTACTCGATTCACCTGTACTGTAAAGTGAGTATGGAGAAAAAGTAGGGTGAACATGTTGTTTTGTAATTTTTAAAAACTTTATTATGGAAAATTTCAAGCAAAAGCAAAAGTAGAATAGTAAAATCAATTGCATATACCTTTATTCCTCAATAACAATCATCATTTCATGGTTAATCCTTATTTTATCTATACTTTGCTCCCTGTCATCCCCCTATCCCACCATTGCTTATTTTGGAGGTAAAAAGTAATGTTTTTAAAATCAGGGTTTCTGATGCCCGTTTTCTCTTTTAAAGTAGCGAAGTTATTTTCCCATATAAGGGTTCTGGTTTATTATAATATTTTGAGATGTCTGAATAGGAAGAAAATTGTGAAGGTTTTGGTGTTTTAAGTCTTTAAAATTTTTTTTTTTTTTTTTTTTTTACTATTTTGACGAAAAGTCAATTCTTGGATCAGTCTCCCAGCCAAGCATATTTAAACTTAGTTCTCTTAGACCTTCTGCTTTAATTTTTTTTTTTTTTTTTGCGGTACGCGGGCCTCTCACTGTTGTGGCCTCTCCCGTTGCGGAGCGCAGGCTCTGGACGCGCAGGCTCAGCGGCCATGGCTCATGGGCCCAGCCGCTCCACGGCATGTGGGATCTTCCCGGACTGGGGCACGAACCTGTGTCCCCTGCCTCGGCAGGCGGGCTCTCAACCACTGCGCCACCAGGGAAGCCCTCTCCTTTAATTTTTAATGTTAAGCCTCGTGAAGAATGGTATTTTTTACTATTTAAATTGTGAAGTAGAAGAATTTGGTGTCAGGTAATGATCTTTTGTTGAAAGAAGTCTGATGCCATGACCCATTTGTTGATAAAAGCTTATTTTAAAGTTATTAAAGAAGAAAGTGAAGACTATAAATTTATTCTTTTGTAGCAAATTAATAATCGGTACTTTTGTCTAGCAAATTTTAGGGTATGAGATATTTAACAGACAAAATCTAGCATTACAACTAGAATAAGTATGATGGTAATAAGTATGATGGTCTTGAGCTATATGTCAGATGAATGAACATAAAGGAAAAGTGTTTTGTTTTTGAAAAGTTATGTACATTAAGAAAAGAGCATTTCAAAATTTTAACCAGAATCCTCTGTTTCAAACATTATTCTCTCTGCTTGTTTATGAACTTTCTTTTGGGTATTTGAATTTGTTTGTCGTTTTATCCCAAAGCCGAATTAAGAAAGTGGTTTCCATCTATGGAAGCAGCATTGATGTGGAGCTCCAGCAGAGGGCAGTAGAATATAATGCACTTTTTAAGAAATATGACCATATGAGGTAAGTAAAAGAAAGTAAACAATGCGTGCCTCTTAGCATCTCAAACAAATTTTCACGATAAACCCGTAAAGGAGATTCATCCCTCGTGCTTTATTAGCCGGACCTCACAACTCTGTTTGGTTCTAACTGCTTGGACCCTTGTGTTTTGTCCATCTTCTATTCTCCCTAGCCTCTAAAGAAATAAGTGAACTATGTTCCTTTACTCCCCTTCTCACCTTTCTTTTGGTAGAGAAAGTTTGCTTCATTTTCCATTTTATTTGGTGAAGAAGTGGGAGTTGTTTTTTCCTCAAAAGAATTGCATTCAGATATTATTGCTATTAACATTTTGGTGTGCAGTGTCTTCTGTTATGCAGTATCTTTTTTTTTTTTGCGGTATGCGGGCTTCTCACTGTTGCGGCCTCTCCCGTTGCGGAGCACAGGCTCCGGACGCGCAAGCTCAGCGGCCATGGCTCACGGGCCCAGCCGCTCTGCAGCATATGGGATCTTCCCGGACTGGGGCACGAACCCATGTCCCCTGCATCGGCAGGCGGGCTCTCAACCACTGCGCCACCAGGGAAGCCCCAGTATCTTCTTAATTGGAAACTGCTAATAACGTACTTATTTGCTGTTCTTTCATTCCAATTTCTCTTATCACTGAGAATTCCCAGTGTCTCGGGATTTAGAGGGACAGTTTGTCCATTCAGTGTTTCTTGCCTGCCCTTAATCCAGCCAGGAATTTAGGTCATGTATTCTTGTAATCCAGCTTCTATTTTAGTGTCTGTGTTGGGATGTGGGGAGGGGAGATGTCTCTACGTGTTTGGCTCCAATATAGTTAACAGTGATTGTTTTGGGTAGGGAAGCTAGGTTAACTGCCTAGAATTTAACCACTTCAGATTCTTTCAGGTCTGCTCTGCTTGAAAGAATGCCTGTCATGGAAAAAGTAACCACAAATGGCCCTACTGAGATTGTGCAGACAAATGGAGAGACAGAACCAGCTCCTCTAGAGACCAAGCCACCACCCTCTGGGCCACAGCCCACCAGCCAGGTAGCTTTTCCCTTGCTTATCTGGGGATCTTCATGATCTTATAATTCCTTAGAACCTATCTCTTAGCTGATTCCTTTCAATGTTCCTGGATTGATTGATGGTTCTCTTCCTTATTTTTAAGTGTTGAAAGGGCTTTGCATCAGATACAGATTAGGCAATGACTAATGAATAAGATTTTATTTCCTTGTTTAGGCCAATGATTTATTGGATTTGTTGGGAGGAAATGACATAACACCTGTTATTCCAACTGCACCTACAAGCAAACCAGCTTCTGCTGGTGGAGAACTTCTTGATTTGCTGGGAGACATCAACCTTACAGGTGAGACCAGACTAGAGTTATTTCATGCTTGGTTAGGGATAAGGGCCTTAGGGAAAAACTATACTGAACATTAGCCTTTCTATCTAGCACATGAAACAGTTGAAGATGGGAGAGGCTAAGTGAAAAGCAAGAGTCTTCACAACATCTGGGATATGTTGCCATACTAATACTCTAGAGATAATTAATAGGGATTCCTTAAAGTCTAATTTTTAATTTTTTGGAGAGTAAATTACTCATAGCATTTTAAGATAGAAAGGACTGTCTCAGGTTAGAAAAGAAATACATCCCAAGAAATACATTACTTCTAGGTTTCTTTCTACTCATGGTTAGTTTCCAAGAACTGTGGCCGTTTGTAGAGAGTGGAGAGATGTCAACTGTTTTCCTCCTTCCCTCTCTCTCCCTGTCTCTCTCCTTGGTATTAAAGCAATGGAAGGAGAAAGTCATCCGTGGTTATAATATTCAAACATAACTTTTCATTTGGGAATATCTTTTCTTATCTTTATATGTAGTAGACATTTGTAATTAATGTGTTCAGAGATATTGTGAACACAAGAGTTCAAGAGAGTCCAAGAGGGCTTCCCTGGTGGCACAGTGGTTAAGAATCCACCTGCCAATGCAGGGGACATGGGTTCGAGCCCTTGTCTGGGAAGATCCCACATGCTGCAGAGCAACTAAGCCCGTGTGCCACAACTATTGAGCCTGCTCTCTAGAGCCTGTGAGCTACAACTACTGAACCTGTGTGCCACAACTACAAAAGCTCACATGCCCAGAGACCATGCTCCACAACAAGAGAAGCCACCGCAATGAGAAGCCTGCACACCGCAACAGAGTAGCCCCCACTCACCACAACTAGAGAAAGCCTGCGTGCAGCAATGAAGACTCAACACAGCCAAAAATAAATAAGTTAAAAAAAAAAAAAGAGTCCAAGAGTATCACTGTAGCATATAATTTCTATCTTAAGTGACTTCTTTAAAAGTATAATGGAGGGCTTCCCTGGTGGCGCAGTGGTTGAGCGTCCGCCTGCCGATGCAGGGGACACGGGTTCGCGCCCCGGTCTGGGAGGATCCCACATGCCGCGGAGCGGCTGGGCCCGTGAGCCATGGCCGCTGAGCCTGCGCGTCCGGAGCCTGTGCTCCGCAATGGGAGAGGCCACAACAGTGAGAGGCCCGCGTACTGAAAAAAACAAAAAAAAACAAAACAAAACAAAACAAAAAAAATCATAATGGAGAGTTACAGCATACATGACCTTACATAGAAAACAGCCATAGGATAAAGTTGTTGAATGCTCATCAAGACTGGCTATCACAAGCTAAATGATTTTTTTCCTAATGTAGCAGCCTCCCACAGCTTATGGTTTATATTTGTCTTAACAGAATTTTAAAATGTTACTTGTCATGTACTTAGAGCCATTTACAAATAGTTTCAAATCTTGACATGCCAAAGCTATCCTAGATATATGGAAAAACAAAAACAATCCCATGTTTAAAACATAGTATATGGGGAATTCCCTGGCAGTCCAGTGATTAGGACTATGTGCTTTCACTGCTTAGGGCCTGGGTTCAGACCCTGGTCAGGGAACTAGGATCCTGCAAGCTGTGCGGCATGGCCAAAACAAACTGTAGTGTATAGATGATATGCTTTATTTATTAACATAGCATTTCCATGTTAGTACATAATCTTACCAATTATAATTTTAAATGGTTGTCTAATATTTCATTAAGAAGTTTGAACCATTATTTATTCAATTCCTTACTATTGGGCATTTTGTTTCCAGATTTTTCTTATCATAACTGATGCCTCAACATATCGTTATTACATAAATTTGTCCAAATTTATTTTGGGTTTACATTCTTAGGCTAAGTTAAGTTAGGCTTAATCTGTCTGAATCTGTTTAAAGTAAGAAGGATAAATACTTAACGTCATAGGGTATTGTGAGGAACAGTGACTTAGTACATGCATGACACATAGTAGGCACTTGGTAAATGTTATTTATCGTTTCCTCAGTGTATATGGCCATGAGTTTCACTGTATAGTCATAAATATTATCATCTTTTTAAAAAAGCCCGAACAGTTGAAAGATTGATGCTATCATTTTGTTAATTTTTATTTTTCCATTCAAGGGAATGTTTTATATTTATCCATATGTGCATTATACATGAATTTCCTTTTCGTACATTCCTTTTGTATCCTTTAACTCATTTATCATGGGGTCTTAATGTTTTGTTTTTGTTCTGACTTTCTTGTTTTTCTAATCTTAAATGAAAAAGTAAAATGATAAAATGTTAAAAAGTCTAGATTTTCCTTTCCTTATTCATAATGAGTTTAAACACGTTTTCCCATTTTTTAACTTTTTAAGTAAAAAAATTTTGAGTTCTAGATTCTTTAAGCCATCATTACAGTCATATCGTAATGCACAGTAATTTAAATCAGTAGAAAGTAGGAAATAAATTTAGTATGAGCTTTTAGAGGAACTGGAGCAGTGAGTTTCTGTTGTTTCTCAAAACTATGTATTGTACCATTGCAGGAGAAAAAAAGCTAAAATTTGAGGGACTTAGGGACTCATGTTGCCTGTGTGTCTGGGGTAGCCTGTGATTTTCCATGGGAACACGTTTCTAAAATTGTTTTGAAAATGGAAATTATGGGAAAATTACTAGATTAGATTTATAAAAACTAGGATAACTATATGAATATTTGTTTATGTTCTTCATTGGTAATCTGCTTGACTGCACATCCTGTGGTGTCCACATTTGTTTTAGCTCCTTGTGCTTTGCTTAGCCATATGTATTTCTACCTTCCTTGCTAATTTTTAGTATGTGATTTTTTTTCGCGTGTACTTGGGTATTATTTTTTTTAAGCTAATTCAGCCTTTATTTCATTTTGTGAATTTTTTAAATGGTGTAATTTCAGTTAATTTTATAAGTAGTTTGAAATCTATTTAAGCATAAAATGCATTCTCTTTCTTTTGCTGAATTTTCTTATGCCTCTTCTTAGAATCTTGATTTCTGTCAGTTCATGATCACGTTCTATCCCTGGCCCTCCTTAACTTGTTCTTATTTGGAAGGATCAAATAAGTATGATAATCTGATGATTTCTTTCCCCCACTCCACACCACCTCTCCCAGGGTGTGTGTGTGTGTTAAAATTAATAAATGCCTTGATCTACTTAGCTTGTAAAATAAAATGTTACTAAGAGAGTTGACATTCCCTGTGTACTGCCCCCTTATCTCCTTCCCTCTTGATCCCAGAGGTAACTACTATCTATTCTAAAATAGTGTTAGCTTTGGTGTTTACCATTCATGTGTATTTCTAGAATGATACAGTGTGTAGTATTGTTTTGCCATTTTTTGCCTTTTTAGAACTGATATCCAACTGCATGTGTACTTTTATACCTTGCTTTTTTTTGCTAAACATTGTATTTGTGAATAATCCATGTTAAGTGCATTTCTAGTGCATTCACATTTTTACTGCTGTATATGTATAGTATTTTATTTTGTCAGTGTACCACAATTTACTTACCCATTATTTTGATGATGGACATTTTGTTTCCAGAATTTCATTGTTAGAAATTATCTTGCTATGCACACTTTTTGTAACATGTCTCCCTGTGTAAATATGTAAGAATTAATCAAAGCATTCCTTCTTTTGTAAAATGCTTGTTCATTTCTCTTACCACTTTTAAACTAGGTTAACTTTTTTCCTTATTGATTTGTAAAAGATATTTATAGTTCTAGGTAATCATTTGTTATTTTGTAGCATACATTTTCTTCTGCCTTTGGTCTATTTTTTAATGTTTTTTTTTAATGAACAGAAGTTATTCATTTTAAAGTATTTGAATTTTTAGTTATTTTTATGGTTTATGATTTTTGCATCTTGTTTAAGGCATCCTTCCCTTAATTTGAGATCATGATAATTTTCTTCCATATTTTCTTGGTGAGATTTGTCATTCTGGCTAAGATTGACCTAACTTTGGGATGTTTCATTTAGGTGCTCCAGCTGCTGCTCCCGCCCCTGCCTCAGTCCCACAGATATCCCAGCCCCCCTTCTTGTTGGATGGGCTTTCATCACAGCCTCTCTTCAATGACATTGCTACAGGTACGATCACTGGTGTTATCATCATTAGAGCAATGAGAGATAGTTGTTGAAGAAAGGAAGTAATAATTTTGCAAGCATTAGGCTGACTACAATTAGACTGATTTCTCTGTGCTTTCCCAGGCATCCCCTCCATCACAGCATACAGTAAGAATGGCTTGAAGATAGAATTCACCTTTGAACGGTCAAACACCAACCCCAGTGTCACAGTGATAACGATACAGGCCTCCAACAGCACAGAGCTGGACATGACGGACTTTGTTTTCCAGGCTGCAGTACCAAAGGTACTATAATTGTCTCCTTGGCCTTTTTCCTTGAACTAAAAATTGGCTGATTATTTTTTATGTATTTGGTAAGGGATCTATTTTAATGTTCAGAGATTAAACTAAATTTGCAGATTTAACTCAAACTAACAGTAATTCACTATTATGGTTCATTAAAGCATGTCATTTTTTTTTTTAACTAAGCATGTCATTTTTAATGAATACTTTCTGCTTAGTCAAAAATATTCTTACAGTTAGTATTGTCTACAATGGATAAAGGAAGGGCAGCCTAATAGTGACAGAGCAGAATTCTACAAGGTGATTCATTAATGCTCAGGGCACTGAGGTTAGGTTGGGGTTCAGGAGTACAGTGGTAAAGACCTAAAAAGCACAAATTGTAACGTGGAATTAAAGTTCAATAAAGATGAGAGACTTCATGTATTTGATATTCTCTTCTAGTCACTGGATCAGAATTAAAAGTTTTTGCCTTTTGATAAGGTGAGAGAAACATTCCTCCTTCATTAACATCTAGTTTACTATTGATGCAATGACTGCTTGTTTTTGTAAATTGAAGTTTTGTTTATACCAAATCTTAGTTTAAGGAGTGTTTATGTTCTTCATTGAATAATGAAAAGTTTTGAAAAAGGAAAATGTAGAATGAGGAGTGGGCAAAATTTTTCTGTAAAAGACGAGATAGTAAGTATTTTAGGCTATATGCTGTCATAGTGCCAGAACTGTCATGGGCGATATATAAAGGTGGTGGCTCTGTTCCAATAAAACACTTGCAGAAAGAGGTGTCAGTTCATTCTTGGCCCATGGACCATATTTTACCAACCCCTGGGATAGATTAGGCTAATCTGATCTTTTCAGTGACATGTGAAGTATGACATTCAGACAACACAGTTTTGGAAATTGAAGACCTTTTACTTGTGGTTACTGCTGACTTTGCAACCTTCTTTACTTGGGTTTTTAGGAGTCAGAATAATGTAGATGTTTTACAAGCAGTAGAGTTAGTGGTTTCAATACTAGTTGTATGACGTTAAGCAGGTTACTTAATCTCTATGCCTCAGTTTCTTCATTTGCAAAGGGGGTGTGTCATCGTGATATCTACTTCATAGGGTTCCTTTGAGGAATAAATGAGTTTTACGTGCCAGGTACTGTTTTAAGCACTCTTCGTATGTTCAGTGCTCAGTAAATGTTAGTTGCTACAACTTAGAGTTTTATACTTATTATTTTACGCTGCGGTTCTAGCAACATACTGTCTCTGCTTTAAAGTGTGGCCTTCTTCTTGGTGTTGTACTATACAATGCTTATTTGCATATCATGATGTATTTTGAACTTCAAAACGTTGTATTTCGTAGATTCTACTATTTTTACTTTTTGTTATTTCTGAAATTGAGGTACATTTTAAAATTGATACCCTTGTCATAGTTTCATTGGCAGCCTATTTTCTTTCTCAATGGTATATAAAATAATGGTGTGAATTACAGTTGATGCTATAACATTTAATGAAATAAATGTAAATAAATGAACTTTAGTTTACATAATTTATCTTGACAGTAGACTTATGAATAAGTCCCAAAGTAATAAACCTGTGCATTGAGATTAAATTTCTGCTCTTATAATTTTTGGCCTTAGAGTAGACCTAGACCCATGAACCTCCTTCCCTCCTTTCTTCCTTCCCTCCCTCTCTTTCTCTCCCTTTTGCCCTTCTCTGTTTTCTCTCCCTCCATCCCTTTCTTTCTCTCTCCCCCTCTTCTCTTCTTTCTCTTTCTCTCTAATTCTCCTCTCTCTCTAATATTTTAGGAGACTAAACTTTCAGGAAAAATTTTTTTAACCATAGTCTGTAAAATAGCTACATACATACTATATAGTGCTAACTATGACTTACCTATCTTGCTCATAGCACTTTTATCTCTCTTCCCTGTAAACAAACAAACAAAATCCACCAGCACTCAATAAATTATGGTGTTTGGCTTTTCCAGGTCTTTTGCTGTATGGGTTAGTTCTGCACATAATTTTTCTGTTAGGGCTTTGTGTCCCCAATGTAGAGATCCTGATGTGTTCCACATACATATTAACAAACTGGCTTTTTTCAGCTTTTCCTTTACCTCTGTCCTGTAGGAGTAACCCTTGACACATTCCAGATTATATAGGCTTTAGAAAACAAAGGTTCATGTCTCTGATCCCAACAGTCCAAATACACAAAAGTTTGAAGGTGTGTAGTTGGTGACTAGTGTGCTGGTTTACATTTTTAGAAAGCTTTTCATTTCTTTCTAGTTTTTTTTAACCACAGGCACCCATTTTTGTTGTTGTTGTTGTTTGTTTTGTTTTGTTTTTTTAGGTACATAGTTCATCAGTTACTATTAAGTGAGGTTGCCAGAACAAGAATTGGTTACTTTTTGAAAAGTGGTAGGCTGAAGTTGCTTCTACCAGGAAGGAAAGAGTAGCTCATTGCTAGAAACAGTGGCGTTTTATAAATGCCATGAAGTGATAGCCCACATGCTGTGAATTGCTGATATCTGAAAAACAAATAGAATTTAGTAGTAGGTAAATCTAGTAATTGAACCATCATCTGCGTGTCTGACTGTATTTGTTGACATCTCTGACATAGTGTTAAGTGTATTTTTCTGAAGAGTGCCCTTTGTTCCCCCCCAGACATTCCAG
The DNA here is from genome assembly GCF_000442215.2 of Lipotes vexillifer. Classification (NCBI taxonomy): domain Eukaryota; kingdom Metazoa; phylum Chordata; class Mammalia; order Artiodactyla; family Lipotidae; genus Lipotes; species Lipotes vexillifer. The sequence goes on along the minus strand of NW_006789896.1, from coordinate 3,008,851 downwards.
CTGCAGCTTCTGTCTCCTAGCAGCAGCATCGTCCCAGCATTTAATACGGGGACCATCACACAAGTCATTAAAGTTCTGAACCCACAGAAGGTGAGTAGCACATTTGAAGACATTATCTGAGCAAGGTGTAAGCATATTCCCTGAAATAAAATTTGCTTTGTTTCTCAAAGGTTTTTCTGACTCACAGCAGAAAAGAAATCTTTTAAAATGTCTGGTCTAACCTCCTTGTTCTTTTGTAGATAATAAGTGAAGCCCAGACACACAAAATGGTTTAGTGGCATCTCATTAAAATGCACACTTAGAGGACTTCCCCATGGTCCAGTGGTTAAGACTTCACCTTCCAATGCAGGGAGTGTGGGTGTGATCCCTGGTCGGGGAGCTAAGATCACACATGCCTCATGGCCAAAAAACCAAAACGTAAAACAGAAGCAATATTATAACAAATTCAATAAAGACTTTAAAAATGGTCCACATCAAAAAAAAAAAATCTTTAAAATGCACATTTAAAGATATCTCTATTTAGAGGCTTAAAAGTTTAGGTTTTTGCATGGGGAGGGGGACAAAGCAACCAGTATATCTGAATGTAGAGCATAAGATGAGTACGTTTACCTCATTTTTCTAGAAAATTGGATACAAGGGTTGAATCTTTGAGAAAAGCACTTAGCAAATGTTACTGTGAAAATGCTCCTGAGTGGTTCTGTCCTGTTAATGTGGTTCTAGGATTGAAGCCAACAGTGAGTTCTGGAGATGCATTTTCTCTACTTGACTGCATGATGTTGGCTAATAGCTAGAGTACTGGGTGGTTTTTGTTGTTGTTTTTTGCCTGTTTCATTTTTAAGAGAGTTCTGCTTTAAAATAATATATGTTTTCTAAGATTAAAAGTCTATTTGTAGACTGTACAGATTCTAAAGATTTTATTTCAGTGTGTAATTTTTTATTCTCTTTTCTTCTGACAGCAACAGCTGCGAATGCGGATCAAGCTCACATATAATCACAAGGGCTCAGCAATGCAAGATCTAGCAGAGGTGAACAACTTTCCCCCTCAGTCATGGCAGTGAGGGTCCAGCACCATTCTCATTCTTATCCCACTCAATCAAAGGAACTCTGGGAAGGAGATTATGATCGCTGCAAGTCCCCCCCAACTGTACCATGGGCATGAGGAGCTGAAGAGAACTGTTGAGGAGGATTTTCCTAAAGTTATTGCTGACCTTGAAGCATTGTTAAAGACTAATCTCCCCTCCTCCACTGTTGAGGCCGGCTGCTTCTGGAGGCTACTTTGCACTCTTCCTCCTCTTCTTCTTTTTCTGCACTTCTCCACCCCTCCTACATTTACAGCCAGAATCAACATTCCCTGAGCCCCTGAGGAAATAAGCAGCTGGTCTGGAGGAGAGGACTGGAATTCATGGCAAGAAGACACTCACTCTGTCTCTGCAGCAAAGAGTTGCCCCTTCTTTTTACTGTGTTTCTCTGTGAACTGGGCGAGGTGGGGTATTTACTCCTCACTAGCTGGGTTACCATCTTCAGGCGCTTTTTACATCTGGCATTGAGAACGGAAATGTAACGGTGGACATGAGGGAGCCCTGCCTTTTTCTACTGGTTCCCCCAATGTTTGAAAGAGGCATTAGGCTCCTGGTAGCCTTTTCTTTGCATTGCTGTATACACACAGACACACACATGTATGTATGTTTGTTACCAAGAACTGGTCAGACCTTGAAAGGTTATTTGTAAACACTGGACAGATGCAGTTAAAAAGAGCTTTTGTTTAGATTTGGCATGAAGGATATGGTGCTCTATTTGTAATAGAAACTTCAAAGGCTCTTCCAGCCCCCCTTTCTCTGCATTCTTTAGCTGTAGTCATGAGTACTCTCCATGATTTTCAAAATTGATTCCCCTTAAAGTGCAAAGTGGACAATTTACAAAAGGTATATGAATAGTTATTAATGTCCCTATTCCCACTACAAATTTTAAAGTTTCTCCCAAACCCATGACTTGCCTGAACTATGGTAAATGGGTGGAAAGAGGAGTTTGCCACTTTTAAAGTACAGACTCCTTAACAAAAGCACCTTTGCCCACAGGAAGAGTGAGTATCTGATTCACTCTAGAGCATATTGGAGTCATCTTCTCCATTACTCCAAATCTCCCTTTTTATTTCCTGAGCCTGGCTTGGACCTTGGCATTCCGTTTGAATTCCTTCTTCTAACTGGAACATTTGTGTTGTATCTGTAACACTGGCACTGAAATAAAGACCACGCAGTTAAAGAAATCTTTCCTATATCGTACTTTATGGTGTTGGAATGAAGCCTTGTAGCTTCCTTGCCCCCTATGTCAGAGGAAGTCTTATAGACACCATAGGGTAGGAATATCCTTTCCTGAGTGCGAGAAGTTGGTCTCTCAAGAGAGGCCAATCTTATGAGTATCTGCATCAAAGACTTGAGATCTGGAGCTTTTTAAACTAGTGAGAGTGCCGAGTGCTTTTAGAAAGGACCCTCATGTTATTAAACCTTAACACTGAGTTGCTGGCATGAGGTAAGGTGAATCTCCTGTGGCACGTGTTGAATGTACTGTGTATGTTCAGGTGCACAGGTGCCATGTCTGATGTACTAAAGAAAAGGAAAAGTCAGGCCCACCTTGCTCTTAAAACATTTGCAATCATTACTGTATTGAGTACAGTATAAGGACCACTTTGGCTTTGGTCTTAAAACTGGATACAGATATCCTTCTTTTCCCCCTCCATTTCACCAAGCCTTTACTTAAAATCTTCAGTGTCTTGTCAAATCTAGCTCTGTATCAGATGCTAGATTATTCCTAACATTTGACAAACTGGAGTTGAACTAAAGGCTCCAAAGGGGGGACTTTCTGGTCTTATTTTAGTATTTAAGAGCAAGATTTGCTAAAACTTATTCTACTGGGTAAATGGTTGACTGAGTCAAGAACAGGATATTACCTTGTGCGTAGTTTTCAGTAAAGTAAGTGTGGTCTAGTGTGTGTTTCAAACAACTGCTCTGCCTGTGTGATGAAAAATAGTCTTTAAAGGTTTCTTTGCCGACTGATTTCATTGGATGGATACTTAATGCTGTGAAACGTGATAGGATTAACATAATATTGGTGGATTTCTTGAATAGAATTTGTCTAACATTCCTCTTGTGGTTGAGGCTTTATTTTCTCTCTCACGTTTATAGTTAACCAGCTCAAGTTTCTTTAGTTGAACTGATTTGAATCTCAGAAATCTGCTGAAGATCATGGTATGAGACAGTGCTAGCTAATGGGGCTGGAAAGGGTCTACTCTCAGAACAAAGTGTCTCCTTGGGTGAATGTAGTTTTGAGGTAGAGTTATGTGATCATCCATAGCTTTGTCTAGACAGAGTAAAAATCATGGCCTTAACACAAAGGGTGCTGTGTAGAATATGAAATGATTCCAGAGAATGAACCTGAGCACCGTATTGAAGGACTAGCGGCCAGGTAACTAACTGCCTAGGATACTGATGGTTGTGAAGACTGTTTCAAATGATTGGATCTTTGAAAGCTTCAGTGTGCCTTAGTTTCTAGGATCAGAATTCGTTCTCCTCTCATTTGGCCGTGCTGCTAAAGGAGAAATCTCTTAATTTCTATGAATACTTGCACATTTCAGTTATTTCTTTCCCTGGTATAACCATTCACGGGGGAGCAAAATTGTTTAGATTTACAACTTCAGAGCCATTGTGAGAAAAGGGTGATTTCCATGGCTGTTTTCATAACTCCAGGGTGATAAGCAGTGAGCCTAAACACACTTACTTGGACAATTTCACATGCACTTTTACCTCATTTTTTCCCCTCTTCCAGAGTAGTTTTTATTCTGTACTCCCTCCCCACCCCCACAGTAATCCTAAAGGAGAATTCGTCTAAGTAATCTCAGAAAACTGTAGGAAGGGTGCTCTACCCGAGAAGCTTCTCCCCACTATGCTCCGGTGCTGTTACCTCGAGGTAATTTGGACAGCCATGGAATGTTTCATGCTTTGTATAGTGATTATCTGTTCATTTTAAGGTCTTTCTAATTTAAAGAAACATTCCTCACTGTAACATTTGGGAGGGGATTCTTCCCTCTTGTTAGATTAAAGATGTGCTTCGTACCCCTTGTTTGTCCCATTTACATAAGAAAACTGTCCAGCGCTAACGGTTTGAGTACTTCCGTCTACTATATAACATCCTTTCCATTTTTATGTTGTTCTGAGAGGTTGGAAATTAGGGGATACTGTTTTCAAGGTTCAACTTCATTATCTTCTGCATTGGAAAATATTTGGGGTATGGGAACTAGGGGAAGGAAAGTTTGAATGCATATGTTTTTTTCTAGTGAATGTGTATTACCCACATTGTCCTAAAGAGAGAGTGAGCTAGAGAGCAAAAAGTGGATACTCACGAGCTTTGTGGTTGGTGGAGAGGTGGTACACGTCTGTGCACTCAGGAGTTTGGGAATGGGGAGGATCACTGAAAAGAGACGTGCTCAGAAAGTCCTGAAGTTTAAAATGCTTTGACCAGCTCTGGCTCAGGAGGGTGGGCCTGCTTGTAGAACTGGAAGTGAATAACTCTTTTTCAAGCAATAGCAGTGAGTGGGTCCCATCTACAGGGTTCCAGGACCTGGAACATTCAAACAGAAGAAAAGGCTGAAGCAGCATGCACAGTTGCTTCTTGAGCGAGGCTGATTCTGACTTCAACATGGAACATTGGAGTTTTGTTTTTGTTTTTGTTTTTGGAACCTGCTGTTGCGCTTTGTGTGTTTTGTTTTTGTTATCTCTTTGGGGGCTTCACGGGAAAGAGCTTCCGAACTCTTTTCTTTGTGAACTCCCACTGTGTCCCTGTATAGTCCCTTTTCTTTCATAATGTTGTAAGTTACATTTTCATTAAGCCCCATCACATCTTCTTTACTGTAAAAATATTAAAAGGCTGTTTCCAAGTGGGACGGCTAATGAAGTTCTAATTATTGCAGACATATTTTTGAGATGTAAAAAAAATTTTAAATTAAATGATAAGTCTTAGAGGCGAGAAGAATAAAATGGATGTAAACATTTACATGGGATGCATTAGAATTCTGCTGTGTGTATTGTCTTTTGGTTGAAACAAATTATGAACAGTGACTAATAAAAAGTCAATACTCAATGATTTAAATTTTGCTTCCTCACTTCTTACAAGTGGATTAGAGAAGCCTTTGATGAGTTCTTATTCCAGAGCTTTGAGCTAAACTACCTGTTAATGTTCCTTTTACACAGAAATCTCACCAAGAGAGGAACAAATTTTTAAAAACTTGAAGTTACAGACAGTGAAAAGTGACATTGGAAATTTTAACTAATGATTGTTTCCATGCTGGTATTCTCCACATGGGTGAATTCTCAAACAAGGCAAAGAAATCATGTCAAGATGAATTGTGTGTTAGAGGTGGTCATGAGCTTTTAGTTTAAAGCGTCTATTTGTGACTTGTTCAAGTTTATCTGTGACTAAGAAGAGGAAGGCTTGACCAGCCAAATGAATTCTGTTTCATGATCTATTTTATATGAACTCTTCCATAGAAGTGTGAGAGTGGTTGAAAGTTGGGAGCTAATGTGTTCTAGTACTCAGATGATCCCTGATAGTCCCTTATTGAGAAGAGGGAGAGTGTGATAGTCTCCTGAGAAGTAGAAGGAAGTAGGCCTTGGCAATTATCTAATTTATGCAGAAGTACCCTTTGGTGCTGTTTGATAAGTGACATTTCTATAATCTTATATGTGGCTTAGTTAAAATTCATCTTTGTTTCTAATATTAAATTTACTTGACACCTTCATCTCCATGTAACGAGAGGAAAATAGAAAAGCTGCAGTAGAAAACGTTAGCCAGTAATAGACTCTAGACATTTACTTAATACAGTGAATAGTGTTCAGATTTGAACTTCCATCCAGAAGGACCAAATTAATTTTTATCACTTTTTTATTTGGGGGTACGCGGGCCTCTCTCACTGTTGTGGCCTCTTCCGTTGCGGAGCACAGGCTCCGGACGCGCAGGCTCAGCGGCCATGGCTCATGGGCCCAGCCGCTCCGCGGCATGTGGGATCTTCCCGGACCGGGGCACGAACCCATGTCCCCTGCATCGGCAGGCGGACTCTCAACCACTGCGCCACCAGGGAAGCCCAGTTTTTATCACTTTTTTAAAGTATTTTTCATGCTATTTCCTTCCCTAGTTCAGTTGTCCCCATATTCAACAATACAAAAATGTTCAAGGAAAAAACAAATCCTTCAAACCTGGAATCCAGGTAAATACAGCCTGTTTATTTGAAACTAAAATAAGGAATATCTAAATCTGCTCAATCTGTGGTAGAAATAACAAAGGATTTAGGCCTAAAGATGACTTGTGATCATCAAAGGAGTGGGAACTAGCTATAAAGAAGCAAATGTAGTAAGCTCTTATGGCTCCTCTACCAAAATCTTACAGACGTGAACTCTCCTTCTCCAGACCTTCTTTCCATTTTGTAGTGAAGATTAGGAAGAGCTCCTGGGATAAAGTGTGTGTGTGTGTCCCTCCCCAACCCCTTCCAGGTGGAAAGAGAGGTATGCACTTATAGGAAGGATACAGAAAGGAGGGAGTCTAATGACTTCTCTGTCTCTTGGCTTGATTCAAACTGATTTTTGTAATGATGAACCTGCAGTGAGGGCAGATGGATATTTGCACAAAAAATCCCAGAGGAATTTATTTTTAGGGTTAGTCTGAGCTGTTTACCATTTCTAGAAATTGTAGTTACATAACCCTTGGCATACATAATGCACACTGCCTTGAACTGGGGGAGAACATGAATATGTGACCTTTGAAACAGTATAAAATGTTAATGGCAGTACATGATCTGAAAAGAAAACTCAGAATCAACTGGTTGTCACCACCTAACTGAATTGGGTCTCATGGAGACCTTTAAAGAGAGCTGCGTCATAAATTATCCCCTGCAACACCTGGGCTCGTAGCTTTTTGTTGTTGTTCTCTTTTTGAAAGAGGTACTACTGTTGTTGAAGAAGTAGTAAATACATAACTTTTAGCATATGCTTGTATTCTGAACTGATGCTTTAGCCCACTCTCCCATTAATTAAAAAAAAATATCATCTGCCACTGCTGTTCCCCAGCATGAACTCAAATGCTGGTCGTGTGACAGGATCCTTCCCCTTCAGATGATAAACTAATAAAGAGCTTCTGCTCATGAGATCTGGAAAAGGTAATGTGTAGTACCTCAAGAAACAGGCTTTTAGAAGCACTTAATTCTGAAACACATTTTCATTCTTTTCTCTGCCTGTCTGCCCTTGGTCAACTCCACTTCTGTCTCCGTATTGGTGCTTATCCCTTACATACCAGTGTTCTTGCTGGAAGAAGTTACCCAATAAGCACTGAAATGGGAATGCAACTACTTTGAGTAGCTTTCTTGAAAGTAATTTCAGGGTAGAAGGAAAACCCAGGAGGTAGACAACTCAAAGAGTTTTTTTCACTTTACACCAGATTCACAGAGACATCATTTTAAATTCACTAAAATGAGACAAAGAAATGAAGATGACTGGAGATTGAAATTTTGGTATATACAAAGTAACTCATGAGAGGGGAGAAGGTAGTGACCAAACTTTCACAGAAGAAATAATTTGTACAGAGTCAGAATCTTTGCAAGAGTCAAATTTTGTCTTGGAATTTAAAATATCTATAAATGCATACATAGAAGAGGGGAACAGACTGCACTGACAGATGTCAAACTCTCTTGTTCTAAACCTACAATTAAAATATTCTTAACATATAGTTGGTCTGGACTAGGCAAGCTGAAGCAATAGTTAATAGGTGATACCATTTATACCAATTATTCAAAGCACAAGAAATTGTTTTTTTCTGCTAATTCCTTAGAAGTTGCCTGAAGATTCAACACCTGTGTAGGAGGGGGATACCTAAAAATCCAGAGGTCTAGAAGGTTTCCTAAGACAATTTAGAGCAGAATTAACAAGAGGACTCTAAGGAATTGAGTGTCTCTTAAATTTGGAAATTCAGAATAATAGTGACACCTATGAATCACTACTATGTGTCAAGCACTTTGTATGCATTTGCAAAATCTTCATAATAACTACTATACAGACTAATTTCTATTTCACAGCTAAGAACCAAAGGCTTAGATAAAATAGCACAAGGGTATAGATCTAATAATAAGAGGTAGAGCTGAAATTTGGAATCTGGCTGTCTGATTTGGCCCACTGACCAGTCACAAAACTATCACTGCAGGAACTAAAAGAAAATAATAAAAATTTTCTGAACTAGAATTGCAAATAATAAAATGGCTTTCAGACCAGACCACATTACTGCTTGAAGCAGAGAACAATATTCTGATAATTTTACTAAATGAGGAGAAATTAAAATGTGGCTGGGAGGTGAGATGACATTTTGTTCATGAGGTGGGGTCGAATTTGCTGAAGAAGGCCGTGAGCATCTCTAATAAGGAAGAGAAAGGGCCTTGCTAAGGTGAGTATTCTCAACAATTCGTTCAATGGCTTTGTACGTGAGGGTGACAGTCCAGTTTTTTCTTTTTTTAATTGAAGCATAGTTGTTTTACAATATTGTGTTAATGTCTGCTGTACAACATAGTGATTCAGCTATAAATATATATACATTATTTTTTCATATTCTTTTCCATTATGTTTTATCATAGGATATTGAATATAGGCATCCGGTTTTGAAGTACAGAGGGAAGGTCTGGGAAAGGTCAGTTACAAGAGCCACCCTTGGCGGAGGGCAGCGTCCTCGCGTCTCTATTGACAGGTGCAGCCCTCCACCACCCCTTCCTTGTCCAGCCCGTACTTCGGAGGCGGGGACAGCAGCAAATAATCCTCCCTGTACCTCAGTCCTCCAAACTGAGGGCGGCCGACAACAGAGGCCCAGCCCTGTGGTGGCGCCGGGCTCCGCCCGCGAGGTCCCCGGCCGCCCGCCCAGCTGCTTGCGGCTCGCAGCGCCTAGGACGCACCAGGCCCACTGCTACGCAGGGCCGAAACGGCTGCGGGTGGGGCGGGGCCGGCGGGACTGCTGGTGGCAGGGCCGGCGGGGCGGCAGGGGGCGGGGCCGGCGGGCTGCGGGGGGCGGGGCCGCAGGCTGTTCGCGCTCGCCGCCGAGACTCCGTGCGGCGTAGCGCCGGCCAGGCGTCCCTGTGCAGCCTCCACCAGCCGCAGATGGGGGAGGTGGAGCCGGGCCCCGCGGGCCCGCTCGAACCCTCGGAGCCGCCCGAAGCGCCCGCGAGCCGCCGGCCGGGCGGGATCCGGGTACTGAAGGTGAGGTGGGCGGGCGGGTTGGGGAGGGAGCGAGAGCGGGGAGAGGCCGCCCCTACCCCGCGCGGTGGCCGAGGTAGCAGGCGACCCCCACCTCGCGTCGGTCAGTCAGCCTTGCGGCTCAGTCGCCCCCAAAACCCGGCTGGAGGGGCCGCGGCACCCGCGGAGGCCTCTGCAGCTGGCCCCCGCCGAGGCCGCGGCCGCCTCCGTCCCCACCGCTGCCCATCCCTGGCCGCGTGCCACCCGCCTCGCAGGCCCACGCCTTGGGGCCGGCGTCCACCCGGTCGCCGCCGTCACTCGGCTCCTTCGGGACCCCGGGGCCCGCCTTTGCCTCCCCCGGTTGCGCACGGGGCCCCAAGGCCGGCGGCTCCTGGCCCGACAGCAGAGCTGATAGTACGCAGGGCTTTCTCCCCGGACACCTGAAGACATCACCCCAGCGGGAGGATGGCGGCGGTGATTGGCCGGGCGCTGCGGTGTGCTGGGGCTGCGCCGGCTGGAGTGGGCCGCCTCTGCCCTCGGAGCTTACCACCGAAGTTAAGACCCGCTTCTCGCTCCGGAGCGCGGGCCTGGAGGGAGAATCCCCGGAGGAGCTTAATCTCGGGGGATCGCTGGGCGTGTTGCAGAAGGGAGGAGGGGTTGGACAAAAAGGGGCATCTTCCTGCTGGCGGGAGTGGGGCTGACAATCCAGAGAGACGGTGACGGGGGAGCAGTTATGCAACAGGCAGCTAACGGGGCTTTTGGCAGGAATTGGGGGGGAGTAGGAGGAAGTGAAGGCAGATGCAGGCAAGGGGGGGAGTGGAGTGTTGAAGGTGATGACAAGAAGTTAAAATGCACAGGAATGTAGGGTGGGAAGGGGACAGTGAAGGCGGTTAAAAGAAGGGGTTGTGGGAGACACACTGGATGGAGTTTTCTACTAGCCTTCGAAATAGTTGGAGAGAAATTTTTCTGTAGGTCAGATATGTAAACTAGGTGTCCTGGAGATGGGGTGGAATTCCTTCTAAAGTTCTAGAAGAGGAATCAGCAGGCTTTAAAACTTGCCAGAGAAAAGGAAGAGAGAAAAGAAAATTTAGATTTGACGTGTTTCAAAAATACTTTGCAAAACAATGAAAATACATAATGTTTAAAAATTCATTAAGTAATAGTTGTTCTTTGGGATTGAGGGTGCGACTGTATACTCGCTACTAAGATTACACGTAGGGCATCACAAAGAAACAACAACATTGAAAAAAATAGATTTGAAGCATCTGGTGAATCCATGAAACAACATAAATTAGAACTCTAAAATATAAAACTTTTTTTCTGCTACTACCTCCCAGTCTTAATGCAGCGACTTAAAGAAATAACTTTTCATAGTTTATCTCCACTTCTGCACAGACCTTATACATATTTACTTTAATCATGTTTTATATTAAATATAATTACATTATATTAAATATAATTTATATTAAAATTATATTTTAATTAAATATAATTACTCAAAGGCTTTTGGATATTTACTTAAAACTGTAAGGTCACAAAAATGTAAATTGTGAATGAACTTAAAAAAGTTCTGCTGGCCTGGCTTATCAGGAAAGGGCAGGTCTGAGAGATAGGTAGTGCCCTCTGGCCTAGAAGGTAAACAGCCTTGGCTATTTTTACAACTATTTTTTTGGTGGGGAGAGAGTGAGTTGTGGGAGGGAAGGAGTTGAGAAATGAGGATCTTTTTTGAAGGGTTTGACCTTCCTACACTTCCAGGAAGTGGTCCAACCTACCACTGGTTCCGTGGGGTTCCAATCTGGGGACCATTGGAAAGAGTTCAGAAATTGATCTTGATTATAGTGCTGAGCTGGTGATGTGGGAGGCTAACAGTGTCTTAGACCTTTGCATCCTTGCAAATAAATGGGATCGGCTATGAAGAATTGCTATTTATTTATTTAAACATCTTTATTAGAGTATAATTGCTTTACAATGGTATGTCAGTTTCTGCTTTATAACAAAGTGAATCAGTTATACATATGTCCCCATATCTCTTCCCTCTTGCATCTCCCTCCCTCCCATCCTCCCTATCCCACCCCTCTAGGTGGTCACAAAACACCTAGCTGATCTCCCAGTGCTATGCGGTTGCTTCCCACTAGCTATCTATTTACATTTGGTAGTGTATATATGTCCATGCCACTCTCTCACTTTGTCCCAGCTTACCCCTTCCCCTCCCCGTATCCTCAAGTCCATTCTCTAGCAGGTCTGCATCTTTATTCCCGTCTTGCCCCTAGGTTCTTCTGACCATTTTCTCTCTCTTTTTTTTTTTTTTAAGATTCCATATATATGTGTTAGCATACGGTATTTGTTTTTCTCTTTCTGACTTACTTCACTCTGTATGACAGTCTCTGGGTCCATCCACCTCACTACAGATAACTCAGTTTTCTTCCTTTTTATGGCTAAGTAATATTCCATTGTATATATGTGCCACGTGTTCTTTATGCATTCATCTGTTGATGGACACTTAGGTTGCTTCCATGTCCTGGCTACTGTAAGTAGAGCTGCAGTGAACATTTTGGTACATGACTCTTTTTGAATTATGGTTTTCTCAGGGTTTATGCCCAGTAATGGGATTGCTGGGTCGTATGGCAGTTCTATTTTTAGTTTTTTAAGGAACCTCCATACTGTTCTCCATAGTGGCTGTATCAATTTACATTCTCACAAGCAGTGCAAGAGGGTTCCCTATTCTCCACAGCAAATTGCTATTTAGAATATAGTCCTTTATAACTGTTGATGGAATATAAGTATGACATTTTTAATACTCTTTAAGATTATTAGGAGTATCCTTGAAGCAGAAATTTCCAGATGTTTGGAAATTTGGAGAGTTTTTTTTTTCTTTTTTTTTTACTCAGTCGGTAGAAGAAATGAAGTTATAATTAATCTAGTCAGTGGATTCTGTGAGACGTGTTTTTTCAATAATAGTTTCAGGTTTTTATCAAAATAATGTGTGTGTATGGCTTTTAAAATCAATTACTACCAAAAAGATTTTAATGACCTGAAATATTTATTATTCCCCTCTTTATCTCATCCACCCCTTCCAAAATATTCCTTAGCATGTGTATTCCTAGAGATGAGCCCATATTCTAAAGTTTTGAATGCAGAAACATATCTCCTACTTTAGGATATTTCACAGTCTAGTAGAACTCACTGAGTATGAAGAGTTACTTCAGTAGATCCTGTTCTACCATGCATACCTTAGAGTTAGTTCATTGGGCGTTTAATAGTTTATCACCTTTGAACTGATCAGAGCCCTCATTTTTAGAGGGTTAAAAGTGTAAAACTGAAGTGGGTACTTAAATCATGGCTTACTCTGAAGATTTCGGCTTTCTAGAAATATCTTTAAGTCTTAAGTGTGCTCTTTATACACTTGTTTGATGTGAGGGTGATTATAGTTATGTTCCCTTTTAGAGAAACTTGTCAATAGTACTTATATAAGAGTAAAGGGAGGAAATAAAGTGTTCTCCATCTAGCATTTCCAGTGGAATAGTGATTCTAAAAGCTGTAAGGCATCTCAGAGGACAGAAGTGACCTTTCCAACATTTACCTGATGGTTTAGGCAGTGGAGAAGGAAGCACTAGGTAATTCAGCAGTAACTAATGATAGCTAAACAGTCCATCTAGATTGTTGCCAGAAGGCTATGCTTGCTTGGTATCTAGGCCGTTAAATGCCCATTGAACAGGTTTAAGAGAATGATATCTACTGAAGTTCTAACTCAGCAGTTTATTTTCATGGGGTGGAATATAGCATATAAACAGGAGATACATTCTTTGACCAACAACACATGAGTTTCAACAGTGTAAAGTTCTTAAAACTTTATGTATAATCTTTTTTTTTTGCGGTACATGGGCCTCTCACTGCTGTGGCCTCTCCTGTTGCGGAGCACAGGCTCCGGACGTGCAGGCTCAGCGGCCATGGCTCATGGGCCCAGCCGCTCCGCAGCATGTGGGATCTTCCCGGACCGGGGCACGAACCTGTGTCCTCTGCATCAGCAGGCGGACTCTCAACCACTGTGCTAAAGAAGCTTTTTGGTGGATGTGTGGAATGGTGTCCACTGGCCCTCTCCTAATAGCAGTGAGCAAAATTTCTCTCCACTGAGTGCAGAATGCAGAGCTTCCTTGTATAAATGTTACTGCACTGTATAGAATACTGTTTTCAGATGGTTCAGTTGATCTTTACCAAAGATTAAAAAATAAGGAATATTTAAAATCACTGTCTAATTATGCAGTGGTTAAGATTATTTAGTGGTGCAAATATGATGGTCCCTGTGTTTATAAAATATGTGCTCAAAAGCCCTTTGTTAATTCTGAGATGTTCAGCTTTGAGAAAATGCTCTTGATGAGAAGAAAGACACCTAGTTCCCACTTGTAGCAGGGGTTTATCCTACTTATCTAAAGTTAGAATCAGTAATAATCCTCATGGTTTTGATTAGCTGTACTTAAATCCCTAAGATCTGTAAAATGATCGATTCACCTATTATCATAAATTTAAACAATGAAGCCATTCTCGATTTCTTGTTTTTCTTTCTCTCCATGTGGGGAATACCTTCTAACTTTTCCTTCCCCTTTCTTTATCATCTTCAGAGATTTAATTTTAGGCACTACAGTTATCCTCAAATATTTAATCTCAGTAATTACAAAAATAATATTTGCTTTATTTATAGATATTTCTGTTTTCCAGTGAGGAATAGTAGCAAAAGTATTTTATTTACTTTGTGGCTGATACAGAGGAATGGTAATAGGGTTTCCTATAAAAATGGAGATTTTTTTTCCCCAAGTTTGTTCAGCTTCTTGCTAAAGCTAATTAGGCTAAAGTACAGACTTGGAATAAATGTCTGTGACATCACTGAGTTCTGCATGCATCTCTGGGCCACCCAGGTGCTAAGGTACTGTAATAGGTTCTCAGTGTATAAGGGAAGAAGAAATACCAAATAAATAATTAAAAACTCATTGTGATTTACATGGTAATGGAAGTGTGTTTAAGGTGAAGAAGTGGAGGAGAGTGTAGAGTTATTAATTCTTGTTAATTAGTAGGAGAAAGCAGGGATGGGAGACAAGGAAAGCTCCACAGAGAGGGTGACGTTTGAGTATTTTTGAAGAATAACTACTCAGATGGACAAGATGGAGAAGGACATTTCAGGCAAGTCACAGAATGGTGGAATAGTTGGTGTGTTTGGGGAGTTGGATATGACAAACAGAGTGAAATACAGTGGGGAGTGGCCCTGGAGAGGTGGGTCAGTGTAATTGTTTGTGGAAATTAGTTTTTTATTAAAGGGAATAGAAATGGCCCATTTAAAAAAAAAATAGAGCAGGTAAATATTGATCTTTAGAAACTTGTTATATTGCTGTAGCATTTGTTTTTGCTTTGAGATAATGTGACTTCACAATGTATATGCATACCTAAGTTATCAAATGCAACAGTAATTTTTCTTTTGAAACATGAGGATAATGGAAAGAATATTTGTGCAGTATTGTGTTGATTCAGTAGTTCCTTATTTGGGATATGAAGCAGAGGACTAGGACCCAGAGGAACTTTCAGTTTGCATATGGAGACATACAGAAATGTTTATTGCAGCATTGTTTCTGACAGTGAAAAATTAGAAGCAAACTAAATGCCCTCAGCAGGAGAATGGATAAATTTCAGTGTATTCATATAATGGAATGTTATTCAAGAGAATGAGCAGGGTGTATTAATCATAGGTACATCTCTAAACCAATGTTGAATCAAACAAAAAAAATTGCAGGGTGAAACATAAGTATGTTAGGTTTTAGATAAAATTTTAAGTCATGTAAAACAATACTATATAGAGTTTATAGATATATACGTATATGGCAAACATAAAAAATGCATGGGAGGACTTCCCTGGTGGCACAGTGGTTAAGAATCCACCTGCCAATTCAGGGGACACAGGTTTGAGCCCTGGTCTGGGAAGATTCCACATGCCATGGAGCATCTAAGCCCATGAGCCACAACTACTGAGCCCACATGCCACAACTACTGAAGCGCACGCACCTAGAGCCCGTGCTCTGCAACAAGAGAAGCCACCACAATGAGAAGCCCGTGTACCGCAACGAAGAGTGGCCCCCGCTCGCCACAACTAGAGAAGGCCCATGTGCAGCAACACAGACCCAGCGCAGCCAAAAATCAATCAACCAATCAATCAATAAAAATCAGAAATTAAAAATAAATGCATGGGATGATAAACACTATAGTAGAGTGTTTATTTCTGGGGAGAGAAGGAGGGGAATGGGATTTTTTTTAGGTAGTAGGTGGCTTTAGCTATATATGTAAGGATATATCATATGTATGTTCTTTAGAATAATGATCTGAACTAAATATGGCAAAATATTAAAGTTTGTGAAAATTAGGTAGTAGGTACACTACTGTTCTTGACATTTTTCTGAAAACATAAAGAAAAAAAAAAGGTCAGAAGATGACTGACAGGGACTTTCCTGGTTGTCCAGTGGTAAAGAATCGGCCTTCCAATGCAGGGGACATGGGTTTCGATCCCTGGTTGGGGAATTAAGATCCCACATGCCGTGAGGCAACTAAGCCCATGCGCCTCAAACTACAGAGCCCACATGCCCTGGAGCCTGTGCGCCACAATTAGAGAAAGAAAACCCGCACACCGCAATGAGTCCCGTGTGCCGCCACTAAGACCTGATGCAGCCAAAAATAAAAAAGTAAAAAAAAAATAAAGTAGAAAAAAAAAAGATGATGGACAGAGACATGAACAGCTAGCAGTAAAGAGAATGAAAATTTTCAGTTTAGGGCTGGGCATGGCAGGTGCAGAAGGCTCTGTGAGAGGAGGCGGTACTGAGTCAAGTATTGGTGACTACGGAGTGGAAAGGCGGGCTGAGGACTGTCTAATTCAGTCAGACATTTGAGCTAATGATTTCTTTTTCCTGACGTTTTTAGAGAACTATGAAACGCAATGGGAGCAGACATTGTCTGAATAGGAGAAGTAGGTTTGGTTCTCGAGAGAGAGACTGGCTGCGAGAAGATGTGAAGAGAGGCTGTGTTTACCTGTACGGAGCAGACACCGCCACGGCTACTGCAGCCAGCGTCTCCGCCGCTGCCTCCTCCTCCTCCGACTTACATCTTGTCCTTTGCACAGTAGACACGCCAGCGTCAGAAATTTGTGCTGGAGAGGGAAGGGAACGTCTTTATTTGCAGCTTCATGGAGACCTGGTCAGGTGAGGTCAGAGTTTTACCACTAATTCTGCTGCAGTATAAGTCACATGTGTTTCTGCTTGGAAGTGGGCTTTAGGACTTCATTCGTGCTGGAGCTGGTGATGGTTATGGGGTCACTAGGCTTGAAAAAAGATTTCTCCCTGGAATGCTGACATTAGGATTCTTGAATTTAAAAACTGTCAGTTTTGAAAGGAAAAGGAAGGAAAATTTGATAGTTACTTCATTTGGATTATATCATAGGTCGGATATCTAAATTTAAAATTTTTTTTAAAGATTTTTTTAAATTAAATTTATTTATTTTTGGCTGCATTGGATCTTCGTTGCTGTGCGTGGGCTTTTCTCTAGTTGCGGTGAGTGGGGGCTACTCTTCGTTGCGGTGCGCGGGCTTCTCATTGCGGTGGCTCCTCTTGCGGAACACGGGCTGTAGGCGCACGGGCTTCAGTAGTTGTGGCTCGCGGGCTCTAGAGCACAGGCTCAGTAGTTGTGGCTTGCAGGCTTAGTTGCTCTGTGGCATGTGGGATCCTCCCGGACCAGGGCACAAACCTGTGTCCCCTGCATTGGCAGGCAGATTCTTAACCACTGCGCCGCCAGGGAAGCCCAAAATAAATATTTTTAAAGTTTTTAAGCAATACATATAAACAGAATGAAATAGAAATGTATAAAAGGAAATAGAATGAGAAGTACCTATGGTCATGCATGAGTATGTGTCATTATTTGTATATAAATTTTAAAACTAACGGTGCTACATGCAACATGTCAACTTAATATCTCTTAGAAATCTTTCCATATTAATATTTATATAATTTTCATTTATTTAATGGCTAAATAGTATTTCATTTTATGAATCTACCACAATTTTAGCTAGTCTCCTGTTAATGGACATGTAAGTTGTTACCAGTTTTTTTACTACAAGTACTGCTGCAGTGAATATCCTTGTACCTGTGATATTTCTCCCATGTGGAAGTCATCCTAGAAGTGGAATTGCTGGCTCAAAGGGTATGTGCATGTTTAATTTTGAGAGATTTTGTCAAATTCCTCTTCATAGAACTTATACTTCGATGAATAATACAAAAGTATACCTATTTCCCCCTTACTTTCTCCAGAATATGTTAAATTTTACATATACAGACACATCCTCATGCACGAGCACATACTTGATTGTGAATAGAAATGATTGTCAACAGTTTTTAGAGAATCATAAATTCAGCATTCCAAGGACAAATCTTTTTTTCAAGGCTGATGACTTAGATTTTTGCAAATCTGATAGGAATTTTGTTATTTTGTTGTAATTTTCATTTATGTTAATGAGTTAGGTTGAGCATATGTTCATAGGTTTAAAAGCCATTTGTGTTTTCTTTAAAATCTTTTATATAAACGTGAAGAAAAGTAGTCTCATAGTAGTCTTATACTGTGCCTATGAACTCTTTGATTCAGCTTTTTATTTATTTTTTAAATTTAAATTTATTTTTATTTTTTTTTGTGGTACGCGGGCCTCTCACTGTTGTGGCCTCTCCCGTCGCGGAGCACAGGCTCTGGACGCGCAGGCTCAGCGGCCATGGCTCACCGGCCTAGCCGTTCCGCGGCATGTGGGATCTTCGCGGATCGGGGCATGAACCCGTGTTCCCTGCATCGGCAGGCGGACTCTCAACCACTGCGCCACCAGGGAAGCCCTGATTCAGCTTTTAAAAAAAAAACTATTAGTTCTTTGAGTTAGACCTCAAATAAGAGCTCCTTAAGTGCCTGACCATTGACTTTCTCTCCTCCCCTTTCCCTGTAATAAATAAATGTCTCAAAACAGAATTCAAAACTGTGGATTCAATACTGTTGAAAGTGAGAAAGGAGGCTCCCACTTACACCTAAAAATGTGGCAATGATAGTAACACCTTTAGCTGAGCTAAACATTGATATCATTTTAAAGTCTAAACTGGGATTTATTATGTGTTCCTTTAGGATTTGGATTAATTCCTGAAAAAGTAGACTTATCACTTGAATGTTTTCCTTGTTCACCAGTTAACTACATTTCCTAAATCCATTTGTAAAACGAAAGGATCAGATTGGGTGACCCTTAGGCTTTTCTAAATCTTAACACTGATTCCGGTCTAATTTTATCAGGTGGAAAGCCTTGACCTACATTATAGCTGGTAGTGATTGACGCAGTTCAAGTATTTAAACCTAAGACTTATTACTCATCTGTATACCAATGTGTGTATACACAAAAATACTAGAAAAGTGGAGAAAACCCCACTTGAATTGGCTTGCTACTACTAGTTGTGTAGTTAAGAATACAAATGTGACACAATTTACTTTAGTGAATCTAAACTGTACTTAAAATGGAGAGTTTGTCTCTTTTTAGTCCTGTAGCCTTGATAATTTCTAATGAAATAGCTCTTTGAAAACATAATTGATTATAAAATAATGAAAACACTGTTGAACTGTGGTTTGAAGATATGAATATATTTTCTTTTTTTAAGAATTTAAAAAAATTTGTACAATTTTTAAAGGTTACACTCCATTTGCAGTTATTATAAAATATTGGCTGTATCTCCTGTGCTGTACACTACATATTTGTAGCCTGTCTGACACCCAGTAGTTTGTGCCTCCCACTATCGCGCCCCCCCCACCCCCCGCCCCGGCTGTGTTGCTCCTCCACCCCCCACTGGTAGCCCCTAGTTTGTTCTCTATATTTGCAAGGCTGCTTCTTTTTTGTTACATTCACTAGTTTGTTGTGTTTTTAGATTCCACATAGAAGTGCGATCATACATTATTTGAGATCCGAATATATTCTCATTGCTGGAATAGGAGCTCAAGAAGCCTCAGCCAGCCAAAGAAATGATGATGATATATTTTAGCTAACATTAAGTGCTTTCTTTTGCTAGTTAACGGGCTTACTGCTTTATGCACATTTTCTCATTAAATCTTCACAGTAACTCTAAGAGAGGTAGGGTTATTCCTTTCCAATGAGGAAAATTTAGGCTCTTCGAGAGGTCCGGTAACCTGTTCAAGGCCAGGCAGGTACCGCCAAGCAGTTGGAATGTTGACGTCATTCATGATAGATGGCAGACTTTCTTCTGAGTAAAGGCCCTCCCGGAGGGGAACTGGCACGGTGTGCCTTGCTCAGTTTCACTATTTTTTTTTTTTTTTTTTTCGGTACGCGGGCCTCTCACTGTTGTGGCCTCTCCCGTTGTGGAGCACAGGCTCCGGACGCGCAGGCTTCGCGGCCATGGCTCATGGGCCTAGCCGCTCCGCCGCATGTGGGATCTTCCCAGACTGGGGCACGAACCCGCATCCCCTGCATCGGCAGGCGGACTCTCAACCACTACGCCACCAGGGAAGCCCTCAGTTTCACTATTTAATCATAATTGTTTAAAGATCTTTTTTAGACCTCTTGCTCAACGGTTAATTGCTTGAGTTCAGTCTTATGTTTATCGCATCAGAAGAATAGGTACTTTCTTTGTAATAGCCCTTCATAAGATAGTTGACAGTCTAACACAATATCTTTTTTTAATAACATTTTTTGCTGCTTAATGAAGTGTGATTTATATTCATTGTAGAAATGTTGGAAAAATGAAAAAGTATAAAGAGAAATAATTTTCATTGCTTATGCTTTTTGTAGATTATCTCACTTAATCCTCATAACAATCTTGTGAGGTAAATACTTTCCCCATTTTATAGATGAGGAAAATGAGTCTTAAAAGAGTTAATCATCTCACCTAGAATCACTTGGCTGGTAAGTGTAGAGCTGGAATTTGAACTCTGGCATTCTGATACCAGATTCCATATATTACCTCCCCCTTCCCCCGCCATGCTGACATTTTTTTTTCCAGATCTTTTTCAAAATGAGTGTGTGTGTGTAATTTTTTAAAATTACGTATTTGGACCCACACCATATATTCAATTTTATTTACTGCTTCAGTTAATTTCCTTGTGTCATTAAAAATTCCTTAGATACCAGTTTTAATAACAACATAATATTCTGTTTTATGCATATACTATAACTTGTTTAAAATTTGAGAAATTATGTGCAGTAATGGTGTAGAGCTTGGATTCTGGATTGAGAGTGTGTGTGTTCAAATTGGCTCTGTTACTATGCAAGTTGCCTAACACTTTGTCCTCAGTTTACTAATCTGTACAATGGAGGATGATAATATGTACATTATAGAGTTATCACGAGGATTAAATAGATTATACATGTTATGAAGATTAAGTGAATTAATACTTGTAACGCTTCTTAAACTCGAATGTCCAGCTGGGGAGCTTGTTAAAATGCAGATTCTGATTCAGTGGCTCTGGGTTGGGGCCTGTGGGTCTATATTTCTATTAAGCTCCTAAGTGATGTGCTACACTTTGAGGAGCAAGGAAGTAAACTTCTTAAAATGATGCCTGCACCTAGTAAGTGCTCAATAAGTGTTACCTGTTTGGGTTGTTTCAAGTCACTCAACCCTTAGAAGTAGTGTGATGACTAAACCTTTGCCCATGAGTCTTTACATTGTTGATTTCCGTGAACTAGGTCCTAGAAATGGGATTACTGGCACTAAAATTACCCCATGTTTTTCCTAAATCATCCATGATTTCCTTCTTTCCTTACTCTTTTTTAATCATGGACTTGTCACTTGAATTTAACAGAGGGATTACTAGTTTATAGAATTTTAGCACTTGAAGGAACCTAAGAGAGATGCCTACTAGCAGGGGTCTCCAACCCCTGGCACTGGGCCGCACAGCAGGAGGTAAGCAGTGAGTGAGTGAAGCTTCATCTGCTGCTCCCCATTGCTCACATTACTGCCTGAACCCCCTCCCGCTGCCCCCCACCCGCCTCCCTGCCACCGGTCCGTAGAAAAATTGTCTTCCACGAAACCGGCCCCTGGTGCCAAAAAGCCTGGAGACTGCTGCCTACTAGTAAAATGAACCCAACCTACCAGCCTCACCATCCACTGCCCTTTCCATCCGGAAATACGTGTGGGGGCAGGGCTTTGGGTTATCACAACTACAAGGGAGGGTTACCAGCATCTAGGGTCAGCATTCAGGACAGGGAGCCTTAATGTCCTCAATGTGTGGGACCATCTTGTACAGCAAAGAATTGAATTGTCCTGCCTAAAAGGCCAGTAACTTCCCCATGGGAATCACTGAAACCATTTTCTTTCGTTTTATGGATGTGAAACAGAGGCCTGGAGAGGTCGGGTCCAAAGCACATTCCTGCAGCTGCCTGGTGCTAGTGCTCTAGTTGGAACACAAGTATCCTGTCTCCCAGTCCAGTGCCCTTTACATGATACTATTTGGTCTGTCTGTTTTATTGGACTGTTAAAGTGACAGATGACTCAGTAGTGAAGCTTAGTGTAGTCATTGCCTTCTCTTTGAAAAGTTGTAAAAATATCACGTGTAACAAAATGAAGTGCCCTTTGGCTCATGGTCATATTTTTACTTTTATTTTCAGTCATCAAAATGACTAAGATTTCTGTGGTTGATACACTATCTTTTAAGATAAGCTAAGAATCGATAAAGTATATCTAACAGAAAATTATGCCCTCAGGATTTGGGATCCTGAGTTCTAATTCCTTTACTATCACTGACTTGCTGGGTGACCTCTTAACAAGTCACTATAGTTTTGTTTTACCATATTTTGGTATTGTAAAAGTGGAATGAAAAGTCATGTTTCAGGATACATACTGAGCTGATTAACCCTGAGGAAGGAAAAAGATTATTTTTGTTTTGTGTTTCATATTTCTGTAGTATTTTAAAGCTTTAAAAGAATGTGTTACACATTAAGTAATTTGTTTTTATTAAAACTTTGTTTTGTTTTTACATTTTAATACTTCTAAAATCAGTGTGTATCTTACAGTTGTTGGTAGGTCATAGTCTAACTGGCAGTGTTTTTTGTTTCTTAATGGTTGTTACAATGCCATCTGGTTTACTGCAGTACAGTTCTGACACTAACCACACAGAGTTTGCACAAACTTCCTTCACAAGTTAAAGGACATTACACCTGAAACTATCACAACGTTGTTAATCAGCTATACTCCAATATAAAATAAAAATTAAACAAACAAACAAACAATTTAAAGGGCCTGGTCTCCAAGACCGCCCTGACTTTACACTCTGGTTGCACTTTGGCCAACTGGATAAAAATTTAGGGGGCTCCCATGACCCCTTCAGGTTCAATAATTCACTAGAATGTCTCACAGAACACAAGAAAACAATATTTAAGATTACAATTTTCGTTTAAAGGATACAAATCAGGACCAGCCAAATGAAGACACACACATAGGGCGAGGTCTGGGAGCATCCGTGTTACCCTCCCAGCACATTAGTGTGTTCATCCATCGGGAGTCTTCAGTACAGAGTTTTTATTGAGGTATTATAGGGTAGGCTTGACTGATTTAATCATTGATCAGGTAGGTGCTTGAACTCAAATCTCCAGCTCTCCCCTCCCCCAAGGTCGGGCTCACTCCAAGCCACAGCCCTGTCTTCACGTGGTTGGTCCTTCTGGTGACCAGCCCCCATCCTGAGTCAGCTCATTTCTTAGCATAAACCTAGGGGTGATCCAAGGGGCTCATGAATAACTAAGACACTCATTACTCAGGAAACTCTGAGGATTTAGAATCTACCCCACAGGAACCAGGGACCACGAAGGCTAGAAAGACTCTCATACAACAATGGTGCATAAAAATAGTCTATCTTTCAAATGATGATGTATTAGACTAATGATGTACAGTAATTTTAAAACATAATTTTTTATGTTTCTTGATGTAAGTTAACATATGAAGTGCTTTGACCTCTCTTCAGCATACATTTTTTTTTTTTTTT
>NW_006789896.1:2975468-2985465 GCF_000442215.2 Lipotes vexillifer | reverse complement strand
GGGGCACGAACCCGCGTCCCCTGCATCGGCAGGCGGACTCCCAACCACTGCGCCACCAGGGAAGCCCTGCATACATTTTTAATCTACATTTAGAAAATAATATTGTTTCCCTAAAGGAGGCTAGGCTTTGTAAAGAAACCAACACAGGTTCAAACCCTGATGCCATATGTACTAATTGTGTGACTCTCTGAACCTCATTTTTCTTATTTCCTAGTTCTGTAAAATGTGAGATACTTCCCAGCATAGTGTCAGGTATGGGGTAAACATTCATCGAAGTATCCTTGTTGTTTGTATCATGATCTGTATTGTCGGTCTTCAAATTTTGCAGATTTTACCTTTATAGTTGGCCACAGATTGAGTTTTAACCTGACTTTGATGTAGAGAATGCTGCTCTGCTTTGTTAGGGTCTTGGATACAATATGTTGGGTTTTAATAATGTATACTTTTGGGCTTCCCTGGTGGCGCAGTGGTTGAAAGTCCGCCTGTCGATGCAGGGGATAGGGGTTTGTGCCCCCGTCCGGGAAGATCCCACATGCTGTGGAGCGGCTGGGCCCGTGAGCCATGGCCACTGAGCCTGCGCGTCCGGAGCCTGTGCTACACAACGGGAGAGGCCACAACAGTGAGAGGCCCGCGTACCAAAAAAAAAGAAAAATAATGTATACTTTTGCCTCCCACTATTAACTAGAATTCTTGTGAAATGACACCTGGAATGAAATGTACTCTTCTCTTACCTCTAACTTAACTGTGGGTGCTGTTCAGATTGGCTAAGAGCTACAAACACTGTTGATAGCATTACTGTATTGGTTGGCTGGTTTGGAGAAAAATAAGCATATGCACATATATTCAGATTTACAAGGACTATTGTAGCTCCTTGAAGCTTTAGAAGCAAACTAAAACTGTTAACAATAGTCATATTGTCTCTTCTTTAAAGCCGCAGTGGAAGTATTTCAAATGCTGAATGGAACCTTTCTTTGCTAACATACTCTCTCCTATACCTGTTTTGCAGCATATGTAGTTCCTTTGATTTGTGAGAGATTTAACACACAGCTAATTAGCAGCCCGTTAAACTTTTGGAACTTTGAAACACAAAATTGATCCGTAAGCATATTACAGCATTTCCCTCCCCCATACTCTACTCTCTTAAGCAGATGAGTTTAATGAGTAAATGCAATTAGTCCCTCGTTTTACTTGTTTTTGCAGTTCTTGAACTATTTCTTGTTTGCTCATTTATGCTAAATTAATAAGAGCAGATGTTGAGATTCTCTTGATTTTTTTTTTTTCCCCATCCCACCAGGGAGAATACTTTCTTTAGGTGGAAATATATAAAGAGGTTTTCCAAAATCTACAGAGCCTTTTTAGACCAGGAAATTTCATCAGGTAAAATATGTCAGAATTAGGATATTTCCATTTCTCCTGGTTTTCCAGAGAGAAATAGGAAAATTGAGTTAGTGAGCTTTAGCCTGAAAGTATTAATAATGTTTCTTGGTCTTGAATATGTGATCATTATATGGAATTATATTTAAATACATTGATCTCTGTATCCAAAAATAATAGCAGTGTTCACGTAGAATTTGTATTATATTAGCAAGGTGTCTTAAATACCTGAAAGAGCCCTAGTTTTAAAAGACCCTGAAGATCATCTGGCCCAGCTTGGTTCTTAGAGGAGACTTTTCTAAAGTGTCCGTGACAGAGGGCTGTCTAGCTCTCTGTGAGCTATTTTGAGAGGTAGTCTGTTTCATTATTAGGCTTCTCTAATCATTAAGGTTTTTCCTCATTTTTTAATCAAGTCTACCTGTGCAACTTCTCCTTGGTCCTAGTCCTATTCTTTGGAGCAATCTAGATAGAGTAAGTCTAATCCTTCTTGACATTGGAAGGTAGAGAGGGCTCTTTATGCCCTTGGTCACTTTGTCTTCAAGTTAGTCCTTCAGTCAGTCTTCCTATTACATGGCTAATTGACCCGTCCAGGATATAGTTTATTAGAAGTCTCTCTTAAAATGCATCCTTCTTAGAAGAATTCTACCATTGTACTGGGAAGGTGCCTAATATTGTCACAGCCCTTTGTGGATTTTTATTTTATTTGTCTAGAGATAATTGTAACTGATATTTTTATTCTGAAAAGTTTATTTTTCATTTCTATTAAATTCTTTATTTATTGGTCTTTGTAGACTTTTAGTTCTTTGGTCATATCCCATGTAGTAGTTCTGAGCTGATGGAAGCTGAAAGTCAGAACTGAACAGTCAGGAGGGGCCAGGAGGTGGTTTTACTTTATTTTTATTTATTTATTTTAGATTTTTTAAAAAATGTTTATTTATTTGGCTGTGTTGGGTCTTAGTTGCGGCATGAGGGATCTAGTTCCCTGACCAGGGATCGAACCCTGGCCCCCTGCATTGGGAGCGTGGAGTCTTAGCCACTGGACCACCAGGGAAGTCCCTATTTTTATTTTTTACTTTCTGTACTCATCAATATGATTTCCATTCCTAAATTACCATATTTTTACAGTTGTTTATATTCCACTTTGTAGTATTCCCATTTCATGTTTTTTTAAATTAAAGCATATTGCCAACCAGTATTTTCTAGTTCTTTAACCACAAAACACAGAGTTCTTTCATATCTTTTTGCCATGATGGAAGGTTTATCATGTTTCTTCTGATTAATACAAGACTTAAGTTTTCTAAACAGAATCCTTTTAGGATATGAATAATGTTCTTCAGGATCTTTTAAACATACAGGCTTTCCTATACTTGTTTTTTGGTTGTTGTTTCAGATAGGGGAGACATTTTATTTTTATTCTAATTAAAATTTTATTCCATGCCTAAGAATTTTTTTGAATAATGTTAGTACATTATTGAACACTACTACATGCCAAATAATTTGCTAAGCACTTTATATACTATGTGATATCTTCTTGTAAGCAAATAAATAAATACTTCTAATAACAACTCTGTGAGTTAGGCACTACCCATTATACTGATGAGGAATTTAAGACAATGAGGTTAAATAACTTGTCTAGGGGCATACATGCAGTTGATAAGTGGCAGAAGTGAGACTCAAACCCAGGCAGTCTGACTTTTGGAGCTCATGCTCTTAGCTGGTGTATTTATGACTCTTTGCTTTCTGATAAAAGAATTGTAAATGAGCTGCCTTAAGTCTGTGTGATTTTAAAATATGCAGTGTCACCAGAAGCCGCAAGTGATTACTAACATTCTGGTTTTACCTAGCTTTCAGTCAGAACCATGTAATCTAATGATTTCTGGGGAATTACTGGGCAGTTCATTCCTAGTTTTTATGCAAAAATCATCTGTGAAGCCAGAGGAAATATATAGGATATAGTCGGCAACCCAAAGTGTCCATTTATAATTGTGTTGCAGCTTATGTGAAATCAGTTATGGACAGGTACAATCTTTTATATCTCATAATTTCAATTCGATGCCTTTAAGTTTGAACCGGAGGTTCTCGAGGGGCCCTCTGGGGGTCTCTGAGACTTTTTGAAGAGGTGCATGAGGTCAAAACTCTTTCATAATAATGAGGTATTAATTTTATTTTTCACTTTCAGTCTCGTAAGTATACAATGGAGTTTTCTAGAGGCTACATATCTGAGAATCTAGCTGTCTTCTATTAAACCAGCTGTTAAAGAGATTTATAAAATATAAAACAATGCAAGTCTTCTCACTAAATTTGCTTTATTCTGAAAATATAGTTTTCAAAAAATATTTGTTAACATGTAATGTCTTTATTGTTGTTATTTTTAAATGAATAAATATTTAGAAATTCTTAAGTTTAGTTTCTCATTCAGTAAATGTCAATAGATATACCCCGTGTAAACAAAAGCTCTTTGGGGGCTTCAAAAACTATAGAGGGATCCCGAGACCAAAAACTTTGAGCACCACTTGTTTAGATTAGTTGTATCATGTGATATTAGAGAAAATCTTGATATAGAAGTAAAAATCTAGAGCATATTAAAAGATTTAAAAAATCAAGTGAAGTGTGTTTATTACTTAACAAATATTTTTCTTTTGAATTGTATAAGCAGGAGACTGGAACCTACTGAACGGCCTCTTCAGATTGTTTATGATTACTTGTCCAGGCTGGGATTTGATGACCCTGTGCGCATACAGGAGGAGGCGGCAAATCCTGACCTTGGCTGTATGCTTCGATTTTATGGTGGTAAGGATTTATCATGGCTGTGTGTATACATTAATGACTTTTAATTGATTATTTGTACCTCTGTCTGTCTTCAGCCTTTTAAAAAGATTTTATCCAAAGCCATTTTTAAGCCAATTTACTAATGTAGTTAGAAAACAACAGCAAAAACAGCCTTCCCTTTTTATTTTTGCTCTTTTTGTTCTGGTGTTTTGCTGACTTACAGAATTGTTACGTACTTTTGCCAGCATCTTGATCAAATCATAGCTTTAGTATCAGTTATATTTTCAAGTTCTTTATAATAAAGTCCATGAACTTCTGGATAGTTCGAGAATGTTGAGAAGTAGGTGGTTATTATCATATATGACTTAACATTTGATGAACACATCAGACGTGTATATTGTTGAATTTAGTAAGCTTTAAATCTCGGATATTTTACATGCTCTTCTCTTTTGGTGCATTTTTTCCCTATTGACTATTTTTCATCTGATCACTTTAGTCATAAAGTTAGACTTAAGAAAGTCAGAATATTTCTGAATATTACTCTCCAAATATACATCAATAACTAATAATACTACTGAGTACCATTTTTTGAGTGCTTACTGTGTGCTTTTATGCTTATGAATTACCCAGTTTACTCAGTATAGCCACCTTATGCTCTAGGAGCTGTTGTCTCATTTTACAGAGACAGAGAAGTTAACTTGTTCAAGGTCATACAGCTAGTAAATAACAGAGCTGTTTAACACCTAACAGTTTTGAGTTAATATGACCCATTTATCAAACAGTTGAACTAGTAACTAAGTTATTAGTGTATGTAGGCGTAACCATTTACTAAGATTCCCTGCTCTCATTCCTCAAATTATTGATTTAATCTGAACTCTTGTGACACATGTCACAAGCCACTTTTATTAAATGCACTTCACAAAAGATTTTATTTATAATTTTTCACCACAACAATATTTTCTGACATGTTCCTTAAAAGTTGGTTTCATTTTATTTTATTTCCATTCTTTTCTCTCCTTTGTTAGTTCATGGAGGGAGAATAGTTGCTAGGTTGATGTTAAATCTGAGAAAAACCTTTTAAGACTAATTTGAGGAACACAACCGATCTATTACTGTAAAACTTGGTTAAAAAATAATAATAAATCTTGGATAGTGACATGCTCTTTATATGTGGTTGCACATAAGTTCTTCACTCCATGTTTTCATTCTGGGCTGAAAGTTGAGCCTTGAGATGCTGGCGAGCTCCTTTATAACCAGTGAGATTGCATTTGAAGTCAGTTATAACACACAACAGTTGACATGATTGCATTAATTTATTAATACCACCTGATAAATTGTAGCGTGCCTAGGATCTTCATGTTCCCTTAAGAGGATATTTCCAGTAAAGTCAAAAAGAGTACCAGTTTGGGGGGCTTCCCTGGTGGCACAGTGGTTAAGAATCCACCTGCCAGTGCAGGGGACACAGTCCGGGAAGATCCCACATGCTGCGGAGCAGCTAAGTCCGTGCGCTGCAACTACTGAGGCTGTGCTTTAGAGCCCGTGAGCCACAACTGCTGCAGCCCACATGCCTAGAGCCCGTGCTCCGCAACAAGAGAAGCCACCGCAATGAGAAGCCCGCGCACCGCCAGGAAGAGTAGCCTCCGCCCGCGCAACTAGAGAAAGCCCATGTGCAGCAGCGAAGACCCAACGCAGCCAAAAATTAATAAATTAAAAAAAAAAAAAGAGTACCAGTTCGTAGTACTTACTATATTTGTGGGGATGGGGGAGTCAGTAACAGAACATTTCCAAAAGTGAGCTCTTTTAATTCAGAGAAGCTAGTATAATTTGAGTGAGAAAATTACATTTGAGAAAGAGGTTTTTAAAACCAGTTACTTTTGAAAATAGGCAATATATGTATATGGCACCAGAAATAAAAGGTTAAAAAAAGTATGTATGTGTGTGTAGGTAGCTAGATAGATAAGGGTATTTTCTGTTGGCTGTGTAACAAATTGCCTCAAAATTTAGTGACTTAGGACTTCCCTGGTGGCGCAGCGGTTAAGAATCCACCTGCCAATGCAGGGGATGCGGGTTTGATCCCTGGTCTGGGAAGATCCCATATGTTGCAGAGTGGCTAAGCCCGTGTGCCACAACTACTGAGACTGTGCTCTAGAGTCCGCGAGCCACAACTACTGAGCCCACATGCTGCAACTACTGAAGCCCGTGCGCCTAGAGCCCATGCTTTGCAACAAGAGAAGCCACCTCAGTGAGAAGCCCATGCACTGCAACGAAGAGTAGGCCCTGCTCGCTTCAACTAGAGAAAGCCCACGCACAGCAGTGGAGACCCAATGCAGCCAAAAAATAAATAAAAATTAAAAAAAAAAATTTAGTGACTTAAAATGATATTAAATATTTATTTTTAAATTTATTTTTATTTTTTGGCCGCACCATGCGCAGCTTGTGGGCTCTTAGTTCTCTGACCAGGGATCAAACCCATGCCCCCTGCAGTGGTAGCATGGAGTCTTAACCTCTGGACTGCCAAGGAAGTCCCGATATTAATATTTATTATATCATACAGTTTCTGTGGGTCAGAAATCTAGGAGGAATTAGCTGGATGGTTTTGGGTTGAGTCTCAGTGAGATAGTACTCATTATATTGGCTGAAGCTGCAGTTATCTGAAGGCTTGAGTGGGGCTGGAAGATTCACTTCTAACATGGCTCACTCATGTGGCTGTTGGTAGAAGGCCCCAGTTTCTCACCAGTTTTTGGCAGGAGATCTCAGTTGCTCGCTATGTGGACCCTTCTCTAGTGCTGCCTAAGCGTCTTCACGATGTAGCAGCTAGCTGCCCCCAGTGATGAGAAACACACACATGCACATGAGCACATGCATGCATGTGCATGCAAACACATAACACACACACACATACATACACACAACACACAGGCTTCAGTGTTTTTTATGACCTAGCCTCATAAGTCACCATTGTTTTCACCACTTTCTATTAGAATTGAGTCGCCAAATGCAGCCCACACTATATAGAGAAGGGAAATAGCCCTCACCTTTTTTTTTTTTTAGGCCTCTCCCTTTGAAGAGAGGAGTTGTAAAGAATTTGAAGTATTCTTTTTGAAGCAAATAGCTTAGCAATCAGCTTTCAGTATTTCTTGCATAGAGTCTTTGGTGTGTTAGCTTAGCATATAGTGTTAATGAGGCCAGGGTCAGAGGGCCTAAGTTCAAACCAGTGTTTTGCTTTGTTTGCTGGATATGAAACGTCTCTGGTACTCCAGGGGCCATTGTGCAAATGCTAGTTATCAGTCTTGCTGGGGGGGTGCTGGGGGAAACTGAGTAGAGTGACTCAGTATAGATTCATGATATAAAAGCCTTGAAATAACATATGTAACTAAAGATAAGTGGGTAGGATGATCAATCACAGAGATTAAGAGAGCCCATTAATCACCTCCTTATTATGTAAGAGGAAGTGGCATCTAGAAGGTGTGATTTGCTAGTGATGTTGTAGTTCTGGGGTTGAATAGCTCAGGTAGCATAGCACCCAGCCTGAGCATTTCTTTCTGTTTGGTATTCTCTGTACACGTTGTTTGAGACAGTTTCATCCAAGGAGCATAAACACAAACAAAAGAAACCAGTTACAAAAGAATTGCATATATAGTATGTTTCCATTCATTTAAAGTTGGGAAACAGGCAAAACTCAGCAGTATTGTTTAGAGATGTGTGACAGTACCACTTTCTGTCCATCCAAAGCTGCTCTTTCCTTCCTCCGTAATAAGACTTAGAGGTGGGCACATGACGGCCCAGCTACAACTCGTTTCTCAGTCTTTTGTGCAGTTTGGTGTGCACCTGTGACAAAACTTTCTAAAATGGTATGGAGTGGAATTGTTGTGTGCCACTTTTATACCTGGTTCCTAAAGCCTCCCATGCATACTTCTTGCTCTTTTCCTCTTCTGTAGGGTAGGAAGGCAGTCATCAAGAGCAATATTGAAGTCATGTGTTGAAAATGGCAGAGCCACCATCAGCTGGAGTTTCTCGACAGAGTTGACCCCTGGGAACCCAGACTGCCCACCCTAGCAGAGAATTACATTTATCTTGTGTTTGGGCCAGTATATTCTTTTTGTTACAGTAGTTTAAAATTGCTGTAGCTAATACATGAGTAGCAAAAACATAAAGAAAACAAGGAAATTATTATTATAAAAGTGAAGACAATGGCTGACCTCTGGGGTAGAGGGAGGAAGTGATTCCTACAAGTAGAATTTTTGAGTTAATACAAGTATATACTGATAGTGGTTATCTATTAAGCAGTGATATATAATGTGATAATTATGATGTAACAGTCAACTTGGTATATACCCGTTGAGAATTTTCTAACTTTTATTCCTATCTAATGTGTATTTGCAGAAATATATTTTGTTTACATAAATGCTGTCATTTGGTGTTATTCTTCATGCTTTTTTTCTCCCAACAGTGTTTTGGAGGTCTTTTCTTAACTATCTTCTATATGCATTTCTTTATGTTGCGTATTATTGGATGTCATGTATGTATTATAGTTTATATAACAATTTCCCTAGTGATGGACTATTACAAATAGCACTGTAGTAAAATTGCATCTTTGTGCACCTGTGTTTCATTTTTTTTAATGATGTAATTGGAATTTTTATTTTATTTATTTTTAAAAATTTATTTATTTTTGACTGCATAGGGTCTTCGTTGCTGTGCATGGGCTTTCTCTAGTTGCGGTGAGCAGGGGCTACTCTTTGTTGCAGTGTGCAGGCTTCTCATTGCAGTGACTTCTCTTGTTGTGGAGCACGGGCTCTAGGCGCACGGGCTTCAGTAGTTGTGGCTCACGGGCTCAGTCATTGTGGCTTGCAGGCTCTAGAGCACAGCCTCAGTAGTAGTGGCGCACGGGCTTTGTTGCTCCACGGCATGTGGGATCTTCCCAGACCAGGGCTCGAACCCATGTCCCCTGAATTGGCAGGCGGATTCTTAACTACTGCGCCACCAGGGAAGTCCCTGCACCTATGTTTCTTCAGAGTAAATCTCTAAACGTGAAGTTATTGGGTCATAGGATATTTATTCTCATTTAAAATACTAATGGTTACTACTGCAAAATGAATGTATATCCCATCAGTATATCAGAGTACCCCTTTGCTCACAATATCACCTTTTAATATTATTAGCATTTAAAACTTTTACTAATCTAATGGATTAAATGTTGGTCTCGTTTTGATTTTGTTTTCCTGATTACTAGTATGGTTGAATATTGTGTCATATTTACATTGATCTTTAAGTTTTCTTCTCCTTTGAATTAACCCTTGATATTTCTGTTGTTTATCCTTTTTCATATTGATCAGAAGGACTTTTTTTTTTTTTTCCCCAATACGTGGGCCTCTCACTGTTGTGGCCTCTCCCGTTGCGGAGCACAGGCTCCAGACGCGCAGGCTCAGTGGCCATGGCTCACGGGCCCAGCCGCTCCACGGCATGTGGGATCTTCCCGGACCGGGGCACGAACCCGTGTCCCCTGCATCGGCAGGCGGACTCTCAACCACTGCGCTACCAGGAAAGCCCCAGAAGGACTTTTGTATATATTCTGAATATACATCCTCTGTATATTGTATTTGTGACACATTTTTTTCCCAACCTGTAACTTGTTTTGTAGTTTTGCGTGTTGTTCTTTATTGTGCAGAAGTTGTATTTAATCAGATTTAGTCAGTCTGTTCCTTCCCTATCCTAGGTCATAAACATACTCTATATTTTCTTCTAGTACTTTTATATTTTTAGAATGTGATATGAGGTAGGGATCTAACTTTACTGTTTTCTCTGTTGGTAGCCCATTGTCCCAACAATACTTATGAAATAGCTCATCCTTTTC
>NW_006789896.1:2903455-2975458 GCF_000442215.2 Lipotes vexillifer | reverse complement strand
CTGATTTGAAGCATCACCTTTATTATTATTAAGTTCCTACACAGGCGGGGGTCTGTTTTTGCACTCTGTCCTATTACATTGGTGTCTTTGTCTTATGCTAATACCAATGCTATTTTTAATATACCTATATGATAGATTCTGATAGTCGATAAGGAAGTTCCCATTCACTTTTCTTCTCTGAAAAATCAGGGATATCTCTAGAATCAAAGAAATCTTTCTGAAGATGTAGTATTTGGGTTGGTTCTTTAAAAATTGACAGAATTTCAGTAGTCAGAAAGGAAAAGGAGGACAGAGGTGGGGTATTAGGAATTTCAGTGCATGTTCTGTGAATCACACACACAGATAATTTGAGTCCAGATTGTTTGGGGCCTTGAGTGCAATATCAGGAGTTTAGCCTTCATTTGGCAGATGGTAGCAGGAAGCGATGGGATCCAAGTGAGCCTGAGAAAGATGAATCTGGCACCAGAGTGAATAATAATTCAGGCGTGAAGTAGTAGGGATCTGAACTAGGGAATGGGGAGGAATCATTCATATAGAGACTTTTTGAAGGAATAGTCAGTAAGTGTTGATGGTTGATTGAAAAAAGGAGTTGAGGAAGAGAACCTAAGAGGCAAAGCTGGCTCTGAGGTTTTGAGGCTGGGTGGCTTCGGGAGACTGACAGGACTTGAGCTGTGAGAAGGATCTGGTTTGCAGGGATGGTGATGACTTGGTTTCAGGCATGTTTAATTGTAAGTGGTGGTAGACATCCAGTTGGAGATGTCTGGCAGGTAGTTGGAAGTGTGAAACTAGGAGCTTTGGAAATACAAATCTGGGAGTCAGGTACATGGGAGTGTTAAATCCGTGGAAGTTGTTAAGATTATCTTGAAAATAATACTTAAATATAGGAAAAGAAGGAGACTTAAGGCAGAACTTTCATTATGACAACTAGCATTTGTTTTATACCCTTACTATGTGCTGAGCATGTACTAAGGTGCTGAGCACTCTATGCACCTTTTCTCATTTAATCCTTACAACCGTGTAGGTAGATATTATTACTCTGGAGAGGTCTTAATGGGTTCTAAATCTCTTCTTTTTTTTTTTTAATTAATTAATTCATTTATTTTTGGCTGAGTTTGGTCTTTGTTGCTGCCCGCAGGCTTTCTCTAGTTGTGGCAAGCAGGGGCTACTCTTTGTTGCAGCGCACGGGCTTCTCACTGCGGTGGCTTCTCTTGTTGCGGAGCACGGGCTCTAGGTGCGCGGGCTTCTTTAGTTGTGGCTCGCGGGCTCTGGAGTGCAGGCTCGGTAGTTGTGCCGCACGGGCTTAGTTGCTCCACGGCATGTGGGATCTTCCCGGACCGGGGCTCAAACCTGTGTCCCCTGCATTGGCAGGTGGATTCTTAACCACTGTGCCGCCAGGGAAACTCTAAATCTCATCTTCTTAACCTCTAAGGTACTCTACCATATAGTTTATGGAGAAACAGTTTAGAAGAATAAGAGGGATCCATAAAATATGAGAATTGGGAAAGACTAGGGATCATCTAATCCAACTCCTTGGTCTTAAACTTGGGAAACTAAGGCCTAAAAATATGGAACTTGTTCAGGGTCACGAAACCAGATTGTGGGATTGCTTAGCCACCACTGCTTCACAAGATTTTCTGCTGAAATACTTCAAATCACAGAGTGTGTTCTTGTGTTGGGTGGGGGGGGTGGTGGCTATTGCGAGTTTGAAGTTTGTTTTGAGGTTTCCTGTTTTACTCTTTAAATGTAAGTAAATGTTTCATTTTTACCCCAAAATATATCAGCCAGTATTTATTTATTTGTCTGTTTAACTTTTTATTTTGAACTAGCTTTAGATTTTCAGAGCAGTTGGAATGATAGAGCTCCTGCACACACTTTATACAGTCATTTGAGCCGTTGTTCCCGTATAAATAGTGCTTCATCTTTCTCTGGCTTCTTTAAAAATTTTTCCTTTGTCTTTAATTTTCAGCAGTTTGATTATGAAGTGTCTGGGCTTGAATTTCGTTGAGTTTAGCCTGCTTGGGGTTCACCAATGCTCCAGGTATTCTGTCCAGGTTTTATAGGTGAATTCAGTGGGAGAGACAGGGTAGAGTGGGCTTTCTCTGTCTAACTCAGAACCAGAACCTTAATGGCATCTTTTGATTAAAAGAAGTATTTCATTTTGATATAGTCCAATTTAACAGTCTTTCCCTTTATTCTTTTCTAGAAGCTATATTGCTTTGCCTTTCAGATTATATTCACAATCTGTCTGTGTGACTTCATTTTTTATTGTCTGTTTTGAGTTATCATCATGAGCTCATGGGCTTATTTATATTTGTTTCAATTCATTTGCAGTCATTTTTCTTTCTGATGCTCAATTTGTCCCATCTCAGCTAGGGGGAGCTCTTCCAGGTTGCTTTCTATGTCCTTGCAACATGACCCAACTACTGTCTTTGATAGCATTCTAGATTTTCCATTAAGTTCTTGATCTTTTCATCATCTGACTCACACCAGGAATAGATTATTTTTCTAAGGACTGGTTCATTTTAATGAAAAATGGTATTTAGAGACTATACTATGGGCAATAGACGTATTCACTGCTACAGGGTTGTCCTTGATTCTTTGTTTTCGAAGCTCTCTTTTTTTTATTATAAAAGCAATCCATTTTCTTTATAGAACATTTCAAAGTATAAATATATAGGGAAATTAAAATTATCCCTGATTTTCCACTTAGAACCTTGGCTTTCAAGATTATAAGTCTGTTTTTTAATTAGAACTCTTAGACATTCCAAACGTTTATTAGAACTTCCTCATTCTGTTTTTTACCACTTTCAGAAGATCGGAGACTTGAGGCACTCTGAATATCTAGCAAACCCTCCATAAATAATAATAAACAGCATGTTATTTCGTGTATAAATAACTTATCCTACACAAATTGAATGTTCCTTTCTGAGAGTGGTGATGGATAGATTTAGATGGATAGATTAAATATAAAGAAATAAGGCCAAGGAAAGAGAGACTCAAAGAATTGTATATCGATTGATTTAACATCTGTTTCATGTAAACTTCAAAAGAGACTATTAGACAATTTGGAAGCATGAGAAGCTATAATGAAGTCCCATTTTTATTTGATGTAGCTAACTTTGTAATATATCATGCTGTTAACCAGGATGGGGAATATAAATGCAATAGCAAATTTGGGAAAAATGATGAGATTAAAAAAAACCCAGCTTCATTGAGATATAATTCACATACCATAAAATTCACTCTTTAAAAGTGTACAATTCAGTGCTTTTTAGTATATTCAGAGAGTTGTGCAACCATCACCACTATCCAATTTTAGGACATGTTTATCACTGTAAAATGAGACTCCCATATCTGTTAGCAGCCATTCCTTATTTCCCACTCCCACAACACCTGGCAACCATGAATCTACTTTCTGTCTATATAGATTTGCCTATTCTGAACAATTGATACAAATGGAATCATACATACTTGGCTTTCTGTGGCTGGCTTCTTGTACTCAGCATAGTGTTTTAAGGTTCATCCATTTTGTAGCATGTATCAGTACTTAATTTCTTTTCATGGCTGAATAATATTCCATTGTATGCATATACCACATTCTGTTTATCCGCTCATCAGTTAATGGACATTTGTTTCCTCTTTTTGGCTATTATGAATAACGCTACTGTGAACATTCATGTACAAGTTTTTGTGTAGACATATGTTTTTAGTTCCCTTGGATGTAGATGTAGGAGTAGAATTGCTGGATTATATGGTGACACTATGTTTAAGCTTTAAGGAACTGTCAGACTGGTTTCCAAAGTGACTGCAGCCCCCAACCATGAAGGGTTCTAATTTCTTTACATTCCCGCCGACACTTGTTATTGTTTTGTCTTTTTTGATTATAGTCATCCTAGTGGGTGTGGACTGGTATCTCGTAGTTTTCATTTACATTTATCTAATAACTAATGAGGTTGAGCATCTTTTCATGTGCTTGTCGGTCTTTTGTGTATCTTCTTTGGGGAAATACTTGTTCAAATCCTTTGCCCAATTTTTAATTATTTGCCCAATTTCAATTATTTGTCTTTTTATTGCTGAATTGTAATAGTTCTTTATTTTGGATACAAGTCTCTTATTAGGTATATGATTTGCAAATATTCTCTCCTGTTTTGTGAGTCTTCTTTTCACTTTCTTGATGGTGTCTGTTGAAGCACACAGCCTTTTATTTTCAAAGTCCAGTTTATCTGTATTTTCTTTGTCACTTGTGCTTTTTATGTCAATATCTAAGAAACCATTGCCTATTCTAAATTCACAAGATTTATTCCTATCTTTTCTTTTAAAGTTTTATAGTTTTAGTTCTCACATTTAGGTCTATAATCCATTTTGAATTAATTTTTGTATATGGTGTGAGGTTAGGGATTCAACTTCTTTCTTTAGCATGTGGATATCCAGAATTCCCAGCACCATTTGTTGACAAGACTATTCCTTCCCCATTGAATTATCTTGGCACCCTTGTCAAAAATGAGTTGTCCATAAAGTAGGAGTTTTTTGGTGAACTCTCAATTCTATTCTATTGCTTTCTGTCTATCCTTATATCAGAACTGCACTTTATATGCCAGCTCCTTACTTTGTAGTACGTCTTGAAATTGGGAAATATGAGTCCTCCAATTTTGTTTTTCTTTTCAAGATTGTTTTGAGTTGAAAAGCCTGTTTTTCAACTGTTCAAGCTGTTCTGAGTCCATTGCATTCTATGGGAATTTTTGGATCAGTTTGTCAGTTTCTGTCATGAAGTTACCTAGAATTTTGATAGGGATTGTATTAAATCTGTAAATCAATTTGGGGGTTTTTGCCATCTTAACAATATTAAGTCTTTCAACCCAGGGACACTGGCTGTCTTTCCATTCATTTATGTCTTTTATAATTTCTTACAACTATGTTTTATAGTTTCAGTATACAAGTTTTGTAGTATTTTCATTTTATTCTTTTTGATGCTATTATAAATGCAATTGATTTCTTAATTTCACTTTTGAATTGTTTATTTCTAGTGCATAGAAGTACAACTGATGTTTTAAAAATCTTGTATCCTGCAACCTTTCTGAACTCATTTGTTAGTTATAATAGTATTTTTTTGGTGTGGCTTACCTAGGAAGGTAATTTTCTATATACAAGGTCATATTATTTTCAAATAGAGATAGTTTTACTTTCTTTTCATTCTGATACTGGTTTTGAATCTGTAAAATTTTATTTTACTTTATTTTTTTGTTGAAGTATAGTTGATTTACAATGTTTCAGGTTTACAGCAAAGTGATTCAGTTTTATGTGTGTGTGTGTGTGTGTGTGTGTATTCTTTTTGAGATACTTATTTTGGTGGTGGTGGGGTGCTGTGCCGCATGGCTTGTGGGATCTCAGTTCCTTGACCAGGGAGTGAACCCTGGCCATGGCAGTGAAGGAGCCAAATCCTAACCACTAGACCACCAGGGAACTCCCCTCAGGTACTTTTCCACTACAGATTCTTATAAGATATTGAATATAGTTCCCTTTTCTATACAGTAGGTCCTTGTTGTTTATCTATTTTATATACAGTGGTCTGTATCTGTTAACCCCAAATTCCAAATTTATCCCCCCCTGCCCTTTTCCCCTTTGGCAGCCATAAGTTTGTCTTCTATGTCTGTGAGTCTATGAATCTGTAAATTTGAGGTGAATTGGGACATCTGTTGGACATATCTAGCAGGCAGTTGGATATATGAGATCAGAACTAAGGGAAGATTGGGGCAGGAGATAGAAATTTGAAAGCCCTTATCAACATATGAATAGTGTAGTTTTTGGGAAGTGGAAGCCAGATTGAAGTAAATTGAGTAAATAAAAGGTGAGGTAACAGAGATAGCTAATATAGAAGCACAAATGAGAAGAAAAGAGCCTCAAAAGGTTAAACTTATAGTTTCTTAAAATATGGTTTGTGGGCCATCTGCATTTAAATTACTTGGGATACTTGTTAAAAATACATTTTCCTATGTTCCATCCCAGACCCTCTGAATTAGACTCTCTGTGGATAGGTCTTGGTGTTCTTCATTTTAAACTAATTCTTAGATAATTCTTGGGCACATAGGAATTAGAGAATCCCTCAACTAAAGGAATTCTGTTGAGAATGAGAAGGAATGGGAGAAAACTTGAGTGTTTTTGTAGCTTTGATAGAAACAATAGGGAGGGTGGAGTTGAAGAGTGAGAAGAATGAAGAACCAAACTCCCCAAGGAAGGTGGAATTTAGAAAAGAGATGAAAGGATTGGCCTAGAATAGAAGGAGAAATGTCTCTTCCATACATCTGGTGTTAACATACAAAGTTTTAAAAGCTTTGAAGTAAGCTAGCCCATTTCTTCGTTTTTTTATATGGGAAAAACATAGTTAATAGGGCAAAGCAATGCCCAGGGTTCCATAATCAATTATGTAATAATACTGAGTACAACCCAGTTTTCTCAGTTCCCCGTTTATTGGTGTTTGCACAGCCTCGTACTGTTGCTGATCCTGTTCATTTCTGTGTAGAGTAACTGTTTCTAGTAGTGCTTTAACCAAGAACATCTCTTCTGCCATAATGCTCTGTTTTGTTCACTGTACCTCAGTCATATAAAGATTTCTAAAGGGTGGCGAAAAATAGCGAAGCTCTTGCATGCATGTTTTGCTTCTGCCACCATGATTGGGATAGTTGAC
The DNA here is from genome assembly GCF_000442215.2 of Lipotes vexillifer. Classification (NCBI taxonomy): domain Eukaryota; kingdom Metazoa; phylum Chordata; class Mammalia; order Artiodactyla; family Lipotidae; genus Lipotes; species Lipotes vexillifer. The sequence goes on along the minus strand of NW_006789896.1, from coordinate 2,968,776 downwards.
TGAAATATCAGCCGAAAGCTTTTCTTCACAAAGAGCAGCAGTACCCTAAACCGTACCCGTTCCCTAACCCTAAACCTAACCCCGACCCTAACCCTAACCCTTAGGGGGTTCTGTGTACAGAACTAGTTGTTCATTTCTTCATTCTAGAATAGACTAAGCACAATAGTGGCTGTCACTTATTCCATACTTGTTTTGTATCTAAAACTATGCTTAGTTTTTTACATTCATTATCTTAATTTTTTTTCTTTTTGTGATATGTGGGCCTCTCACTGTTGTGGCCTCTCCCGTTGCTGAGCACAGGCTCCAGATGCGCAGGCTCAGGGGCCATGGCTCACGGGCCCAGCCGCTCCGCGGCATGTGGGATCCTCCCGGTCCGGGGCACGAACCCACGTCCCCTGCATCGGCAGGCGGACTCTCAACCACTGCGCCACCAGGGAAGCCCCATTATCTTAATTTTTTAAAAGAACCATCTGAAGGTAGATAGTATTAAGATCCAAACTCTATAAATGAGGAAAGTCAAGGTCAGTGAGATTAGTTCAATGAAACAAAGTGAGTGGCAGACCCAAGATTCAATGAAACAAAGTTCAGTGAAACAAAGTGAGTGGCAGAACCAAGATTCAAACTCAGGTTTGAGTGTCTGACTCCCAAGTCCATGATCGTAACCACTCTGTCATTCTTTCTTTGTGTACATGGGAGATATGACTGTTGGAAGAAGGATTAACAATGGCATCCAAAATAGCATGTTGTTCTCTAGACCACAATTTGTAGTGCTCCCATCATATAACTTAGGGATGGACAACATTTTAAGACTGAGAGCTTATTTTGTAAAACTTATATTGCTTTGTTACTTAAAGCTATATTAGGGTTGCTGAATGTTAACGTGTATTACTTTCTTTTTCCCTTTCATTATTTTTATGCTACTTTAATGGTGACTTTTGAAGTACTCTTTTCTTTTCAGAAAAACCATGCCAGATGGATCATCTGGATCGAATCCTTCTGTCTGGCATCTATAATGTACGAAAGGGAAAGACCCAGCTGCATAAGTGGGCTGAACGCCTGGTTGTTCTCTGTGGCACCTGCCTCATCGTTTCCTCAGTGAAGGATTGTCAGACTGGAAAGATGCACATTTTGCCTCTGGTTGGGGGAAAGGTAAGACTCACAAAGATGAATTATTCTTCCTCTAATCATCTTAATTAAAAAAATATCACATATGCTTTTCAGAGCTTTTTCTACATCTTTTCAAATAAACCAATATGAGCATTATTAAAGATTACGTCACAAAGTTTTTGTGCTCTTAGTTTTAAACAAAACCACTCAGGCTAATTTAAGCATAAAACAAGTTCATGTACATCACACTCCCTGGGAGGTCCAAAGACTATCCATGCCCCAAATTCTGCTGCAGGACCATCTGTTGGAGAAACCCCTGCGTCCACTGCTAGACACTAAATCCTCTCTCATTGGTACCACCAAGAGTAGACAGAGGATACTACCACTAGAAGCTACCTTTGTAAACTAGAAGTAGCTGTTAGCATCCCCTCCAAAATAGATTCTTTCCTGTTTCTCTTTTTCCCCCGTTAGACTGAAATTCAGAGTCTGGAGTGGTCATAAGCTCCTACCCAGCAGCCAGAGAAACCTGCCATTTCTTGCATCTGTACCAGAGAATTCTCCATCATAGGAAAGGCAGTTCCAAGTCTGGAAAACAGATAATGTTTATAGGAAGTTATACATAATTTTATTTCCTTTATGTTGAATCTTGAAGATCATAAAACAACCTGAATTGAAGAGAACTTGCAGACAAAATGACTTTGTGAATCATGCTTTGAGATAGCCAGTTTGATCCAGATACACAGCAATATAGATAAAATACATATATTTAAAAAATAAACATATGAAAGGACATAACTGGACTTAGGAATGTGGAATAGAAATGTAAGTGGTGAGGGCCTACTGGGCTCTGGGTCTGAAAGGTGGCAGCCTAGGGGTTTAGCTCCTATAAGTATCTGGGTCTAAAAGTACTCTGGTTAGGATGCGGGACCTGGCCCAAGCTTATTGCTGGAAGCTAGGAAATGAGTGGTATTCTTTGCTCCTGATAAAAAGCTGGAAAAAAACAAAAACCCAAACCAAACACTTCTGTAAACCACTGACTGGAACCAAGGCTTGTTCCTGGCTGTGGTTCTAAACAAATGCGTGGACCCAGTTGTATGCCCTGTGACTAGGAAATGAACAAGCCCCACCTGGCCTAATAAATGAATGTGTGTCACTCCAGTATCATCCGTGGAGCAGAAACCCACTACTACCAATATGAGACCTGGTTCTATTCTTGGGGGCTGAAGGATAGTGAAGAAAGTAAGTGAAATTTCTCCAAAGGGAGAAGGTGAGTGAGGACAAGGTTGGAGGATTGACGGAGAGGAAGTGGGAAACAGAGCAAGAAAGAGAAAGAAAAACAAACCTCCCATTTACGTAATTCTTGTCCGTTCTCTCTCTTCCGTCACTAATAGTATAGAATTGTGTTCAGGGTGGTGATGTGACCAAGATCAAAAACTCCCCAGCCTCCCTTGTAGCTAGTGGTGGCTAATAAATATAAACAGAAGTTTGCAGGTGGGACTTTTGGGAAAGGCCTTTAAAGTGGGAGAGACGTGCATGGCTTGACCCTTTGCCCTGCGTTTCCTTCCTTTATGGAACATAGTCTCTTGGTATTGGAGATCATATGGTGGCTGGAAACTGCAGGCATTTGCTGAGTGTGGCCTTCCGGAAAGCAGGAGGCGCCTGGGCCCCTGGTGGCAGGGCAGAGCTGCTGTAGCACTCCTGGACTGATGCTGTGTTTTTAAGCCACTACTTCACAGCTGAATGTAATGAACCAGCGAACGTACTGAAGAATTTCACAGTTAAAACGTATAAGGGAGGGTCCAGTATACATCTAATAGCAGTTCCAGAGAGGAGAGTAAGGAGAATGGATAAGCAATATTGGAAGAAATAACGGTTGAGATTTTTCTAGAAATAAAGACAGACATGAGTGTTCAGATTGAAAAGACACTGGGTACTGAACAGGATAAATAAAAATAAGTTGACACATAGACACATTGCAGAACATGAAGGAGCAAATCACAGAAGCTTCCAGAAAGAAAAGATTACCTGCAAAGAATTGACACGCTGACAACAGCTTTCTTTTCATCAACAATATATGTAGAAGACTATTTGCAAAATTGCTGAGAGAAAGTAAATGTCAACCTGTATTCTATATCCAGCTGAATTACTTTACAAGCGTCAAGGCAAAATAGGACATTTTCAGACATATAAAGACTAATGAGGGAGTTCCCTGGTGGTCCAGTGGTTAGGACTGGGTGCTTTCACTGCCGCAGTGCAGCCAAAAAAAGAAAAAAAGACTGGTACTTCCCTGGTGGCGCAGTAGTTAAGAATCCGCCTGCCAATGCAGGAGACACAGGTTCAAGCCCTGGTCTGGGAAGATCCAACATGCCGTAGAGCAACTAAGCCCGTGCGCCACAACTACTGAAGCCCGCGCACCTAGAGCCCATGCTCCGCAGCAAGAGAAGCCACTGCAGTGAGAAGCCTGCGCACCAGAACGAAGAGTAGCCCCCGCTCACTGCAACTAAGGAAAGCCCGCGTGCAGCAACGAAGGCCCAATGCAGCCAAAAATAAGTAAAAGAGTGGACATGAATTTCATTTAAAAAAATTAAAAATAAAAAACAACACCCCTCCAAAAAACAAAGAAAAAAGAAGAAATAAAACAACAAAGGAAAGTAAATTCAAAGGGAAGGCATGAGATAAATAGATGATGAGCACAGACACTGACAAAATATGGTAGTAAATTTAATATTGATTGTAAAAACGTTTAAAATTTTTAAAATTTTAAATATAAATTTAAACAACTAAAGCTCAAACTATCCTGAACAGTATTCAAGATGTGGTGGTGTGTTCAGTAAGGAAAGTGTGATGCAGTTTTGGGGTAAGTGATTTATGAGTATAACTTGGAAGTTTCCAGCTGACTCACCAAGATTCAGTAGCTATGACATACTAAAGTGAGATGTCAGACAAAGATGTAAGTGGTTCCATAACTATAAAAAGACTTTATCCTCATCAAAGCTATATAGGTTGGGTTGTTGAAGAGAGCTGTTGTGCAGTGAATCCCTGCCACCACCCCAAATGTTACTGAGGGAGGTTTCTGCCTCTTTCCTCAAGCCTAGTGAAAGAGGTTTCAAAAGAACCCAAGAGAGCCTGATATGGGTCCCCTGCAGTAAGGGGGACATAGTGCGCTGGTGTCCTGCCTTCTAACCAGGAAGTCTTGAGGACGAAAGATAAGCTGCCGGCTGCTTTGGTGATAGAGCAAAGCGCCTAACTCATGTGTTGGGATCACTGTGTACTCTTTGGGTTTGTTAGTATGTGACCCAGATGGGTTGAGAGAGAGCAGGAGCCATTGGGTAGGTGGGTGGATTCTCTTAGAATATGTCCAGTGGGGCCACCTGGAGGGGCAAACAGACTTCACTGGAGGGTGGGCTGTCAGTGGACCACCAGATTCCTTCAGGTCTGAGGAGGGAGTGGTCACCTGCTAGAATAGCATGCAGTAGCTTGGTCAAGGGATCTGTACGTGAGAAGCCATCATTGGTTGGATTGGGGGGCCGGGTATCCAAAGAACCCTCAAAAGGACCTACTGAGGAAGATCATCCCCTTTAAAATCTGGTAGGCCCAGAGAGTGTGAAGTCAGGTTATGACTCTACTAGTCTAGTAAGAACCTTTGGGCTTGTGTCTTCCCTGTCCTTCCTCCTGCCCCACTTCAATGATGGAGAGAGTCAGAAATGGCTTCTATCCCAGCACCTAGTAAGTAAGGGGGGAGGTGAGTCCAAAAAGTAGGCCAAGGTACCCCTTGCAGGCAGGCAGCTACCTCCAGTGTGCCGCAGTGGTGGGGAAAGGGTTGGAGCAATCTTACCCTTGAAGTGGAAACTTTGGCTTTTATCATGTGGGCCTGCAGACTCTCCCGTTCTGAAACAGGCATGCATTCTTGCATTACCGGGACTCGTACTGACTGTTGCTAAGCTGGGAATGCTCCTTCCCCAGGAGGTTTCCACACCTTGCTCCTGAATAAAATAAAAGACTTGTGGGGTCTTTGCTCACATGTTCCCTCCTCAGTGAGTCCTTCCTTGACTGTCCTATTCATAACTCAGATCACCTACCCTGTTTCCCTCCAAACCTGTACCCTGCTTTATTTTTCTTCATGTTACTCATTCTGTATTTTAGCATATTATGCTGTATCATGTCACCGTTCTTTATTTATTTATTTATTTGTGGCTGCATTGGGTCTTCGTTGCTGCGCGCGGGCTTTCTCTAGTTGTGGTGGCTTCTCTTGTTGTGGAGCACAGGCTCTAGGTGCGTGGGCTTCAGTAGTTGTGGCACACGGGCTCAGCAGTTGTGGCTCGCGGGCTCTAGAGCTCAGGCTCAGTAGTTGTGGTGCATGGGCTTAGTTGCTCCACAACATGTGGGATCTTCCCGGACCAGGGCTCGAACCTGTGTCCCTTGCACTGGCAGGCGGATTCTTAACCACTGTGCCACCAGGGAAGCTCTCATATCACCATTTTGATATATAAACTCCATTGAGGGCAGAGGGTTTGTTAATTTTTTCCCCTGTTATGTCCCCAGCACCCACAATAGGAAAAAGTATTCATTCAGCAGATAATTATCAAACTGAGATTGTTTTGTGATTTAAAGAGTAATAAATAAATTTACTTATGGCTATGCCCTATGAATCCTGCTCCTTCAACTTATCTGTTAAATAAGTATTCCTTTGGTTTTTTCTTTTTTTTTTTTGGCCGCACTGTGCGGCATGCGGGATCTTAGTTCCCTGACCAGGGATCGAACCCGTGCCCCCCTGCAGTGGAAGAAGCGTGGAGTCTTAACCACTGGACCACTAGGGAATTCCCCCTTTGGTATTTTTTTAAACAGCTTTATGAGACAGAATTCATATAGTGTACAATTAATCCATTTAAAGTGTACAATTCAGTGACTTTTAGTATATTCACAGAGTTATGCAACTGTCACCATAATCGATTTTAGAATACTTTCATGACCCTTTGAAAAGAAACCCTGCACTACATAGCCGTCATCTCCCCATTCCTTCTCCAGCCCCAGGCACCCATTAATCTACTTTCTGTCTCTATAGATTTACTGATTCTGGACATTTCATATAAATGGAATCATATAATATATGGTTCTTTGTGACTGACTTCTTTCTCTTAATATAACGTTTTCAAGGTTCATGCATGTTTTAGTGTGTATCAATATTTTATTCCCATTTATGGCTTAGTAGTATTCCATTGTATGGATGTACTACATTTTGTTTATACATTTACCTGTTGATGAACATTGAGGGTATTTCCACTTTTTGACTATTATGAATAATGCTGCTAATAATTCACATACAGATTTTTGTGTGGGTACGTCTTTTCTTGGGTATATACCTAGGAGTGGAATTGCTGCGTCGCATGGTTGCTTTTGAGGAACTGCCAGGCTGTTTTCCAAAGTGGCTGCACCATTTTACATTCCCACAGCAGTGTATGAGGGTTCCAGTTTCTCTGTATGCTTGCTAATGCTTGTTACCTAACACTTGTTATTATCTGTGTTTTTGATTTTAGCCATCCTAGTGAACGTGACATGGTACTTTGTGGTTTTGACTTGCATTTGTCTAATAACTAATGATGTAGAACATCCCGTGTGCTTATTGGCCATTCCTCTGTCTTCTTTGGAGAAATATCTGTTCAGATCTTTTGCCTATTTTAAAAAATTGAGTTGTCTTGTTATTGTCCTTTGATTTTTGATTGGGATTGTTTACTTTAATTGGTTCTGGTTTGCTCCCCTTCTCTTCTTCAGGTAGAAGAAGTGAAGCGACGTCAGTACTGCCTTGCTTTCAGCTCAGCTGGAGCCCAAGCTCAGACTTATCACGTCAGCTTTGAGACTTTGGCTGAGTACCAGAGATGGCAGCGGCAGTCATCCAAGGTGATAAGCTGTCAGACGTCCTGATGTGGAGATAAGAGCAGAGAAACCCAACCGAAGTGTATTTTGAAACTGAACTTACTCCCAAGAGATCAAATTATAATTCTTAGGCACATCACTCTAGGCCTTTCTGAGTACATAGTGAATGAAATGGAATTCTCCCAGATCCTTATTATTTATATTTGCATAGTACAGAATGCTTACAAAAGTGTTTTCAGGTGCATTTACCTTTATACCATCCCTGTGAAAAAGGTAGGGCCTTGAAGGATTTGAGACACAATGAAATTCAAATGATTCTCCCTCGACCATAGTGGTCAATGATAGTTGGAGCTGTTCCCTAACTCATAGCCTAGTGCATCTGTATGTGTTTAGCACAGCTTTGATGAACCACTTTAAATTTGAACTTATTGATGGGACATGGCCTGTGATCCTGTCACAAACCATTATTCCTATATGCTGAGGATAATTGGCTTTTTAGCATAATTTCTGCTTTCCTAGCCTTTAAAGATGAAGTGCTCTAAAATTGTATTTCATTTTCCAAATTCTCTTGTTCTCCTAGCCATCTTTTCAGAATTTAAACACGTTTTTCTTTATGGAGCTAAATAGCTTCATGAAGGATTGTTTCAGTATAATGACATGCCATCAAAACATGAATGACTTTTGCAGTGATATTTTGTTTGTTTTAGACCCATTTTCACAGTCCGTGTTGCATTAGCCTACTATTATAGTAATATAAATCTTGTTTTGGCTTTATTGGATTTTCTGTACTTGTGGTGGTAATAAAATCTCTAAATAAAACTAGTTTCAATTTTAAATAGCTATTTCATTCTTCTGCCCTTGTAAAGAGAAATTAATATTTTTTGAGCACCTTTTGCATGCTAAGCAGTGGTGCTGTGTGCTTGGTTATTTAATTTTCCTCGTGACAGATGAAGAAATTGCACAAGTAAGGAACAGGGCTTGTGTGGCTGCAAAAGGCTGTGTCTTTCAGTATCACACTCCCTCCTAAAATTTTGTACGGTTACTTTGAATCATCTTAACTTCCTGCATGAACTGTTAACTTTCCATCTTTATGATTTTTTTTTTTTTTACCTTTTACTTGTAGACACTTTACAGCTTATACCTTTCTGTTTTTCAAGCATCTCGTGGTTTTAGGAAAAAGTAAAAATTAACTGTTTCTTATAAATGAATAATCGGATCTCATGACCTTTCTTTTCTTTCCCATCTTACTTTTTTAAATAAATTATTTATTTATTTTTGGCTGCGATGGGTCTTCGTTGCTGTGTGTGGGCGACCAAGGGCTACTTTTTTTTTTTTTTAATTAATTTATTTATTTTGCTGTGTTGGGTTTTCGTTTCTGTGCAAGGGCTTCCTCTAGTTGTGGCAAGCGGGGGCCACTCTTCATTGCGGTGCGCGGGCCTCTCACTATCGCGGCCTCTCTTGTTGCGAAGCACAGGCTCCAGACGCGCAGGCTCAGTAGCTGTGGCTCACGGGCCTAGTTGCTCCGTGGCATGTGGGATCCTCCCAGACCAGGGCTCGAACCCGTGTCTCCTGCATTAGCAGGCAGATTCTCAACCACTGCGCCACCAGGGAAGCCCCCCAAGGGCTACTTTTCATTGCAGTGCGCAGGCTTCTCGTTGCAGTGGCTTCTCTTGTTGCGGAGCACGGGCTCTAGGCACGTGGGCTTTAGTAATTGTGGCACACAGACTCGGTAGTTATGGCTCGCTGGCTCTAGAGTGCAGGCTCAGTAGTTGTGGCACAGGGGGCTTAGTTGTTACGCGGTCTAAGGGCTTCTTCCCGGACCAGGGCTTGAACCCGTATCCCCTGCATTGGCAGGCGGATTCTTAAGCACTGCGCCACCAGGGAAGTCCCTCCCATCTTTTTAATCGGTGCCTTTTTGTGTCCATGCCGGTCTGTCTTCTGCTGAGTGGGAAACATTTGGGGCTGGCTCAGATGGCTCTTCTCTTTGACCTTGTCCAGGTGGTGTCCCAGCGTATCAGTACCGTGGACCTCTCGTGTCACAGCCTTGAGGAGGTTCCTGAGCATCTCTTCTACAGTCAAGATATCACCTACCTCAACTTGCGACACAACTTCATGCAATTAGAAAGACCAGGGGGCCTTGACACTTTCTACAAGTATGTGGGGCATAGGTTTCCAGACTAGCTTACTAAAACTGAATCGTAATCAGTACCTATAAGCGAGCATGTTTACCATCATATATATATTTGAAAACTTCCCCTCCGTTTTGAAGAGGAAGTAAGAATTTTTTTTCACTGTTTTCCCACTCCCCTTCTCCCCTCTGTACAAGAGAAGATAGATGCACAGTTTCTGTTACGGAGGCAACATTGAGCTGCCCTTGATTTGGATAATCCTTTTCTATATGTCATTGACAGCAATGCATGATCTGCCTCCAGGGTAAATCGAGAGATTCTGTATATGGGAAGTTTTTGAATCAGAAGTTTCAAACTTAACTAACTTAAAGGAAATAGGCCAGATTTCAAGAATTCCACTCCAAGGTTAGGGCTTTTATCTTTCCTTTGCACCTGCTACTGCCAACTCTGAAGTCTTTTGTCAGCTATGAAACCTCTCTCTTCTAATAAAGGAACCATTTCAGTCCTAAGGGGCAATGACCCATGTATTTTCCCATCTCCTTTGTTAGAATATATTCCCCATTTCCACCCTCCACCCATTTCATCTCCTTCCTCCCTTTAAAAATGGACGGAAGTGAATAAATATATGGTGTAAGTAATTGTCTGGGCTTCTTGTGGGGAGGAGAGAAATTTGAAATTAAAGCGTTCAAATTATATGGTGATTAAAAAGATAAATGCACATTGAAATGACATATTTTATATACTTAGTAACTAATATTTCTAGAATAATTTTCAGAAAGCATGATTTTTACCTCATCTGAAATGTTTTGCAGAGGTTTTCAAATATAAGCCTATATTTAGTAATGAAATAATTATTTTAATAATATTGATATTTAAAAATAAAAACAAGCTATAATTTTAAGGAAGTGGGTTTCTAGTATTTCCTTCTGTTTCTATGAAAAGAGGGTTAATCTAGTTTGAGGGCTGGATTAGCAATTTGGAAGTCAAGGTGTCAAGCCGAAGGAACAATCAGTACTTAAGCTGAAATTTTGGAAGAGGAACATTAGAGAGAGGTACCAAGGATTCAAATCTAGAAGCAGATGATATAGTTCATCATCATGGAGAACACCACCTCAGCCTTACCGTCTTGTACTAGTATAGTGATGAAGTATAATACTTTTAAGTAGAATTACAGGAGTGACTCCTGTGGATCCAATTTATGATGATACTGTCTCTCAGTGAGACACTATATAGATACTTCTACAAAAAAAAATTGAAGCATTAAAAATTAGTTCACATTGCATATCATCACATTACAGTAAAACTCAGTATCACCTACATATTTTTAAGCTCTAACTGGCCCATTCATTTCAAGTGACTTTTGAGCAGCATAGTTTCAGTACAAAAAAAGAAATTGCTTATAACGGGATTTGATCTGAAGGTTTGTTAGCTATGCCTGTGTCCATGGGTTGATTAATTATTGTTAAGGCTTTCATATATTGCACGTAGAAATTTAATAAAGGAAAAGATTTGAAGCATATCAATAATGATTGATTCACTTTGATAGAAAATAATTGTACCAATGTGAGCTTTTCAAGATTTTCTGCATTTTTAAGGAGAAGAGAGAACAACTCCTGTCACACCAGACCTGGTTTTCTCAATAGCTTGCACTGGGTGTTAGTTATCTTAGTGTCTATGTCACACGTAATGTTTGGCACATACTGAGTGCTCAGTAAATATTTGCAGAACAAATTCTTTGATGGACATTTAAAATAGATCACTTTTTCATTCAGTAGTATAATGTGCCTTTGCTTTTTAGATTTTCTCAGCTTAAGGGCCTGAACTTGTCCCATAATAAGCTTGGGTCATTTCCTGTATTGTTATGTGAAATTTCTACCCTGACCGAGCTCAACCTTTCCTGTAATGGATTCCACGACCTGCCGAGTCAGATTGGCAATCTGCTGAAGTAAGTATCTGACTTTTACTAGATTTGTCTTTTCCTGTGTTTGCAGCGTAAAGAACTTGTCTGGCATTTGGAATGAAGGTAGTTCCATGAGCTCTTGCAGTGAAATAAATCATGTAATTAGGAGGATTCTGGTCAGCAGCAGCTACTTGCCTACGGAAGTAACTAGTCCCTCAGTTTTAACAGCAGAGGCTCTGATTACCCTTGATGTTAGAGGGACCATCTGTATTTCAGTTATCTTAGTAAGACTCTATTTAGATAGACTTAGGGCATTTTATCATTATTGGACTCATAATAAGTTAATGACAAGTCAAAATCCATAATTCTAGTTCCATCCATTCCAGTTAAAACTTTTCATCAAGCTTTGTTTTCTTCCTGCAGTCTTCAAACCCTCTGTCTTGATGGCAACTTTCTGACTACTTTACCTGAAGAATTGGGAAATCTGCAACAGCTTTCCTCCCTGGGTATTTCCTTCAACAACTTTAGTCAAATTCCCAAGGTTTATGAGAAACTCACTATGTTAGATAAAGTGGTTATGGCAGGAAACCAACTGGAAGTGCTGAACCTGGAGGTGCTGAACTGTATGAGCCACGTCAAACATGTGGATTTGAGGTGAGGTCATTCTTCACCGTGCCTTCCTTTCACCTGACCTGTAATGGACCCTTACGTTTTCTTTTTATGAAGACTCTTTAAAACATTAGGATTTTAGAACACTATTTTTTCAAAGCTGTAGTTAAACTTCATTTTTCACTCAATGGCAGATTATGAATGAGGTAGGTGTACCATGTGGTAGAGACAAAGGTTGTTCTGACTTACCCTCCCAGCAATGTTTTATGAGAACTCCGATTTCGTCACATTCTCATCACGTTGGATTTTAGCAGTCTTTGTTGGATTTTAGCAGTCTTTTTCCTTGCTGTCAATGTAGTAGGTAGAAAATAGTATTTCATTGTTTTAATCAGCATTTATGGTGAGTGAGTTGAGTGTCTTTTTGTATGCTTTTGGTAGTTTGTACTTTTCCATAAACTTGACCGTTTTTCTATTGAATCATTGGGTTGCTTCTTGATATCTATTGTATTATGATTAAAATGTTAACAGTTTTACTACTAACAATTTTTAATAAGTGTTTATTCCCTTTTTAAATATATTATTTATTATTTATTTATGATCTTTTCCTAAAGGAAGCTAGTAAAACACACATACTGGATGTTCTGTCATTTACACTAAGTCATCGATGTCCCTTATAAAGACATAGTAACAGAAAAATTTATTGAAATGCAGGGAAATGAACAGGCCTGCATGCATTAAATCAGATACTTATATAGAAGAGAACAAAGAAGTCATCATTTTCTATAATTTTCCCTTGAGCTATTCCATATTGATACAGAGTGTTTTCCTCTTCATTAATTGAGGTAATGGGAATCTTAGCACTAGAGAGAGTAGGCAGAGCAGTGAGAGGAAGTATGACTGCTTCCTCTTGCTCTTACCCGGTACTTACTCCGTGAATGCCTTGCTACTCCTAACCCGACAAGTTATGTTCATCTTCTTGTTCCTTTGTCCTATTCCTTCATCCCTACCTAATGTACTTGGTATTTGGGTGCAAGTTTTAAACTGTTTGTGGGCATGGTCCCCTTTCCTTTCTCTTCATTTAATTTGTACATGTATTTGCCAATCTGGATTGTCTCTAACTTAGTTTATAAACAAAGAACTCAAGGTACAGCTGTCTGTGGTTATTTACTTAGTACCTTGCAAAATGAGGCAAGTAGTGAAATTCTTATGCTGTTTAGGAAGGGGAAAAAAGGATCATACTTCTATTTTTCTTTTGGTCAGCACATTTAGTAAAATTTATTTCTAATGATTTTCTTATTTCTGAATATTAAGGATGAACCATCTGAAAACCATGGTTGAGAATCTGGAGGGAAATAAGTACATCACCCACATGGATCTGCGGGACAATCAGCTGACTGACTTAGATCTTAGCTCCTTGTGCAACTTGGAGCAGCTGCATTGTGAGCGGAACCAGCTGAGGGAGCTGACGCTCAGTGGCTTCTCCCTTCGAACTCTCTTTGCCAATTCGAACAGTGAGTTCTCTACCCAGTCTCCTGTATTTCCTCTTGTAGCTCTTGTCCAAGCTTTCCAAGAACAATGGCATCTGGGGTGTTCCTCAGGTACTCTGCGAAGCGGAGTTTGAGGTTCATTGAGACCTAGCTTTAAGTTTGCCATCAACACTTCAGTGGTTGAGATATGCATAAAAAGACATTGCAGGACAATTTGAGATTCACTAAGTGAACATAATAATAAGAGGCATTCTGCAAAATGACAGGAAGTTAGGAGGGTGGGCAAGCACATTCAAAAGAGAATATCAGTGATGGTCTAAAACAAGGGTTGTTCAGTTACAGCCCAGGGGCTAAATCTGGCCTACCATCTGTTTTTGTATGGCTCACGTGGAATGGGTTTTTACAGTTTTTAATGGCTGGGTTTTAAAAAAATCAAAGGAAGAATAATTTTGACATGGGAAAGTTATATGAAATTCAAATTTAGGTGAATAAAGTTTGATGGGCACACACCCACATTCATTTGTCTACATGTTAACCACTCTCACGCTACAGTGGCAAAATTGAGTAGTTTTAAGAGAGACCACGTGGCCCACAAAGGCCAAAATATTACTAAATATTTAGCCCTTTACAGAAAAAGTTTGCCAATCTCTAGTCTAAAACCTTGTGCTGCCTCAGTTCCAGAATGAGAAGCCCTTCATTTCAATAGTGATTTGTTTGCCCCAGGAATATTTTTCAATGTAAAAGGCCACATATTTGTTGAGGCCCTTCTGTTTATAGAGAGTTCTTCTTTACCAAAGAAATATACAGTTGACCCTTGAACAACATGGGTTTGAGCTGCACAGGTCCCCTTTTTTTGGTTTGTTTGTTTTGTTTTGGCCACACTGTGCACCTTGCAAGGTCTTCGTTCCCCAACCACAGATTGAACCCGGGCCACAGCAGTGAAAGCACTAAGTCCTAACCACTGGACCGCCAGGGGATTCCCTGTACAGGTCCACTTAAACATGGATTTTTTTCAATAGTAAATACATTTGACCCTTGAATAATGCAGGGTTTAGAGGCACCAATCCTCTAAACAGTCAAAAATGGAAGTATAACTTTACAGTTAGCCCTCTGTATCCGTGATTCCGTATCTGTAGATTCAACCAACCACGGATTGTGTAGTATTGTAGTATTTATATATATATATATATATATATATAAAGTTATATGTGGATTTTCAGCTGCACAGAGGGTCAGTGCCCATAACCCCCACATTGTTCAAGGGTCAACTGTACCTACTTTTTCTGTGTTTAAAGAAGTAAAGGAAAAGATGTTTAATTTCACTAAGTATCAGTCAAAGAAATGCAAATTTAGATAATACCATTTTATACTCATCATATAAAAATAATAACACTGTGGCTTCCCTGGTGGCGCAGTGGTTAAGAATCTGCCTGCTAATGCAGGGGGCACGGGTTTGAGCCCTGATCTGGGAGGATCCCACATGCTGTGGAGCAACTAGGCCCGTGAGCCACAACTACCGAGCCTGCGCATCTGGAGCCTGTGCTCCGCAACAAGAGAGGCCGCGATAGTGAGAGGCCCGTGCAACAAAATGAAGAGTGGCCCCCGCTTGCCACAACTAGAGAAAGCCCTCGCACAGAAACGAAGACCCAACACAGCAAAAATAAATAAATTAATTAATAATCTCCTACCCCCAACATCTTTAAAAAAATAAATAAATAAAACAATAATAATAACAGTAAGTGCTTACTGAAGATGTGGAGAAGCAGTACCTCTCCAACGCTGCCAGGGGGAGTTGGTAAAACCAACACGGAGAGCAGCATGATGGTGTCAGAGAAGACAAAGATACACAGAGCCCGTGTTCTAGCAGCTCCCCTGCTTGGAATATCTCCCAGACACTCACATAGGAGATGTGTCCTAGAATGTTTATCACAGCATTGTATGTTATAGTGAAAATAACTAAAAATATGACTATAAATAGGAAAATGGATAAAACAGTGATAAATTTATATAATAGAATATTGCACAGCAATGGAAATGAATGTACTAGAGCTTTGTGTATTAGTATGGATAAATCTCAGAAATCTTCTGAGCAGGAAAAGAAAGCGCATGTTTTGATATCCTGCAGTGAAAGGAATGGTCCTCTTGAAACAGAAAGGTACCTATGAATTACTCATTCTAAAAGCCTGTGGATTAGACTTCCCTGGTGGTGCAGTGGTTAAGAATCCACATGCCGTGGAGCAACTAAGCCTGTGTGCCACAACTACTGAGCCTGAGCTCTAGAGCTGGCGAGCCACAACTACTGAGCCCATGTGCCACAACCACTGAAGCCTGTGCACCTAGAGCCCAAACTCCACAGCAAAGAGAGGCCACCGCAGTGAGAAGCCAGCACACCACAACGAAGAGTAGCCCCCCCACTCACTGCAACTAGAGAAAGCCCACATACAGCAATGAAGACCCAAAGCAGCCAAAAATGAATAAATTTATTAAAAAGAAGAAAAAAAAATAAAAGCCTATGGATTTACAATGAGATACGAAGATCTCTTACCCCTCCATGGTGTTATTTCCTTTTTGCCAATTGGAATCAGATAATTCTTGGTTTTTCTGACTTCTTAAAATTTTGTTCCCCTTTTTGATACCCTTGTGACCCATATTGGTCTGATTTTTGGAGAGATTAATTATATTCAGGATTTTATTACTTCGACTGGTGGTCAAGAATAAACATAAATGAGGTTTGCTTTCTTATTTTTAACACTATGTTAGGTATTCAGGAGTCAGTGGTTGAGTACACTATGATAGTTATATCAAATTTTAAAACACATGAAAACGTTGTTTGCTTAGCTCTAAGTATGCCATGACAGTATGAAAGAATCCATGGGAATGATAAAAATCATATTCTGGATGGTGTTTGGCTCTTGGTATGTGCAGCGTTTTAATTCTTTAAAAGGCTGAAGCATATAAGGCAGAATGTCACGATTTGTTAAAAGCTAGGTGATGGGTGAAAGAATATTCATTACTTTATTCCCTTTTCTGTATCGCTAAAATATATTATTAGGATAAAAGAGAGTTAAGACTTCTCTTTTCATTGCCTTTTATCATGTTATAGAAGCTTCAAATCGTAGCTTAGATTAATTGTTAGGGCTGTTTGTTGAGTCGTGCTGTTTATACATGTTGTGAGATGGTAGTAGTTCTTTTGTCCTGGAAATACTTATTATCAGGCCTAATCTGTATTCTTAAAGTATCTAGAGACTCTGAATGACTGGCCCTCTGGGAAAAGACCCATTGACATACATGTAGGCCTTCTTAGTAGATTCTGTCACAGTACTGTTAATGGGGCTTGTTCTGTTCACAGAATCCTTAAATTGTACAACCTGGAAGAATTCACTTCAACACTTGAAGTTTTGACACCTCAAAAGTAAAGAACTCAGCTTTCAGCTTCACAAAAGAATTTTTCCAAATGGCCAGTTAGCATAGGGAAGTGCCATCACACCAGGGTCATCAGGGATATTCAAATTGGAATCTCAGTGTGACACCACTGCACACCTACCAGAATGACTAGAATAAAAAGGCTGAAAATACCAGTGCCAGTTGTTGGGTGTGTAAATTGTTGCAACCACTTTGGAAAACTGCATGGTAGTATCTCCTGAAGTCACACATATGCACCCACTGCACTCGGCAGTTCTCTCCTAAGCTTGTATTCAACATAAATGCTCATGTTAGTCCACAAAAGACGTGGACAAAATGTTCACAGAGGCACTATTCATAGTAACCCCCAGCTAGACGAGACTTAAAATGCCCATCAACTCTACAATGGGTAAATAAATTGTGGTATATTCCCAGGAAAAATTTTATACAGCCATGAGAATGGATGAACTACAACCATATTCACTAATATGAACAAATATCTCACAAGCACAATGTTCAGTGATGAAGCCAGACAAAAAAATTATATATAATGATGTGTATATTTATATAAATAGGTAAAAGTAATCTGTATGCGGGGTAGTGACTAGAGGGAGGGAGGATGAGGGGAAGTTTCCGGGCAGCTGGTACTGCTCTGTTTCTTGATCTGCCTACTGGTTATACCAGTGTGTTCTTTTTGTAAAAATTCATTGATCTGTACATTTAAGATTACTGTACTTTTATTTGTTTTGCTTTAATTAAAAATTAAAATGTTGGGCTTCGCTGGTGGCGCAGTGGTTGAGAGTATACCTGCCGATGCAGGGGACATGCGTTCGTGCCCCGGTCCACTGCGCCACCAGGGAAGCCCCCCCACTGTTTTTTTAAAATTTTAATAGATCTTTATTGGAGTATAATTGCTTCACAATACTGTGTTAGTTTCTGTTGTACACCAAAGTGAATCAGCCATATGCATACACATGTCCCCGGATCCCCTCCCTCTTGAGCTGGGACGAAGTGAGAGTAGCATCAACATATATACACTACCGAATGTAAAGTAGCTAGTGGAATGGGCTTCCCTGGTGGCGCAGTGGTTAAGAATTCACCTGCCAATGCAGGGGACTTGGGTTTGAGCCCTGGTCCAGGAAGATCCCACATGCTGCGGAGCAGCTAAGCCCGTGCGCCACAACTACTGAGCCTGCACTCTAGAGCCCGCGAGCCACAACTACTGAGCCCACATGCCACAACTACTGAAGCCCACGCACCTAGAGCCCGTGCTCTGCAACAAGAGAAGCCACCTCAGTAAGAAACCCATACACCACAATGAAGAGTAGCCCCCGCTCACCACAACCAGAGAAAGCCTGTGTGCAGTAACGAAGAACCAACACAGCCAAAAATAAATAAATAAAAAGTAGCTAGTGGGAAGCAGCAGCGTAGCACAGGGAGATCAGCTCAATGCTTTGCGATACCCACTGGTTTTCATCTTTAGTTCATGTCAGTAGGTGACATCAGTTTTCATCAGCTTTCCCCCTTGTTTACTCTCAGTTACATTCTTCTTTGGAGAACGTCACTAACACCAGTCTGTTTTCTGATTAGGGCTGGCAGCAGTGAATGTCTATCCAGTACCCAGTCTGCTCACTTCTCTAGAACTCTCCCGGTGAGTGTGTCTCATGAGGATGGTGCTTGTTTGATTCCTGTATTTAAGAGATGTCTGTGGGCACTTTGACAGTTTTGAGGTACAAGAAATGCTAATACATTGAAATATTTGGATAACCAGGAGAAGAGCAAAGGTTGAGTGGAAGAATAAGTTTAATGGCCATGCTATTTAGATAAAGGAAGGTCCTCTTGAGACAGGAAGGTGCTTCTGAATTACTTGTTGTTAAAGTTTGTGGATTTAGCATGAGTTGTAAACAAAGACCTATTTCCCCTCTATGGCCTTGATTTTCTTTTTCCAATTGGAATCAGATAATTCTTGGTTTTTAGTGACTTAAAATGTTGTTCTCTTATTTTTTTGATACTCTTGTGACCCATGTTAATCTGATTTTCAGAGAGACATTAATTATATTCAGGATTTTATTTCTTCTGTTGGTGGTCAAGAACAAATGTAAATGAAGTTTGCTTTCTTTCCTTCCTTCATTTATTTTTTTATTTTTTTATTTTTTATTTTTTTGCATTACACGGGCCTCTCACTGTTGTGGCCTCTCCAGTTGCGGAGCACAGGCTCCGGACACGCAGGCTCAGTGGCCATGGCTCCACGGCATGTGGGATCTTCCTGGACACGGGGCACGAACCCGTGTCCCCTGCATCGGCAGGCGGACTCCCAACCACTGCGCCACCAGGGAAGCCCCTTCATTCATTTTTAATACTGTGTTAGGCATTCAGCAGTCACTGGCTGAGTTTTACAGTCTAGTGGAGAGTTTGACCATCAAATAAGCAGTAAGAGGGCAGCATCATAAGTGCTGGGAGTATAGAGTGCTAGAAGGGCAGTGGACAGAGTCCTATATGCTCAGGGTTTTCATAAAGATTAAAGGAGGGCTTCCCTGGTGGCGCAGTGGTTGAGAGTCCGCCTGCCGATGCAGGGGACACAGGTTCGTGCCCCGGTCCGGGAAGATCCCACATGCCATGGACCGGCTGGGCCCGTGAGCCATGGCCGCTGAGCCTGCGGGTCCGGAGCCTGTGCTCCGCGACGGGCGAGGCCACAACAGTGAGAGGCCCGCATACCGCAAAAAAAAAAAAAAAAAAAAAAAAAGATTAAAGGAGACAGTAAATGCAAAATATGTAGCATAGTGCCTGGCATAAAATGAGTCTCTCAAGAAATATTAGCTGTGATAGCCAGGTTTCTTTTTGTTGTTATTACTTCATCATCATTATTATTAAGCTATTGTTCTAGATTCCCTTCCATCCATTTCTTTCTGTCATATCTTCCCATCAAAACCCCAACATGGATCAAGCCTAAGATTGACCTTCCCCACTGAGCTTGATCGTTACTGAAGATCATGTATTTAGTTTCCAGCCTCATCTGGAGTCTCTTCTGCCGTCAGCTCCTTCGAGTGTCCTGACATCTGTTCCAAATTGCTTGGCTCCTCTCAGACCCACTGCCCCTCATCTCCTTGGCTCTAGGGCTCAGTTTCCCACTTGACTGGGAAAATAGAGGTCATCATGGGTGATCTCTCTCAGCTTCCTACCCCCTTGCGTAAATTCATGTAGATTCATATCCATTCTCTGCTTCTTTCCTCTGTTCAAGGCCAGTCCAGCCATCTGTGCCTTTGATCCCGTGCACTCCCACTGCTCTGGACCTTGCTCTGTTAGTCATCCTCCTCCTCTCACGCGTGTTCGGTGTTTTTCTTTTTTTTTTTCTTTCTATTTTTTTTTTTTTTTTGTGGTACGTGGGCCTCTCACTGTTGTGGCCTCTCCCGTTGCGGAGCACAGGCTCTGGACGTGCAGGTTCAGCGGCTATGGCTCACGGGCCCAGCCATTCCACGGCATGTGGGATCTTTCCGGACCGGGGCATGAACCCGTGTCCCCTGCATCGGCAGGCGGACTCTCAACCACTGCGCCATCAGGGAAACCCCGGTGTTTTTCTTTTCCTTGGTCTCTACGCACACTCATAGCTCCTGTCTTAACAAACAAAAAATGTTCCCTTTATCTTGCAACCCCTCTAGTTATTGTCTGTCCCCTCATCCCTCTCATCCCTTTTTGTCCAAATTTCTCGAGAATTATCTGCATTTCTTGGCTCAGTTTCCTGTTCCCCTTTGTTCACCCCACCACAACTGGCTTTAGATCTCCTCTTGTGGAACTTTTCTGTACTGACACTGTTCATCTTGTTTTCTTTTCTTCAAATGTGCTGTTTCCTTGGCTGGTTGAGACAGTGTGATTTTTTTTCATGGTGCTCTAACCATTTCTTCTGTCTCTTCCTTAACTCCTCTTTCTTAGCTAGCCCTTTAAGGGTCACTTATCCCAGGGTCTGTCTTTGGCCCACTGCACTTCTCATTTGACATGATCTCATTTACTCCCAGGATTTCACTACACTTCAATGTCAGCATCACCCAGGTCACCAGTCCAGACCTCCTTCCTTCAGCCTCAGACCTGTATGTCCAATTTCATAACAGATGTTTCAACCTGCACTTCTCCAAGTACCTCACATACGTGCAAAATTAAATTTATTATCCACCCCTCCACCTGCACTTTAACTTGTCTTGTTTTCTGTTTTGGCTTTTGGCATTATCATAAGACAATCAGATCCAGATGGACACCACTGAAATTCATGATTCCCAACCTCATTTGGAGCTTATCAGTCCTTTCTCTGGATAGGATTTCCTCTCTGGTCATCTAGGCTAAAGCCTAAATATCACTTTTGATTATTCCCTCTGCTCCACTCACATGTCTAATCCATCTCCAAGTCATTTTGATTTTTGTCTCCTACATGTTTCTGGCGCCCCTCCCCTCCCTTGCAGGTGTGTTACTACTCATTGAGGCCCTCATCATTCCCCGTCTGGAATTCTCTAACAGCTTCCTGATTACGCTTCCTTTTACTAATATCACCACCTCAACCAGACCTCCGTGTATGCACAGAGTGAGCTCTTAAAAGTGCAAAACTGCTCACCAACCCTTCAGCGATCCCCCTACGTCTGCAGGATAAAGTCACAACCTCCTAGACATGATCAGATATTTCTAGCCTTGTTTCTTCCCACTCTGTGCTCTGTATTGGCTGTTCCAGCATCACCAAACTGCTTATTATTCTTTTCTTGCCTCTGTGCTCTAGCTCATGTTGTCACCTCTTGCTTGGAATGTCCACCACACCTCCGGTGTGTACAGCATTCTTCAAATTCTACCCCAGGTGTCATATTTCTTAGGGAGCTTGCCTTGAAGTGCTTCCTTCACTAAGCAGTCAGAGCAGCATCTGCATTTCTCTTACAGCACTTATTTCATTCTGCCTCATCCTGTTGATCCATTGATCAGTAGGTACTTTGAGGCTTGGGGAAGCTAAGTAACATCTGAAAATAAATTCCTGTGACTGAATATCTGCCCAGTGCTCTACTAAATATTTGAATTCACATTCTAAATGATCCGGAACTTTTCCCCCACTAGTTATCTTTTGTCCTTACTTCCTCACTTTTATTCATTTGGTTCATTTTTTCCCAGAATTTGCTTCTCTTCTCCCCGCATCATTACTTGAGGAAATCCTACTCATCTTTGAAGATTTGTTTAAAATGCCTCTTCTTCCTTTAAGGCTTTCCTCCCCATCGCATCCCACCCCACCACCTATGTGCTTTTCTATACCGAAGGCCTTTGTATCTTCATTGAACCCACAGCACACATGATCCAGTGTCAGGTATGTATGTGTGCTTGTCTCTCTCCACATTTCTATCAGCAACATTCATTGAGCACCTACTGTATTCCAGGCAGTGCATCAGGGATGCCTTGGGGATAGTGCTTCTGCCCTCAGGGAGCTCAGGGGACCATTAACGATACATCACAGACTAGTGAAATGGAATGAGTTCCACTCATCATCTTAAATGATGCCTTTTAATTATTTATTTTCTGCAGAAACCTGCTTGAGTGTGTCCCTGACTGGGCCTGTGAAGCAAAGAAGATAGAAATATTAGATGTGAGCTATAATCTCCTGACAGAGATTCCTATGAGGTATGCATGTGTTAACATATATATTATGTGTGTATTTAATTAATTTTCCTATATTTGGGTTGCCTTTCAAGGGTACTTAGATTCATTTGTTCAGTAAATATTGAGTATCTGCTAAGTGCAGGGCAGCGTGAGTGCCGTAAGGAATACAGTAACGCCTAAGGCATAGTCTTGGCCTGCAAGGAACTTTGTAAACAGATAGTCGGGGTGACTTGTGCAGAGATAACTGTGATAAAATGTAACAGGAGTTGCTGGCATAGGTCGGTGACATGATAGTGATAATAGAACATTTGTATTGGATGATTTATTATGAACTGGGCAATGTTCTAAGTCCTTCACTTTCATTGTCTTATTTAATCCTATATCAACCTTATTTTATAAGTGCTGTTATCCTCCTCTTACAAATAACGAAACTAAGGCTTAGAGTGATTAGGTAATTTGTCCAACATTGCACTTAACTAGGAAGTGATAGGAGCTGGCATTTGAATGGAGTAGTCATTCTTACTCCAAAGCCTCACTCTTGGTCACTACACTATATAAATAAAATGTTTTAGAAATTCAGAACTTTGGATAATTAGAGAATGCTTCATGGAGAATGCCTGTTTGAATTGACCTTTATAAGATGGTAGGATTTCTGTATGTGGAGGGGAAAGATAAAGGTGTTGGGAGGTGTGTGGGGGGTATATTAAAAAGTACCAAGATGTGAAATGTGAGGTTATTACTTAGTGGAGTCT
The DNA here is from genome assembly GCF_000442215.2 of Lipotes vexillifer. Taxonomy (NCBI): domain Eukaryota; kingdom Metazoa; phylum Chordata; class Mammalia; order Artiodactyla; family Lipotidae; genus Lipotes; species Lipotes vexillifer. Next base: position 2,945,903 of record NW_006789896.1, on the reverse strand, counting down.
TTAAAAGTAAATTAGAGCGTTTGTAGCATAGTAGGTATGAACACAGCTTTGGAGTCAGACTTTAATCCAAATCCTGACTATACCATTTACTACATTTGATGTGAGATCTTTGGCAAATCAAAGTCACTTAACCCTTCTGGACCTAATAGTTAAATGTCCTGGCACATTTTAAGAATTGAATAAGGAGTAGTGTTTGTTATAATAAATTTTGTTATTAGCTTATTATAATCAATTATATTAATAATAATAAATTCACTGAATTTTTGGTGCTGTCTAGACCTAAAATCTAAATTGATTTATTTCACAAATTGCCTTTTTTGTTTAGATGTGTTCTGGGCTGTGTGCTTTCATTAATTCACCTTTTCCCAGAATAACCTGAATGACTTCCTGGTGGGTGGTGGGTAAACATATGGTTGTGGCTGCTTTCTTGGCTCAGGCACCTGTCAGTGATTATACTGTCTAGAAGAACACAGTTCTATTAGTTTACTGATTTTAGTTAAATAGCCAAGGGAAGACTCAGGAAGAGAGATTTAAGTCTGTTTTTTGTTGTTGTTTCTTTATGCTCTATCCCCTAGAATCCTTAGTAGCTTGAGTCTTAGAAAACTAATGGTGGGACACAATCACGTGCAGAACCTTCCAGCACTGGTGGAGCACATCCCTCTCGAGGTGTTGGATATTCAGCATAACTTGCTCACCAGGCTGCCAGATACCCTCTTCTCTAAGGCCTTAAAGTAAGTACTATAGATTTTATTTAGAAGAGCAGAATCATTGGCTAAGCAAATTGCCTGGACTTGTCATTGGAGTAACATTTGGAACCATCTTTCCAGAGTGTTTATCTCATAATCCAGCTATGGGTGAAGACTTACTTGCAATTTGTATGGAATAAAATATGACACTGTCTTTTTTTATATAAATTTATTTATTTATTTTTGGCTGTGTTGGGTCTTCGTTGCTGTGCGCAGTCTTTCTCTAGTTGTGGCGAGCGGGGGCTACTCTTCGTTGCAGTGCACAGGCTTCTCACTGCAGTGGCTTCTCTTGTGGAGCACAGGCTCTAGGCGTGCAGGCTTCAGTAGTTGCAGCTCACGGGCTCAGTAGTTGTGGCTCACAGGCTCTAGAGCACAGGCTCAGTAGTTACGGCACACGGGTTTAGTTGCTCCATGGCATGTGGGATCTTCCCGGACCAGGGCTCGAACCTGTGTCCCCTGCATTGGCAGGCAGGATTCTCAACCACTGCGCCACCAGGGAAGCCCCATGACACTGCCTTATGAGGCAGGAATCTTCAACTCAAAAGGTGAAATAACCATCAAGTACTTAGGAAGTTACAGTGTTGTAAACAGATTTAAAGAGCTTAGGAAGGTTCAGGCTTTCATCTCAGAAAGCCTCTTTGATCTTCAAATAGAGGTTTCAGCATTCTGATACAGCTTCTTTGGGTACTTTTCAGCTTTTGCATTAGGAGAAAAGGGCATACCACTGAAGTTAATTTAGTTTTTGCTTCTAGCTTTGCTAAGCTATCATTAAGTTATATTCTTTATTTGCAGGGCTTTTTTACTCCCTACTTTGAAAATTGTGCATTTAAAGTTATGTTGTTCCAAAAGTATTATTTACTTTCTTATTGTAAATTAACAAATAGATAGTGTGTATTCCTATTTTAATACCTGTAATCAGGTTTATTTAACACATATGTCACCATTAAATGAAAATTCGTTTTTAATTATAGTTGTCTGCAATATGGAGAAGGCAGTATTGTTCAATTTTGACATGGAGAAAGCAGAGAGAAACAGTGGTAATTTAACTAGGCTGGCAGGAGGCATACAAAAAGCATTTAGCCCACAAGTGTCTGGCTTGTTCTCTGGCGGTTAATACATCTCTTAATGTGTAATATGCTTGGTTGGAGTTTCCTAAAAATAAAATCTTTGGAAATTCTAAAAAAACATTTGAGGGAAATTTTCTTTTTGGAAAGTTTTAGTGCAGTAACATTTGTTAATTAATAAGTATTTGTTAGTAATGCATTACAGTGCATTTCATTCTGATGACAGTCTGAATAAAATTAGTTTCAGCTCTAGAATCTTTAGTAAGGAAGTTACCTAGCAGTTGTAGCAAATTGTCAATAATATTCAATACTAACTCTACATGGAGCACTTTTGGGATATATGAAGACACAAACAGACACACAGTTCCCTCCACAACTTAAAAGCTAATAAGCAGTGTGGATCATACAGTTTGAAGAAGACTTAAGAACACAGAAGTTTAATAATATTAGCTGCCTTTTACTGAGCATGTTCTGTATGTACCAAACACCATGCTAGGCAGATTTTTTAAATCATACCATGTTTTACTTCTTAGATTGGTGAAGTTTAAAATGAATTATGATACTCAGTGTTGACAAAGGTGTGAGCAAATGCAATCCTATATCCTTCTAGTGGCATAGCCTTTCTGAAGTATACTTTGATATAGCCTTTCTGGGGCTCATTTTGGCAGTATATGTATAAAAATCTTAAAGATATATGTAGCCTTTGACCCCACATATTCTGCTTCTGGGAATATGGCCTAAAGAAATAATTGGGTGAGGACTCGAAGGTGCTCATTATAATGTCTATGATGGCAAACAATTGGAAACAGCCGATATGCCCATTATTAAGGGATTATAGGGGGATTGGCTAAATAAATATGATCCTGTTAAAATCAGACAAACATTTTTCTAAAGGGTGTCCTCACAGTTCATATATTTGTGCACGTGATACTCAACAACATCGTTTCGGTGGTCATGCAGACAGTAAAACATGAAGCTGGGTTAGAATTAGACCACCACAGAATCCCGGGAACACAGCTAAGCCTGCATTCTTCCCTCTCTACTTGGCTTACATGAGTTGAGTAGAAGGAATTCTGTTTGGGTAGGATCAGTCAGAGAAAACTACCTGGAGGAAATTACTTTTGTCATGAGTTTGGGAGCACGGAAAGGCAGTGTTACATACTGAGATGGCATGATGGTTTCCACACAAGAAGGCACCCAGTAGCCATAAAGGAAATGATTTGCATGTGTTCTATCAGTCTCAGATACTTGAATGCATCTGCAAATAGTCTGGAGTCTCTGCCATCTGCTTGCACTGGGGAGGAGAGTCTGAGTGCACTGCAGCTGCTCTACCTGACCAACAACCTCCTGACGGATCAGTGTGTGCCCGTCCTGGTGGGGCACCCGCACCTGCGAATCTTGCATCTTGCAAACAACCAGCTACAGACTTTTCCCGCAAGGTAAGTAAACGCGAACTTTGATCGTATCAGATACATAACATGATTCTGCATTTGTCAGACTACATCACAGCTATTTTACTGGGTACTCTTGCTTTATGTTGACCGACTTACTGGTGCTGTGATTCTGCTACTTGAATGGGAAAATCTGTACCCTGTTGTTAAGTATCAGTAACCACAGACGTTGTGGTTAAAATGTGTTTAATTCTTAGTTCTATTTACTTAATAGTGGACTAAGAATTTTCAACCTAGAAAGTACAGGCTTATGAAATAAATTAAATTCTGAAGATAATTCTTTTCTCCTGTCAGCACTGATATATAAAATACTGTTGAGTCCATTAATTTGTTCATTTTTATATATGTTGAATGCCTACTGTATGTCAAGTACTATGTAAGTACTAGGGAAACAGTGGTGATTAAGTTACAGTCTCTTTCCTCAAGGAACTTGCAGTCAAATTAGGAAAATAGACAAGTATATAGGCAGTTGCAATGCAGTGTAATAAATGCGGGATGTTAAAGATATGCACAGGTAGCTGCACTGAAGAGATGAATAGTATTTAGTCAGGCTACATTTATAAGACATAAGAGGGATATTTCGTGTTTTCAACTTTTTTCTTTTACTTTTTTTTTAACGTCTTTATTGGAGTATAATTGCTTTACAATGGTGTGTTAGTTTCTGCTTTATAACAAAGTGAATCAGCTATACATATACATATATCCCTTGTCAAAGTTTTAAACAGTGTCAGTGGAGAAATAAGTATCTTCCAAAATACATTTGATTAAAGAAAATTCTTTTTAGAAAATTTGACACCAGAGGCACTTCCCTGGTGGTCCAGTGGCCAAGACTTCATGCTCCCAATGCAGGAGGCCTGGGTTCGATCCCTGTTCAGGGAACTAGATCCCACATGGCACAATTAAGAGTTCGCATGCCACAACTAAAAGATCCCACATGCCACAACTGCAGATCCCACTCGTGGCAACGAAGATTTCGCATGCTGCAACTAAGACCCAGCACAGCCAAATAAATATATTTTTAAAAAACTATTAGGGGCTTCCCTGGTGGCGCAGTGGTTGAGGGCCCGTCTGCTGATGCAGGGGATGCAGGTTCGTGCCCCGGTCTGGGAGGATCCCATGTGCTGCGGAGCAGCTGAGCCTGCGCGTCCGGAGCCTGTGCTCTGCAACGGGAGAGGCCACAGCAGTGAGAGGCCCGCGTACCGCAAAAAAAAAAAAAAAAAAAAGAAACCCAAATTATTTAAAAAAAGAAAATTTGACACCAGAAAAATCCATTCATACCATAAAGGTAGTCATTAAAAATCATGTTTTCAAAAACTAAGAACATAGGGAAATGACATTTGATATAATTTGAATGAAAAGAAAACTATTTTTATTCTAATTTTGTTTCACAGATTTTCTTAGAAATGTGTTAAAGTTGAAAAACTTAGAAATTGTAATTTTTGTGATTATAAAATGAGATATTTGGAGATATTGATTGCTTCCTTGAAAGAATTTGAACAATGGCTTTTATTAATTAATTTTTTTTCCGGCTGCATTGGGTCTTCATTGCTGCGCGGGGGCTTTCTCTAGTTGTGGCGAGCGGGGGCTACTCTTTGTTGCAGTGTATGGGCTTCTCATTGTGGTGAGGTGGACTCTCAACTACTGCACCACCAGGGAAGCCCTGTGGTGGCTTCTCTTTGTTGTGGAGCATGGGCTCTAGGCATGCGGGCTTCAGTAGTTGTTTCTCGCGGGCTATAGAGCACAGGCTCTGTAGTTGTGGCACATGGGCTTAGTTGCTCCAGGGCATGTGGGATCTTCTTGGACCAGGGCTTGAACCTGTGTTCCCTGCGTTGGCAGGCGGATTCTTAACCACTGGGCCACCAGGGAAGTCCCTGAACAATGGCTTTTAAAGTGAATACAGAATCTTAATTTCAGGATGTGATAGATCTCTTGAAATCCTATCAGATTCATTCAGTTGGCCTCAAATATGTTCATATAAAGTGCAAATGATGCACCACTGACAAGTTACATTAGTTTATGAAGCTGTTGGGAGATACCAGATGTAATACTCTGAAACTAATGAATTCCACCTAATTTGACAACACTCTTACTGTTGGAGTGGTCAAAAGCAGGCTGATAGAAAACTTAAAACACACCTAAGAATATGAAATTAAGAAGTTAGAAGTAAGGACAAGAATCAACAGGAGATTACACAAAATTAGAATAATCTGAATACAGATGATAAGACTAAATGGGTGACTTCCCTGGTGGCGCAGTAGTTAAGAATCCGCCTGCCAGTGCAGGTGACACTGGTTCGAGCCCTGGTCCAGGAAGATCCCACACGCCGCAGAGCAACTGAGCCCGTGTGCCACAACTACTGAGCCCATGAGCCACAACTACTGAAGTCTGTGCGCCTAGAGCCCGTGCTCCGCAGCAAGAGAAGCCACCACAATGAGAAGCCTGCGCACCACAACGAAGAGTAGCCCCCGATCGCCACAACTAGAGAAAGCCCACGCGCAGCAACGAAAGACCCAACAGAGCCTAAATGAATGAATGAATGGAATTTAGAGCATTATTTTAAAGAAAATGTATGTTCCGTACTGAATAATAAATCTCCTGTCAAGTTATCTCCTGAACAGTGTTATAATTGCATAGGCACAATCCCAAGTCTTCTGTTTCATTTGGACTATTTTCAGAATCTAGCACAGTTTGGGGTGCTAAGTAAGACACTGAATGAGATACAGATGCTACGTTTCTATCAATAAGTCAGAAGGATCCAAGTACGGAATCGTGTAAGAGAAAAGCGTGAAATTTGGACATGGGAATATTTTTAAAATATATTATTAAGTAAAAAAAAAAAAAAGCAAGTTATTATACAATACATATGATAAGCATCATGTTTTAATTCGAAACATAGAGTTTCATGCCAAGACTACTCTCCACCAAATTGTTGTCAGAGATTAAATCTGGTTGTGGGATTAAAAGGTTTTTTTTTTTTATGTTCATCTTTATTTTTCAATTTTTTTCAGTGAGTATTACTATTGTAATAAGAAAGAAAACCATTTTACTGAGCTTAATTATTACAAAGTATTTATCAATTTTCTAGCAATGAAAATTATCAATATTTATGATATATGAAAAGGCCAGGATATAAATTTCATGTAAAATCTACATATGAAAAATTTAGCAGGAAATTCAGCAAAATGAAAATAGTAATTTTTTCAAATTGGTATTATCGTTGATTTATTTTCTTTATTTTCTAAACTTTCTATGTTACAACAGTTTATTATTTTTACAGTGTTTAAAATTGGTAGATAAAGAGAAATCAGAGCAATTTGTAATAATCTGATAAAGGTGTTAGGCCATCTTAAGATGTTTTGCTTACTGTGTAGAAAACTTTGCTTACTGGAGGGACAGTGTGAATCGCCTGCATCACAGTCCCTAGCACAGCGCTGTGTGCATTCTAGGCACTTGATAAATGTTTACTGAAGGTGGATTATGTTATGAATAACTGTAGAAATTTATTATTTTTTTAAATTTATTTTATTTAGTTAGTTTTGGCCGTGTTGGGTCTTTGTTGCTGCGCAAGGATTTTCCCTAGAGAGCGGGGGGCTACTCTTCGTTTCGCTGTGCATGCTTCTCATTGTGGTGGCTTCTCTTGTTGCGGAGCACGGGTTCTAGGCGTGTGGGCTTTAGTGGTTGTGGCACGCAGGCTCAGCAGTTGTGACGCACAGGCTTAGTTGCTCTGCGGCATGTGGGATCTTCCCGGACCAGGGCTTGAACCCGTGTCCCCTGCACTAGCAGGAGGACTCTGTACCACTGTGCCACCAGGGAAGTCCCTAGAAATTTAAAACTAAAGCTAAAGAATCCGACTTCCAATGCAGGGGACGTGGGTTCAGTCCCTGGTCTGGGAACTAGGATCCCACATGCCTCGGGGCAACTAAGCCCTCGCACCTCAGTTAGAGAGCCCGCGTGCCACAAACTACAGAGCCCACACTCTCTGGAGCCTGTGCACCACAACTAGAGAGATGCCCACGCGCCACAACAAAGAGCCTGCGCATGGCATCAAAGAGCCCGCGCAACACAACAAAGATCCCGCGTGCCGCAACTAAGACCCAGAGCAGCCAAGAATTAAATAAATTAATTAAATTTAAAAAAAAATTAAAAATAAATAAATAAAGCTAAAAGCAATCTTAGTGATGATTTAGTACAACTTCTTTACGTTATAGCCAAGGCTATTGATGTCCGCTGACACTAATCTACCCAGTATTTTGCAACTAGTTAGTGGCAAAGCAAGTACTGTAACTGGTCAACCAACCCTAGGCTGATGCCAATTCAGCCACTTCCTAGAAGTCAGATAATAGGAAGATGTTCATGCCCTAAAGATCCAGTAGCTGCAGTAGAAGCGCAAGGAGGGTTCAGCCCTTGAAATGCACTGAGAGGGAGGGAGATGCGGCTGAGCCTTGGCGAGAGTGTTCACCCTCGTGGCTGTTTCATTCTGGCTGGTCACTGGGCAGCAGGTTGGTCACTTCTGTACTCTGGCAGTTGTGGAACTTGTTTGGAAGCTGCTCATTTGGGTGCAGTATGGTATTTTGGTGTTTCCTTTTCAGCAAACTAAATAAATTGGAGCAATTGGAGGAACTGAACCTAAGTGGAAACAGGCTTAAAACCATCCCCACGACCATCGCAAACTGCAAAAGGCTGCACACGCTGGTGGCGCACTCCAACCACATTAGCATTTTCCCAGAAATACTGCAGTTGCCTCAGATACAGGTACTTCTGTGCGCTGGGATGATGGCTGGGGGTGATGGGAGGGGTGTGACTGAGACAGTTCTCTTCTCCTAAGGAAGAGGAAAGTGGCGGTTTGGGATCACAGTATATTTAATTGACTTCTGGGAAGGAATTAAATTCCCTTTGAGGATATGGTAGGACATTGACCCTTAGGGAGTTAAGAATTAACTTAATCTCTGTGTTTTCCTCTCAGTTTGTAGACCTAAGTTGCAACGACTTGACCGAAATCCTGATTCCAGAGGCTCTGCCTGCTACTTTACAAGACCTGGACCTAACTGGAAATACAAATCTGGTTCTGGAACACAAGACGCTAGACACATTTAGGTAGGAAGACTTAGGAAGTTGAATCCACATGTGCTGTAACTCCCACCAGCCTTGTGTGGTTCTTCTTAAGGACTGTGGAGACCTCAGTTCATTAAAGGAGTAGAATGAATTAGATCATATAGCCCCTCAGTTCTCTTCTTTTAGTCAGTTTTCAATGGGTGTTCTGTCCAGCAGTCAGCCCATAGATATTCGAACTCAACATCGTGGGTACTGCTCAGCCGTACCCCAGTATCTTTACAGGGCAGGTGTGAGGCTGCACCCCACAGGCCTGCAAGCCCTGTACTTGCCCAACCTCGAGACCAAAGAAAGAGCCCAGAGTCAGCAACAGAGACATCATGTTTTAACGGGTAGGAGGATCTTACATGTCTGAAGCAAGGTCCCGGAGCAACACCCCACCGTGTGCAGCATCTGGTGGGCAGGACATGGTAGTGTCTTTACTACTGGGGGAGAGGGAGGTTACCAGTTATAGAGGGAGGTTGGCTCATCAGTTACCTGGGAAACGAGCAGAGGCACGCCCCCTTGCCACCCCTTTGATAAACTCTCATAGTAGAGAGAGTTCTGATCTAAAGATGAGAACAGTCACTAGCTGGGGCCGAGTGAAGCAGGGTGGGGAGGTAGGTATGCAGGCATTTACCGATCAGGCTCTGTGATTCAGAGGGAAGGTCAGTCAGGCGAGTAGGGTGTGGGTGAGGCAGGCACTGGTTGGGCAGGGTCGTACAGAGAGCAACAGAACAGCCATCCTGAGTGGGTGTGATTATACAGCAGGCATAGGTAATTTAGGTGGCACAGATCACATTACATTACATCTAAGACAATGCAAGCTCATTCATTGTACCAAGACTTCACTGTATCAAAATACTTAAAATAAGTAGACAGTTGAAACTTAGAAATTTTTGTTGTGCTTAGTTTTTCATTGAAATGAACGGCATTGATTGTAACAAAATTGGCCCCTATTTCTTCCTCCTACCCCTTTCCTCTCTCTTCTTTTTTTTTTTTTTTTTTTTTTTTTTTTGCCATCTGCGGGCCTCTCACTGCTGTGGCCTCTCCCGTTGCGGAGCACAGGCTCCGGACGCGCAGGCTCAGCAGCCATGGCTCACGGGCCCAGCCGCTCCGCGGCATGTGGGATCTTCCCGGACTGGGGCACGAACCCGTGTCCCCTGCATCGGCAGGCGGACCCTCAACCACTGTGCCATCAAGGAAGCCCTCTCTCTCTCTCCTTGGCCAGTGGGTCAGCATACTACTTTCTTTGGCCTCTCTGGAAATTAGTCTTGGTCTGTCAACAGATTATTTTATAAAAACGTAAATTATTGTTGAGATAGCTTCTGTAAAGTACAGAAGCATATACGGTTTAAACTTCCCTTCCTCCACTTCCCACAGCCATATCACCACCCTGAAAATTGATCAGAAACCTTTGCCAACCACTGATTCTACAGTTACATCAACCTTCTGGAGCCATGGACTGGCTGAGATGGCAGGGCAGAGAAACAAGTGAGTATCGTGGCCATGGAGACTGAGAAAGTTCCCCTGACATCTGGGAAAGGATCTGGTGCTGAAAGCTAGGCCATGTTGTTCTCCTGTTGGACATAAACAAATCACAGAATGCCAGCATCAGATAAGATTCCTCTGAGACCATGATCCAATAAGACAAAACAAAATGAATGTGCAGTCCACAAAACACCCACACCCCATCTCATGACTAAGCTGGGTGACTCCTACTTTCTTTATCAATCACAGCTTTGTCCCCATGCTAATCTTCTTTCCCTGTAGATAAGATTTATTGAGGTACCCAACCATAGAATAGCCCTGCTTTTTGACAGCACCCAATCTAGTATGATCCCCCACTTTGTTAGATCTTCCCCAAAATGACCCAGGCAGACACAAATCCTGTACTAGAGTTTTTCCAATACCCTCTTATATACCCCAGAGTCCCATGGTGTGCTTTCTCTTGTTGCAAGGCATAATAAACTCAACTTCTGCAGCCACAGGTATGTTGTGCACCTGGGGGAGTCTTTGGCTGAAAGGTGTTGATACTAGTCCTTAATCACTACGAAGAGAAAACATCTAATTTTCCCAGCCTTCCACAGCATTGCAGAGCTAATACGTACTGCTCCTGAATGTGGCTGAATTCCCCCTTTTCTTATGGCATCAACTCTTTAAGATGCTGCTTACTTATCTTCTGTAACACTTTTTTCATGTGTAGATTAGGATTTACTACTATTCTTCTCCACCCTCAATCAATACTTAGTTTTTTAAAGAAGCCTCCCTGGAGAGGAATGCTTTACCACTAACTTTCTTCGTTGTTTGTCTTTCTCCTGTTTCTGTGATAGGCTATGTATATCTGCTCTAGCTGTGGATAACTTTGCAGAGGGCGTGGGAGCTGTGTATGGCATGTTTGATGGGGACCGAAATGAGGAGCTCCCTCGCCTACTCCAGTGTACCATGGCAGATGTGCTTTTGGAAGAGGTACAGCAGTCAACAAATGACACAGTTTTCATGGCTCACACCTTCTTGGTATCTCACAGGTAAGCAGGTGGGTTGAATAATTCCTAACTCGGCCCTGCTTTTGGAAAATAAATCTCACTAAGCCAGAAGGTCAGGGTCTCAATTATAAGTACAGGGGCAAGGTGAGATTTTGTTCTTTGTTCTGTGACCATTCTCTCCATCAGCACGGAATGTGGGGACTTTGGCTCTTTAAAGAGCCTGTGGAGGCATCTGTTTTCTCTGTTGAAACGGAAGGCTGCTGAGAATCTGGAAAGCCCAGAAATCATGCGCAAAATGTTGTGTGTGTGTATGCGCATTTTGGGGAAGGAAGGTGGTAATCCTTTTATAAGAGACCTACAAAAGGTTAAGCACTCATCAGACTCTTGTGTTTAAAATACTTATTATTGGGGATTTACCAAGTAATCTCCTCACTGAAGTCTAAGCCACTTAAGGGCAAAAACCCTATAAACCAAGCTGTTGAAAATCTCATAGTGGCTAATAGAGCATCTTGCACGTCAGGTGGGCTGCATAAAGGGTACATACAACTGAGAGGGTGTACCTTTGTATAATCAAGGTTGAAACGGAACAACCTGGAGCCCGAGGTGCTTTTATCTGTCATTATAACACAAAGATGTTGGGAAAGGAGTCTATTTTTCAGTAATAGAATTGAGCCTAGGGACTTGGCAAAATAAAGGGTGTGGGAAAGGAAATTCAGTTTATGAAGCACTTCCCAAGAGCTGGGCACTGTACCAAGCATTTTCCGTACTGTATCTTTAATTTTCAAAACGAGCTGTGGAGGTGGGTATTTTAATCAGAAAAATTTCTCGGAGCATCAACTTGCTGAGGATCTATAGCCCATAAATGGCAGAGCTGGAATTTGAAACCAGATCTTTCAGATAGCATCTGCTCTATACTTAGCATTGTGTACCAAGCGCTGAGGGGGATGGATGCCATGTGTATGGGAGAAATACAAGGAAAATTATGGGCCTTCCTTCAGGGAACTTACAGCCTAAGTAAGTGGTTCACAAAGTGTTGTTCTAGGACTAGCAGCCTCAGCATCACCGGAAACTTATTGGAATGTAGATTATTGGGCCAGCCCCTTACCCACTGAATCAGAAACTCTGGGGGTGGGCCCAGAGTTGTCTTGAACAAGCCCTTCAGGTGTTTCTTGAACAAGCCCTTCAGGTAGCCCTTCAGGCTACCGTTGGAAGCCACCGAATTAGGTCATTGTAGTCTGTGATCAGACAAGCAGAAGCAACAGAGAAAGCCGCACCTTGTCTCCTCTACCCGGACCCTTTTGGTAAAATTTCTCAGCTAAGAGTAGAAGGCAAGGTTGTCTTCACCATCATCACCCACATCAAGAGGCTGCCTTCAGACAGAGGAGGGTGAGGCAGCTTCAGTCACACAGCAAAATAACGAGGGAGTCATGGACATGAAGGACCGCTGCTTTCTTCTAAAACTAGCTGCCATGTTTTCATTTTCTTTTCTTTCTCAACAGGAAATTAGGAATGGCTGGCCAGAAGCTGGGCTCTTCTGCTCTCCTTTGTTATATCCGCCCTGACACTGCCGATACAACAAGTAGCTTTAGCTTGACCGTGGCCAACGTTGGCACGTGCCAAGCAGTCCTGTGCCGAAGTGGGAAGCCACTGCCCCTGTCTAAAGTCTTCAGCCTGGAACAGGACCCAGAGGAGGCTCAGAGGGTGAAGGACCAAAAAGCCATCATAACAGAGGTGAATCTTGCTCTCCACCGGTCACTTCCGCTCCCCGAATCTAATGAATACTGTTCTGCATAGAACAGTGAACGTCCATTTTCTTCCTATCAAGCCCTGTAAATTGTATCCAATCCTGAAAATAGTAATAAAAGAAAATCTAATGAGCAGCTAATGACTAGCAGAAAGAAAAAGGAAATTAATTAGAAATGAAAAATCCTAATTTGTGGTCCTTGAGACTTATATATAGCATGTAAAATAAATGTAAATGTCCTCCTTGGTTAATTTTCATCTGGTTTGTTATTCCAAACAGAAGAAAAAAAGTTATATAGTTTGACATCCCTGTTCTGAAATGAAAAGTTTCACAGTATTTTTCCTTTTTATATTGTATATGGCTTAGTATACTCTGGTATTGTTTTTTTTTTTTTAATAAAGAAGCATCAGTATCTCTATAACTTTTCTCCCTTTTCAGAAGTTAGCATAACATTTTTGCTTTCAAAAAGACTTTAGCAGTTACATGTGGACATTGTTGACTGCAAAGCAGAATTTTGTTCAGATCTTTTGTCCATTTTTAATTGGATTGTTTGTTTCTTTATTGTTGAGTTCTTTGTGTATTTTGGATACAAGTCCTTATCCGAAATGTTTTGCAAATATTTTCTCCTGGTCTGTGGCTTGTCTTTCATTCTTTTAACAGTGTCTTTTGCAGAGCAGAAGTTTCTAGTTTAATGAAGTCCCGCTTACCAATTTTCTTCTTTCATGGGTCATGCTTTTGGTGTTGTATCTAAAAACTCATTGCCAAACCCAAAGTCACTTAGATTTTCTTCTGTGTTATCTTCTAGAAGTTTACATTTAGGTCTGTGTTTTATTTTGAATTAATTTTTGTGAAAGGTGTAAGCTGCTCCATGTCTAGGTTTTTTTTCTTTTTTGGCATGTGAATGTCCAGTTGACACAGCACCGTGTTTTGAAATAGACTGTCCTTTCTTCACTGAATTGCCTTGGCTCCTTTGTCAAAGATCAGTCGACTATATGTGTGGGTCCACTTCTAGGCTGTCTGTTCTGTCAGAATTCTGTAATAAGGACTATAAAAGATTCCATCCAGGGACGCACAAAACCAAAAAAGTATCATTATAATGTGGTTGATGCTATGGAGATTCTGGAAATTTGGTCTTAGGAGAGTCTTTCAGTCAAAACAAATGAAAGATAGAAGATAATTTTTTGCATGATTAGTCTATTACAGAATTTAGATAATGTTGTTCAGATTGTTCTTAGGGAGTCCTGGACAAGTAGGAAACATTTTTATAACTACAGACATTTATTGTTTTCTTGTTATTTGCTAAGCATTGTACTTTCACTGTTTTGTTTAAGCTTCACAATAACCCCCATGAAAGAAGTGCTTTTATTTTCATTTTACGGGTGAGGAAAATAAGATTATAAATTTCGAGAGTTTGTGACAAATTCTGATAAATGAGGCAGGATTTTCACCCAAAGAATGACTCCAACTATGAAATTAGTATATTGAGGGCTTTAGCAATTTTATTTGGTTTTATCTTGAGGAGAAATCAATATGAAGCATCTGGCAGATAAACATTCCCAGCCTGCAACCAGGGTTATTCCTTTTCCTCTGAGTTTAGAATTACATCGTTCTTGGTACAACCATTACAGAGTAGGTAAATTATGCCACAGATTTCAGACTTTAGGCATTATTCAGTGCTTTAGCTATAAAAATTCTCTTAGCCATTTACTATCTTCAGTCCCAACTCTGCCTTTAAATGAGAAGTCATATTTAGTGACCTATCTGAGTTTTGGCCCCTCCAAGAATACTAGTGATGGGGAATTGATAGTTTTGATTATTGTTTTTCTAACAGATGTTTCTCTATTGAAGAACATGCTGAGGCCTATACTTCATGTTAGAGCAAATATCTTTTGAGATGGAGGTGCCTTTTAGCCACTTAATTTTAATTGGTTTTAACTCAGTCCTCTGAACTATTTGCAGAATAATACCCATTTGATATTTTGTCCTTTTAGAATTCTATACATTTATTTTTCATAAGTCCACTTAAAATTACACAGATCCTAGGAAAAACCACATAACATGTCAATTCTGTTTTATTGTAGAGCCCTAAGCATTGTGATCTAGAGAGATATAAAATTTGGTGTCATTGTTGCTTGTTTCTCAGAGTTTGCATTCTGCTTGTCTCTAGGACAACAAAGTGAATGGGGTAACCTGCTGTACCCGGCTGCTGGGCTGTACATACCTCTACCCTTGGATCCTCCCCAAGCCCCACATATCTTCCACTCCACTTACCATTCAGGATGAGTTGCTGATTCTGGGAAACAAAGCATTGTGGGAACACTTGTCATACACAGAAGCAGTCAATGCAGTGTGCCATGTACAAGACCCATTAGCGGCTGCCAAGAAGCTGTGCACATTAGCGCAGAGCTATGGTTGTCAGGACAATGTGGGTGCGATGGTGGTTTATTTGAACGTTGGCGAGGAAGGCTGCACTTGTGAAATGAATGGGCTCACCCTCCCAGGTCCTGTGGGATTTGCTTCAACCGCTGTCATCAAGGACCCACCCAAGCCAACCACTCCTTCCTCCAGTAGTGGTATTGCCTCTGAGTTCAGCAGCGAGATGTCCACTTCAGAGGTGAGCAGTGAGGTGGGATCCACTGCTTCTGACGAACATAACACTGTTGGCCTGGATGCTGGCTTGCTTTCAAGGCCAGAGAGGCGCTGCAGCCTCCACCCAACGCCCACCTCAGGGGTGTTTCAGCGCCAGCCGTCTTGTGCGACTTTCTCCAGTAACCAGTCTGACAACGGCCTGGACAGTGATGACGACCAGCCCGTTGAAGGGGTCATGACCAATGGCAGCAAGGTGGAAGTAGAAGTAGATATCCACTGCTGTAGGGGGAGGCAGCTTGAGCACTCTCCCACTCTTAGGGAGAATTCTCCTACCTTGTGCCTCGAGGAACGTGCTAGAGGGTTAGTTTTTGGGATCCGAAGACAGAACAGTGTGAATAGTGGCATCCTTCTGCCAGTGAGCAAAGACAAGACGGAGTTACAGAAGTCTCCCTCCACTTCCTGTCTCTACGGAAAGAAACTCTCCAATGGCTCGATTGTGCCCCTGGAAGATAGCCTGAACCTCATCGAAGTGGCCACAGAAGCACCCAGGAAGAAAACCGGCTATTTTGCTGCCCCTGCTCAGCTGGAGCCAGAGGACCAGTTCGTTGTTCCTCGTGACCTCGAAGAAGAAGTGAAGGAACAAATGAAGCACCACCAGGAAAGCAGGCCTGAGCCTGATTCCAGCGAAGAGGGTCGGACCGAGCTCGCAGAGGAGTTTGACACGGCGCTGTAGTACTCCCCTGGGGGCCGCGGCACTGGGAAGGCTGTGAGGTGTGGGGTAGGGCACCCTGCCAGGCGCACTCTGCCTCTGCATTTCTAAACCACAGATGAGAGTTGGGTAGAACTCGGAGCCAGAAATGGTGAGAGCTGTCAGGGTCTTTCTCTGGATAAGCTAGTAAACACCATCAGTGTTCAGTTTCACATTTAACCTGCATTGGGATCCCCAGGGCTACTGGGGAGCAGGCAGGTATTGCCCTGTACCAGTCCTACCACCTGCCATTAACCCTTTCTCTCCTAGGATAATTTTGAGAATTTGCCTGCCTGGGCAGGAAAGGGACTATTTCTGTGGAGGAAATAACTGAAGATTGATTCCCTTTACTGATTGCTGCTGTTGGATCTCCGTGACAGAGAAATCACCTTATATCGCAACCTGACGGGATGCAACGTGACTAGTCACATGGCTTTTCCTTCTTCTCTACGAGAACACAGCCTATCAAAATGATGTTTATTGGAAATGTAGAACCAATCAAACAGATAATTTATGTATGTGATGTAGTGAGAGCACTTTTCATTGACTGTGAACTTTTTATTTTTGAATCTGCCCGGGAGCCAGTCTTCTTAGAGGCAGCCCAGCGCCTTTGTCCACAGGCAGGATGATCGTCAGGTGTTGGCGCCGGCTGTGAGGGTTCTAGGAGGTTCTAGGAGGGGCCCTGGGAAATTGATTTAACTGTTGGATGTCAGACTGTGAACGTTTCTGAGACAGGGGAGTAGGACCTTCTTTGGGGGATGAAGATGAGGAAGGAGTGAGGACTAATACTACATCCCCCCAAATCACAGAAAGAGAATAACTCCTTGACAAATGTGACACCTGCTAGGAACCTCCCAGCAGGTCACAAAAGAGGCATTTGGGGATTGGCCTCTTTCCATAACATGTGATGGAGGTGGCAGTCAGCCTCCTAGCACGTAGGGCCCAGGCTGCTGCTGCTTACATCCAAGTAACCTTGAGTTATAGATGACTCTGAACAGACTGAGGCCGAACGAGCACAGATGGATGGATGGAGCTTCCCGGTTAGGCAGGTTCCTTCTCGTACTCTAGAGCAGAGAGATGGTTTTCTAAAACATCAGGAGTGAGTTGAGGGTTCACCTCTTAATGTTTAACAGAGTCTTCTTCTGAAAATGCTTATCCGTCTCACATGGTTTCACAGTACTGGGCTCAATTTCTGAAAGACTTAATTGAGAATATCCTAAGCTTACAGAAAACCTGGTTTACTGATTTTTTTTGCACATTCCATGTAACCCTTGCAAAATGCAGTTCCTTCCATAATTCTGTTCTGTTGCCTTTTCTTTTAGAAGATTTACTTAGGAAAATTAATTCCTCTTTATTCCTGCGAAGTTTTGACATTGGTTAATGTTACCCAGTGGGGAATGTGCTTTGAATTTTTAAATACTTTCACAATTAAAAAGAAAATAGAGTGGAACCATTTTTAATTTGTTTCATGAGAAACAAAATGTTAAAGATAAGGTTAATCTATACATATATTTGTCTTTTTTTGGGGGGGGCGGGGGGAAGTTTTGTTAAAGCAGTGGTAGAAAACCAGATGACCACTCCACAAATAGTTATGTATCCTCATCTTCTCAGAGGCCCCGTACCCATGTGCGTGTGTCAGTGGGGTACACTCTTGGGGGTTCCATACCAATGGCTGTCTAGTGTTCAACCCATCAAGGATCTGAATTTGAGTCCCCAAATTACCAGGAACACAACTTTTCTGTGTCAAACTACTGGTTAGCTACTGCAAAATTTTAGAACTCAGGTCTTGATTTGAAGTGGGGAACATAGTGGTTCATGCAAAGTTCAGGTGCTGTAAGAAAGATGGGAACAGTAGTATGTTGCCGCCTTATTTTTTAATAGAAAAATTGGGGGGGGATGAAAATGAAGGAAAAAACCCAAGATGACAGTGTTGGAAATTATTTTGGGAATATACCACTTAACTAGTATAGTCTTTTAAAAATTGTCCTTTATCTGTGAACCTTTTCTTGTCTTTGTTTCCCACCCTACTAATTGGAACCACCACAAAACCCAGTTATGAAACGACTTCACTAAAAGTAAATGTGTTTACTTTTTAGTCAGAAGGACCCTAAAGTTCCAAATGTTCCTTTATGTGGTAGATTTATGTTCAGGAAATGTTAGGTTGTTTGAAAACCTTTAATATAGGCTACACCAAAACTGACTACTCTTTTTTGTAACTTCCTTTGATTCATTTCCCTCTGTAATTGCTCTTTGTTAAAACAGGGGATGAAAAGGCCATAGCCCATCACCAAAAATACACAGAACTCTTTTGACCTATGAAGTCATTTACAGTTGTTGTGTGATCTGATTAGGTTGTCAGGTGGTGAAAGCCAGTAATCTGTCTCCAGGTGAATGTAATCTACTTCCCAGGACTTCACCCAGAGGATGTGTTCCCCAGGTGGGCAGAGGCCCGTTGATCTCTAGCCCAGAGATTCCGGCCTCTGCATGATTCTCAGGTCCTTGTGCGTACCTCCCATTTAATAGAGACATTTAAGAGAATTTCTGAAAGAACATCACTCCTGCTTAATGGGAGCAGTCCAGGAGTCCCATGGAAGAAAGAAAAATACACAAGTCTTGGCAGCCATGGTATTTTTATTTTTATCCAAATGGATTGAAAATACATTTGAAAATTTGAATGCTAGTATGTCATACATCTACCGTGCTACCATAGAGTCATTGAATTGCCACTCCTCATTACAAGCGAGGGCTTTATTATACTACTGTAGTGTGTATGTGTGCAATAAGTTGATGAATTCATTTTCCTGGTGTATAGAAGAGCCAACACAAGCAGCTTGGTAATCATTGGGTGCTATTTTCTAGGAGATGGAGCCAGGGAGGTTTGGCTGATCTACTGAATATCAAAAGATGCCCTTCTTTCCATGTAGGCTTTCAGCAAAAGCAGGTACTTGGAAGCCACAGGCTCACCTTCTCTATTTACTCAATAATTACTAATGAAGAGACCTCCATAAGGGAGCACTTGGCTGTTATTGATAAATGTACCAATTATTAAATAGTCTCCAAGCCATTCAGTGATGTCCTCAGCATCACTATAGAACTGTCTTGTGTCACTTTTTACTTCCCTCTGGGTGGGGACTTTCAGAATCCCCCAATGGCAAGTTAATCTTTCTCTCCAGTTAGTGACTTTTGCCCCATAGTTGGGTAAGCACTTCCTGGGTTGAGAAAAGCAGCTACAGTAATTCCTGCTCTGTTTCCCTCATTTGATGATCATTCAGTCACACATAAGCTCCTTCAAAATTTCATGCACTTCTCTCAGAAGCTGTAGGGTTTTCTCTCACTGTTGCCAGTGGATGTCATCCAGACAGTGAGTTCATGTCTTATGGTTTTGTGCAATCATTGTCATATTGTAGTCCTAAGACTCATTATAGTGTATTTTTGATATTTTTGAAATGTGTTAAATTTTTTAATTCAATAATATGAGCCAGAGCATGTTGCAGCAAATCTATTGTTTGTAAAAAAAAAATAATAATAATAAATAACAATAATAATAAAGAAAATAAAATGGGATCTTTTTCATGGCTTTGTTTTAAAATGGAATGAGTACCTGTTATTTTATAAGTACTTTATTTTAGCATGAAACTGTAATTTTCTCTAACTTGTATGTGAAATTAGTTTCTTAACCAAAAGCACCTTTAGGATCTTTCTGCTTTTTCTTGTTGTAGGGGAAGATAACAAATGAAACCACATTCCATAACACTCTATGAAGCAATGAGTTAAGGCAAGAATAAATATTTTTGATCACCATTTAAGCTGAAATAGCAATAAAGATTTTTTACATTAAGAAATATTATATTCTGACTTGGTTTATATGTTTAAAGAAATCCCAAAGACAGGAAGCATGGTCCTTATTTCCATGCAGGTTATTAGCTGACTAGAGGGAACTTAATTTGTAAATAATCTACAGCTCCTCTTAAACAAACCACAGAACTACCAGTGATACAGAGGAACTAAATGGGTAATCTGGCCATCTTGTCTGTCCTAATGGCTTTGGTGTTAGAGTTTAAGACAGTGGTGAGTTTTGGCTCACACAGTACGTGTAATCTAGCTAAGCCTCTAAATTGTTCCCCTCCCCTCTCCCCATTGGTTGTCTCCCATAATCTCTGGACTTCCAAGCAAGATTAGCTACCTCTCACTCCAAATAAAGGCCCAGTTGAAATCATTTTGCAGGTTTCCTCTTTGTTTAGCAGAATGAAATTTTGAAAACTTGGCTCACCAACTGTTCCTTGAGCACCTCCAATGTGCTGGGCTCAATCATGACACGTACACCTGCCTACCGGGTGGCAGAAGTGAACTTCTCTGGGTGTGTTCTCTCCTTCGTGTGATATTGTCTCCCTGGAACATCACACCCCACAAGAGGACGTTAGTCACTCAGAACACTTTCCCGTGTGTGATTCACTGGGTCTGAGTTTTTCCTCTGCTACTTAAAAAGATTTGACTTTAGGCAAGTTCACCTCTCCAAGGCAGGTATTTTTTTCTCGATTGTTAAATGGAGATAATAGTCTCTCTCTCAACAGCTGTGAGCTAAAATGAGCTGATGTCAACAAATGCTTCCTTAGCTCAGTACTGGACCCGGCACAGTGAGCACTCAATGAAATGTCAACCATTGGGCGAGCCACTTAGCCTTCTTGAATCTTCATTTCATCTGTAAAATGTGAGTAAGAAATCTTGACCTGCCAACCTGCCAAGTGGTAGTAACTAAGGCAAGTTTTGCTAAGGCATTTTGAATGTCGCTACAGTGATTTGAGAGGAGCTGAACTGGACCAGTGCACCACAAAGGGGTTGCAGTGGCCAAAGTCCTCATTTTCCCAAGCCCCGGACCCAGACACGGGCAAAGCTCTACTCAGGGTACGTTTCAGGGAATAAATCCTAGGTGAGAATAGTGTGTGTTGGGAAGTTTTTTGGGGGGGGTTCGGGTGGGAAATGGGTTGTTTGGTTTTTGCTGCTGTTAGACTTGTCTTACCACTCAGTGAAAACTCTGTGGGACTCCAGCCACTGCCTCGGGCTAAGGTGGTGGAGCAGAAGCGGCTTTCTGTGGCACTGGTGTTTGTGTTTTAAGCTAGCAGTGTAGACTTCTAGTTGTTGTTTTCCTCCAAGCTTTACTTTTTGTAAAAGTAGAATCTAGATATTTGCTCATTTCTGTCTGAGGTTTAGTTTTGATCCTTCACCTTGGATAGGTTCTATAAGAACTAGTAATAGGAAGGATTTAAGAGGAGAGAGGAAAGGTAATATATTCCAGAGAAAAGAGTCAGCAAACATGCAGGGGTAAAAATGGCCAACACACATCAGAGGAAAATGACATTGACGGAATTTTTTTAATAGCCACTTTGGCATACATTGAAACGGGCTTACGTTTGCTGATTTCTTACTAGCTATATAGACAGTCTGAGATTTCTGTCAAAATTGCTCTTTTTAGAAATGTACTAAAAATTTGGTTTGAACTTACTAATAGTTTAATCTCATTTGTAATATGAAAATAAAACAATGTTATAAAAAAAGATGGCAACTAGAAAAACTACCCTTTATAATAACACGTATATTTCTAGTTGCATCTTACATGAACGGAATATCTGAGACTAGTTGTAAAGTATAAGCACAGCTATAAAACTTTAGGTTAAAATTACTGAAAGAACTTTATTTTTGAGATTCAGTGTTAATGGTCTGTTACATTATGGAAACAATTCAGAATTGTGAGAGATTACAATCGACCTTTGAAGGCCTACTCTGTAGGGTGCTGGAAGGGATGCAGAAATAAAGAAGGCTCCAAAATGCCTGTATAGTCTAGTAAAATCAACTGCTTTATCTTTGTACTCAGCTGAATAACACGTTTAAGAAGTTTATGAATTTTATTTCTCACTATTTGGAGGTGTCATATTTCAGGAAATTATAAAATATTTCAGGAAAGTGAATTCCAATCAAATGACTTGAAACAAGAAAGCAACTAGCTTGGAAAGGTGGCAAAAACCATTTTATCTGAGCCCTACCCCAGGAATCCCGAGGAGGAACATGCATGCTAAAAGCACCTTACCTGTCTTCAGGTTTCAGGGATCCAGCCTCTGGGACCCATGCAGTCATGGTATACTGTCGAATAGGCAGGAGAGTTTTCCTCCAGGAGAGAGCCAGAATGTAATTACTCATTTGGAATCTAATCACACAAATGCTTTATAATCATTCCCCTGGGATCAAATACAGGGAGGAACGGCATGTTTTTCTTAGTGACTTTAGTTTGGTCAGGCAAGCTATTTCCACTGGAACACTGGGCCTGCTACCCCTGATGTGTTGTTCTCATCTTTCAGAATTTCTCTGGCTACTTAGCTAGTATTATTACCTTACCATTTGGTAAGAGAGTCAAACCATAAGCGTATATGCAAACTTCCAATGTTGATCTTTGTAGCGAAGGTGGAGGTATTTTTTTCTAGCTCTCAGCCAACAAAGACATTGATAGAAAAATGGGATGATCATCTAGCTTTGCATTGGTGCCAAAGGGAACATTTATAAAATCAAGTACATGAAAACCACATTTGTGTAATGTGGTTTTTGAGAGAAACAAGGGAGCTGGGTTGACTTAGGTTCCAGTAGTAGATCTCAGAGTATCCCAGACCACAGGTATTCTGGTGCATCATTATAGTTGCTGTGCTGTTCTTGGCTGTCCTTGTAGTGCTTCTGTTCTCGGTAGCTCCGCAGGGCCAGCACCACGCTGGCGCCATACATCACCACCAGAAGACAAGCAAAGGTGGCTGCTGCTCCATCAGTGCCTGCCAGCTGGCAGTTCATCCAGGTGAGACCCCTGCGGGCATAGACCCTCTCTCTTGTCCTGCAGGTGTCTGTGGCATTGATCCGCAAGGCCGCGTGGAGGTAAATGCCGATGCCTACGCAGTAGCCCAAAGCCGCGAGGAGGCTGAAGGCGGCCTCAAATAGGAGCCACTTCCCCGGCAGTTTGTTTAGACTCTTGGCTCCTTGGAGTAAAACACCCAAGGTGAGGACACCCAGCCCCAGAGAAACAGCCACACCGCTGTATATCAGGGGCGCCCGGAGGATCGTGTACTGCTGGTCCAGCTGCCGAACCTGCTCCAGCTCAGTGCCCTCAAACGGTGAGTAATAGCTGTTCCCAAAGCCACCGCCGCTGGCAAAGCTGGCACTGAATCCAGCAAGGACAAAGTAGGAGGCCACGATACACATGAGAACCATCCCATTCAATATCACCTCCACTATCTGTATCACACCTAGGAGGAGAGAGATTGGGAATTTAACACTGACGTCACTCACCCAGGAAAGCTCTCTCTAGGTCAGGCAAGAGAAATACCACCTGATTGTGAGGACATGGTCAGACTCAACATTAACATCCTTGGTTTTTGTTTTTTAATTCTCATGTTGGAAAATCAAGATGCCACTGTGGAAAAACTTTTGGCCGTTACTTTAAAAACTATACATACCCTTACCATGTGACCTTGTGACTGTACCCCTGAGCATTCATCCTAAAGAAATGAAAACTTCGGTCTACACAGAAACATGTACACAGATGTCACAGTAAACCCTAATGCCCTCCAATGGGTGAATGGTTCAACAATCTGGTACAGCCATCCCCAGGGGAAACTCTACTCAGCAATGAAAAGGAATGAGCAACTGATACTCGGAACAACTCGGATGGATCTCAAGGGATTCATGATGAGTGAAAAAAGCCAGTCTCAAAAGGTTACATACTGTATGATTCCATTTACATAACAGCCTCAAAATGAGAACAGATTAGTGGTTGTCAGGGAGGAGTGGGATTGGGGGAGCGGAAGGGGGATGGGTGTGACTATAAGTGGGGAGCGTAGGGAAGTTCCAGTGATGGAACAGTTCTGTAGCTGATTGTGGCAGTGGTCACACGAATCTACACAGGTGATAAAACCGCACAGACCTACACTCACACAGACATGAGTGCATGTAATACTGGTAAAATCTAACTAAGCTCTGGAGAGTGTCAATTTCCTGGTTGTGATTTTGTACAATAGTCACCACTGGGGAAAACCGGGTTAAGGATACACAGGATCTCTGTTCTATATTAGCAATGTTTTGTGAATCTATAATTATTTCAAATTTTAAAGTTTAAAAAAAATCAAAATGACATAAAAGGGCATAAACTGAGAAAAATCACCCATGTCCCTGTCCACCCTGTTCTCTACCCCCAACCACTTTCATTATTTTCTAATATAACTTTCCAGCGTTCGTTTATGCAAGTAAAAGCACTCAAATCTGAATTTCATCCCCCTTTTCCCTGCTTGTGTCACAGGGAGGACACCACAGACACTTCTCTGCATTGTGCTTTACTCTTCCTGGAGATGTTTTCAGATCATCTCCTACAGTGTCCACATGCTCTGTTACGTGGCCTCCAAGCCCGCTGTGTGGGTGGACCAGTCTATTCAGCCAGGATCCTACTGCTGGATACTTGGCCTGTTCACTTGCGGGGGTTCTTACAAGTTTAAGGAACCCGCAAATGCCACGAGGCAGCGGAAGCCAACAGGTGAATGGAGATGAATGTCGACTTGTCCAAAGTCACCTTTCATTTGTCACTGACAGGGGCCCCAGCCTCTCGTTAGGCGTCTTCCTGGGAGAAGGTCTCCTGTTCTCTCAGGGGTCAGAGATGAGAATGAAGAGAAAAGCATATGAACCTAGAGTGGGAATGCCGGGCTCATATCCCCACTCTTTACTGCCTTGTGACCGTGCCCAAGTCACTGACTCTAAGCCTCAGACACTTCATCTAACAAATGAAGGTAATGCCTCCCTGTCTTATCCCACAGGGCTGGGATGAGACCCAAATGAAAGCAAGTATGTGAAAATACCCAGAAAATTATAAAATGTTATACAAGTGGACGGTGATGCTACCCAGTAACATATATAAAATGGAAGGAGAGGGGACTTCCCTGGTGGCACAGTGGTCAAGAATCCATGTGCCAATGCAGGGGACATGGGTTCGATCCCTGGTCCAGGAAGATCCCACATGCCGCAGAGCAACTAAGCCCGTGAGCCACAACTACTGAGCCTGTGCTTTAGAGCCTGCATGCCACAACTACTGAGCCCGCATGCCACAACTACTGAGCCCACATGCCACAACTACTGAGCCCACGTGCTGCAACTAATGAAGCCTGGGCGCCTAGAGCTTGTGCTCCGCAACAAGAGTAGCCATCACAATGAGAAGCCTGGGCACTGAAATGAAGAGTAGCCCCCGCTCCCTGCAACTAGACAGAGCCCGTGTGCAGCAATGAAGACCCAATGCGGCCAAAAAAAAAAAAAAGAAAGAAAAAAATGAAGGGGATTAATAAGAGATTTAAGAAGAAAAGGGGGGCTTCCCTGGTGGCGCAGTGGTTGCGAGTCCGCCTGCCGATGCAGGGGACATGGGTTCGTGCCCCGGTCCGGGAAGATCCCACATGCCGCGGAGCGGCTGGGCCCGTGAGCCATGGCCGCTGAGCCTGCGCGTCGGAGCCTTTGCTCCGCAACTGGAGGGGCCACAACAGTGAGAGGCCCGCGTACCCCCCCGCCAAAAAAAAAGAAAAAAAAAAAAAAAGAAGAAAAGGGACAGGGACTTCCTTGGTGTCCAGTGGGGAAAACTCCACACTCCCAATGCAGGGGGCCTGGTGTTCAATCCCTGGTTGGGGAACTAGATCCCGCATGCTGCAATTAAGGCCCAGTGCAGCCAAAATAAATAAATAAATATTAAAAAAAAAGAAGAAGAAGAAAAGGGACAAATTTATGAAAAGCATGGTTTCCCAGAAGTCAGGAAAACTCTCTAATACACAAGGGGGTACCACAACGTTTATAAACTGGGCAGCTAAAGACCAGTATGTCTAATGTACTTAGGCAACAGCTACTGAGCTTGCTGATTCCATCTCCTGCTGGGCCCACACAAATTCCTAGGAGGTCCAGGGAACGCAGCAGTCAAGGGCTCTGAAAGTTGAGAAGCTACATTCCTCTCATTTAAATCTGAAAATAACATCAGACCAGAACTGCCCACTCTCCTCCCAGGCACCCTAAGCTACTGGCTACTCTCTTCCTACAAGCAGCGCAAATTAATTGACCCAGACATCATTCTAATTCACGGGGAGTAGCTATCTCCCCCACCCAGCACCTTTCTCTGCCATGCAGTTAATCTCTCACCCCCTGAAGGGAAGCAGGGATACTGTGCTACTACAAGATGTGGGCAACCTGAATGTTTCCTTCCGGGACAAGATTCTGCCAAAGCAGCAGCGGCATAATCCACGCAGCACATATCTGCCAGGCTGAAATGTAATATATCTATTGATAGATCTTGTCAACCACTCCACTGACTGCAACAATCAAGAGGAATAATGGTCTGTTGCTGGGGCCAATGATGAAGAAATATGGCCACTGGATATTATCAGAGCACCAGCCAGGCCTGACTTGGCTTTGCTGAAAACATCAAACAGGTTCAAGTATTTCCAAGCATGCTGTTAGTGCAGAAAGATTCATAGACATCAGGAGAAAAGAAAAGAGTGGCCTACTAGAGCTACCAGTTTATCCCTATGGAGGGATAAACTGTAGAGGGAAGTGGAAACTGAAACAGACAGATTTTTATTGTAAAATAGCATCTTTTTGGGTGAGGCTGCTTTTGTGGCTGATCATTTAATACTCTGCTTAACTAAACATCTACTATCTGCCTTTTCACTGTAAATGTGAAAAAACTGAGGAAAGCAAACCAAAACATTTTTTTCTAAAATAAGACTAAGACATGTGCAGTCAAGTCTTACATAAAATGAAAAAAATTTTTTAATTTCCTCTCCAGAAGCAAATACTGTTAATACATTCTTATATACTCTTCAAGAAGTTTTCTAATCATATACAAGCAACTATATGTATTTCCTTTTTTTTTTTTTTTTTTTGCAGTACGCGGGCCTCTCACTGCTGTGGCCTCTCCCGTTGCGGAGCACAGGCTCCAGACGCGCAGGCTCAGCGGCCATGGCTCACGGGCCCAGCCGCTCCGCGGCACGTGGGATCTTCCCAGACCGGGGCACGAACCCGCGTCCCCTGCATCGGCAGGCGGGCTCTCAACCACTGCGCCACCAGGGAAGCCCATGTATTTCCTTTTGTAAACCCAAATGGAACTCACCTTTTAAATGTGACAAGAAAATATTATAAATGTATTATAAAGAGAACCATCACCTCCAAATTAAAATTTTTCTTTGGATTTTTATTGGAGTCACATAAAGAACATATTCACTTGTACCAAGAATATATTATAATGGGCCATAAGTCCTAATTTAACATGCAGTAAGAACCCATGAAGTTGTCTGGCCAAAAGTAGCATACTTATCCTGGGAAAGATTTTACTTTCTTTAATTTTGGATGGATCCTGAATTCCAGATGTCGGGTTGAATTCGTCGTACAATGGTACATTTACAAGAGGTACAAAACACTCATTGAGCTTTCAAGCCCATTGTAAGGGGCTTGTTAGAATACCTCCTTTGCAACCCAGTGAATTAATCTGATTCCTCTTTCCTCAGCCCACGTCTCCCTCCAGCTTATATCTTACAGCAGCAGTTTCCCAGGCATCCCCATCCCCTGCCATCCAGAGCATTAAGGAAGTGAAGGGCCTAGAGTTCAGTGAGGAAAAAATTCGAGGCTAATCTGCTTAAGACCGCTGTGTTTAGAGAACTTCAGGCTGAAATGTTTTTTCATGTCTGTGTGACTTTTCATGAACTTTGAGGATAAGGTTCTTCAAATTCACTTGGTTATCTCCCTTTATTCACTCAAGAAGTGCATTTTGCTGCAGCATATGCCTTTTCCTTGTGGGTCTTGGGCTCTAGTTTTGGTTGTTTTTTGTTGTTTTTTAAAGTAATTTTGGTTGGTCCCTTGCCAACAGAGGGCTCCAGGACCAGGGTTTATTACGTCAGGCAGTGCTGCTCTATGTACCCTGGAGCTAGGCCCAGCAAACTAAAATTGGTCTGTTACTTTCCAAGGGTTGGCAAGTTCTACAACAAAATATTCCACGAAAGACAGTGGTTCAGAGTAACTTCCATCACTCAAGTTTTTCGGAACTTTTTTTTTTTTTTTTTTTTTGCAGTACGCGGGCCTCTCACTGTTGTGGCCTCTCTCGTTGCGGAGCACAGGCTCCGGACGCGCAGGCTCAGCGGCCATGGCTCCGCAGCATGTGGGATCTTCCCGGACACGGGGCACGAACCCACGTCCCCTGCATCGGCAGGCGGACTCTCAACCACTGCGCCACGAGGGAAGCCCTGGAACGTTTTAAAAAGCCTAAAACTCCAGCATTTCCGCAGGCTTCTCTTTCAGCTTCCTAACCTTTCGGTAACCCCTTATGGCCAGCACGGCCCCCAGGGCAAAGACCCCGATGCCCAGGGCAGCAAAGATTCCAGCACCTATGTCTCCCCCATGGAAACTGCAGCTGAAGCCACTGTATCCTTTCCTCTGGTACAGCGCCTCCCTCTCCTTACACACGGGAGAGGCGTAGGCAGCCGAGAGGTAGTGGAAGTAGAAGTACAAGGCTGGGATGTATGCCCCGGCGATGAGCACGCCCAACAAGCCTTCAATCACCAGCCACAGGGGGCAATGCCACGGGACCCGCAGGATGCCCATGGCGATGAGGAGGCAGCAGAAGGCCATGAGGGCTCCGCTGCAGGCCATTGCCACGGTGACCATGGGCAGCTTTAGCTGGTAGAACTGGACGTCCAGCTGCTGCGCTTTCTCCCCGTCAGCACCATCGAAACCACTGTAAGCCCCTCCGTACTGGTAGTAGTAAATGCCCCCCAGGCTGGTGATGCCCGTGTAGCCCCCTGTGGAACTGTAAGACACAGAGCTGCAGGCCAGGATCAGCAAGTTCAGGAGAACCTCCAGCATTTGGCAGCAGGCTGCAAAAGAAGGGCGTGTTACCATTTTGAGAGATGCTACTTTGCACTTGGAGACTTCCACCTTGAGGCTTATCTTCCCCGTGGCAGCTCACACCACAGCCAGCTCTTTATTCTGCCCCCTGGAAGGCCTGAGCAGCCAAAGCTGCATGATTAGCATTAGATGGTAGCAGGGAACTGTGGTCTCCAGAAATGATGTCAGAGGTACTTTGGACTGAAAAGGGTAACTCTCAAAAGAGCAAAGCAGCCTGCCCCAGGTGGGCTGCAGGACGATGGGGGCAGAAATCAGGCCAGTGAGCAGAAAGAAAGGTGTCATTTATGGAAGGCAAGAACATTCTCTGCCCTAGCCCTTCCCTGCCAAGAAGACTGAAAAATAGTTATATCCTCTTTAGATATGTTTTGTGGCCATCTTCAGTTTGAAAGAGGAAATTTCTCCAAATTTGAAGGAGCTTATATCATAGTGCTTAAAAAATATAATGACGTTAGAAAAAAAGCATGGAGGTTATCCATCAGAATGTTAACCGTGGTTCACAAGTATTAGGGATAGGAAAGCTTAAGTTAATTAAACCTATAAGGCTTACTGAATTAGAGAAACAATTGGTTTTACTGTTCTTAGACTTTAATTCAATAAGTATGTTTTAAAGTTTAATTTTGTTTTCTTTTAGTTTTTCCCTAAAGAGCAAATCCGGGCTGTGATACTTTCCCAGGGCTGGATTTTTTCAGGACCTTTGGCTGCTTTATCTTGGACGATGAAAGAGCCCCAGATCTTCCACCAAAGCTGGCTACTTTCCTTAAAGTCAGCTTTACTGTTATATAACTTATACACAACAAAATGACCCGCGTTAAAGCAAACAGCTTAGTAAGTTTTGACAACTGTGTATGCCATGTAATCATAATCAAGATATAGACTGTTTTCATCCCCCCAGAAAGCTCCCTAGTCACCCCTTGTGGTCAACCCCTCACCTTCCTCCTCAGGCCACCACTGATCTACTCTCTGCCATTAGGAACTAGGTTTGTCTTTCTCGAATTTCATGCAAATGGAATCATACAGTTAATGTACTCTTCTGTGTTGCTTCTTTTTCTCAGCATAATATAAAGCTGGGTGCTTCTGAGCTGGGAGTTGTACGTGCTGACGTAGGCTCAGTCCCATAAGCACTGAGTTAGGGTATTAAATAAGCATATAAAAGGGGGAGGGAGAATGCAAGTTGGGGGGCAAAAGCCCCACCACTGTCCCTCTGAACCTTTTCAGTGTGGTCACAAGTCAGTGCCACTGGCAGTGAGAAGCCATCTCAAAACCTAAACCTCCAGGCTCTGAGTAAGAGACAGCACCACTGACTATAGAGATTACAACGTTTGGAGAGAGAATGAAATTAAATTTTTAAGGATGGTTTGCAAGTAAGGGAAACATCAAGCCCTTGCATCAAGCTGAATGCAAACATCACTTTTTTTTTTCTTCACAATTTCCTTGTTACACTGGCCTAGCTCTCCTTTTACGATCTTCTCCATCATGATTTGAGCACCAAAGGTCTAAAGGAAGAGGAAAAGGACAAAAGGGAAAGGGGAAGCTGCTCCAAATGCAAATCGGAGGGAGCCAGGAGGGGAGCAGGCCATGTACCTTCTCCCCAGGGAACTTGTAATTCCTCACCAGTCCCTCCAAATAATAAACCTATAACACAACCTATATATGACAGGATTCCTAGTGATCTGATATGCACATGTGACGTCTGTACTTGCTGTTTATCTGATCTTTATCCTCAGCCTTTAAAGATTTTAGTAGCTGAAGAGTCTTGCCCGTAACCGTGAATTCGGAGCTTATCTATTTTTGTCAGTGTTCCACTGAACTTCCTAAGGGTGGCTCAGCCCAAACTGCAGGGTCTCCCTAGGAAGTTAGAAAGAGCCACAGCTGCCTCCCATTGTTGCCAGTTTGCTGGAGGAGGACATGATTTCACTGATGAGGAAAAGAAATCACAAAAGATCTACTCTAAGACGAGGCTGAAAATCTTCAGGTGACCTTTACCCAGGTGTGAATTTCCTGTTTGAGACAAGTTCCCAGTGTTTAATGGCCGTTGCTCTCAACACAACACAGCATTGTGTATGGGTCCCTGCGTGTCCAGAGATCTTTATAAGCCCTTATTTGTTAGCTTCTGACTGCTGAACTATCCTTTCACTATCTTGACTCAGAAACCCAACATCTAGGCCCAACCAAATAGCCAGAAGCAATCAAAGCTAAATCAGGGGCCTCAAGCTCTGCCCTCTCTTCTTGGTAAATCAATCGCTGAAGAAGAATACCTCTAGAGAGAAACCTGTTAAAGAGCATCTGGCTTATTCCTATTATTTATATCATCAAGAAAAGAAGGTCAAGCACATAAACCACTTCAGGCCTTAGAGTCAGGCTCTAACTTTCAATTCCAGCTCTTCCACTTAACTGCTGTGTGACTTTGTATAACTTACTGTACCTCTCTGAGCCTCAGGAGTTGTTGAGAGAATTAAAAGCAACAGGGTGTGCCAACATACGTAAACTAGAGCGAGGATTCTTGTACCTGGATTGCCTAGAGCTCTTCCATGAAAGTTCTGCATAATCCCATAATAATGTATCTCATTGTAATCACTCTAAGAGACATCTTCAGGGGCTTCCCTGGTGGCACAGTGGTTAAGAATCCCCTGCCAATGCAGGGGACACGGGTTTGAGCCCTGGTCCGGGAAGATCCCACATGCCACGGAGCAACTAAGCCCATGTGCCACAACTACTGAGCCTATGCCCTAGAGCCCGTAAGCTACAACTACTGAGCCCATGTGCCACTACTGAAGCCTGCACACCTAAAGCCTGTGCTCCACAACAAGAGAAGCTACCGCAATGAGAAGCCCGCACACGACAGTGAAGAGTAGCCCCCGCTCGCCGCAACTAGAGAAAGCCTACACGCAGCAATGAAGACCCAATGCAGCCAAAAATAAATAAATAAAAAAAAGAGACATCTTCAAGTATAAGTTCCATGATTTCTCCCCCTTAGGCCAAGAAGTTTTCCCCTCTTAGTCATAGGTAGCCGAGGAAAATTTCTTACCCAATCATGTGAGCCGTAAGGGTAAGATTTTCTTCACCCTGACAAACCAGATTTTCTTCATTGTTGGCAAGGCCAGGCCTGGTGCTAGGATGGGAACTCTGGGAAACCACATTTGGAGCTGACACACAATATTATTTAAGTGTTCTTCGTACTGTGGATTCTAATAAGTGTGGTTTTTTGTTTTTGTTTGTTTTCAATGAAATAGAAGTTACTGCCCTTCGTAGGTGATGGCGTGTTGTTTCATGACGTGTGTGTGCATATGCACGCACATGTGTACTTGTTCTTAATGTGAAACCTATTTCTTACTGTGGGTCTCAGTCAACAACATTTAAAAGCCATGATGGCAGGTTTAGGCATCAGAGCTCCTGTCCTGTGGCATGAGCTCAACCTGGCTGCCATCTCCGGTGATCTCTCTTTAACTCGGCCCGCCTTGCCAGAGGGGCCCCCCTCTGACAGCCGGCAACTCAGAGCTGGCTCTGAAAACTGCAGGCATGACTGCCTCACCACATCCGGGCCCGTCCGAGGAGAAACACGGGAAACCTAGCCGCCCCTTTCAGATGTTCCTACCCTTCTTTAGAAAGTGTGAACTTCACGCAGGTATGAAAACGAAAATACGAGGAAACCAAAAGGGAAGTCGGTTTGAATTTTTGCTCCATCATCTCGGACCCCATCCAGAACCACCAGCAACGGTAAGTAATTGGTCAAACTGCCTTCAAAATGGCTCACCTCTCGCGGTGCACAGGTATCTGCACTTGTGGCATTCCAGGAGCCCTTCAGCCTCTGACTGGTAATATTCCACTTCCTCTACTCCAGGCCTGGGGGTCGAAAGTGGGTATCTCCCTGAAGTGGGCTCACTATAATCAAACACATGTGTGGCCATTAGCGGGCTTCAAATTCAATAGCTTGCTCGGCATTAGAACTCTGGACACCTCATGCTGGGCTCAGACATTAAAGAATGCACAGAACAGAAAATCTGCCACAGATTTCATATTCCAGAGAATTTTCTGGTTTAGTGGCTATACAAGGCCTGCAAACACTTGGCCCAGTTCTGCTAATTAAGCACGTCACTTATCTCAGTAATTCTGAGCCCCGCCTCCCATGCTGGCTTGGCCTGCGGGGGAGGGTGTGTGTGTGTTGGGGGGGATATCTAACAGGTAGCTGGGAGCCACCTGGGGGAGCTTTTCAGTTCAGTGAGGACTAGGCCCTCTTCAAAACTAGTTTGCGTTCACAAGACTGATGCCCAGGCTGGCATTCTCTTCCTTCCCTTGTTACTTTGGAAAGAGTTGAATCCACAATCATTCTGTAGGCTATGGGTGGTACAGACAACTTTGGGCATCTTCACATCTCTCCCTCTTCCTCTGCCAGCCCTGGAATATTCTGTTCCTTCTCCTCACCCACCCACCCCGCCCCAACACAAACACCCTTCCCTATCACTTTATCCAGCACATCCTGGGCTTTGTCCAAGATTCAGTGGTGAACGGTGGGGGCTGCATTCTACTAGCTGGGCTCCAGGGATCCTTCTAGAACATAGATCTCACCATGTATTTTTTGCATTTGAAATCCATAAAGTCCAAACTTTAAGCACAGCAAGGGAGGGCCCGTGCTCATCTCTCTCCACTCACAACCTCATGTTCACAGACGAGCCATAGTGAACTGCCCCTCTGCCCACCCCAAAAGATGACCTGCATTCCCATAGCTCCAGGTCACCGTGGAAGCTGCTTCTCTGCTTGACACAGCCTCTTGCTTCTTCTCCAGAACTCAGCTTTGAGCCTGTCTCCTCCAGAAAACATTCCAGAGCCCAGTCAGGGCCCCAGTTCTGTTCTCTTTGTGTCCGTCCCCCTTCTAGAGTGGCACGTTTTACAGGTGCTGCAAATTGGCCTGTTTACTTGTCAGTGTCCTGTGGACACCGTGAGTAGATCTCTGTAGTCCCTGGCCCTACCTCCCATCCATTAAATACATGCTTGTTATGTGGAGGAGAGACAGAAATAAATCGCTCTTGGTTTTAAACCACCAACTGTGAGCAAAAGAAGCAAAAGTATTCCCTTCACTAGCTTTGGGGCTTGGCGGGGGTGAGGACAGGGGGACCAGGACACTAGTTTAGAAGGAAAGCTAGACATGAAGCTCTGGATTCTCCCAGGCCTGGATTCTCCCTGGCAGTTGCAATGCAGTGCAGCTTTAGGCAGGGAGACAGTAGCCAGTGCCTGTGACTGTAACTGGGCACACCCTTTGTCACAGTTTGGCTAGTTAGTTCTAGATAATGTAACATAAACTCAGGATAATAGCTTTCCCGCTGTGTGGACACAACCAGAAGAGAGACTGGGCTTAAGCCTCCAAGTTCCATAGCAGAGAGGAGCCTGGACTCCTCCTAGGGACGAGGGCAAAAACCAGAAGGCAGTCATCACTCCAGCACCTGCCTGTCTCCTTCTTGGCCTGGCATCTAATCTGGGCATTCAGTAATATTTGTGGAGTTGGATGGAACGTGCAATGGAAAAAAGACCACTTCCCTAGAGGGGGAGTGGGGTCTAGGACCACCACCTCTCTTTCCTTCCATCCTTACCCTCTCCCAGCTCACAGTCTTCCAGAACGTCATGATGCTTTCACCCCACAGGCCTTATGGGAACTCTGTTCTACAAGGTAGTGATGGCAAAGTTTGTTCATTCAGGAGGGTGGGGTCTGGAACAATCATGGGATTTGAATGAGCCTGCCCAGAAAGACCTCACTGACAAAGGGGGAAAAAAGTCTCTGCCCTTTTGTGCAGAGTTTTAGGTACATTCAGTTCTTTGGCTAAAAGTGTATCTTCTCCCAGCTGTCTGGTTTTGAAATGCATATACCCCTGGAAGGGATTACACATTAAACTATTAGCTTTTCATTGGTCTTTTATTAGGCCCGGGCCTCCAGGGAACGGGACTTTGGGGAGGGCTGGTTGTGGAGCATAGGACAAGGGTCTGAAGCCCCAAGGGGCAGTCCTGTGACCACATGGGTGGGGGTCAGAGAGGGGCCTCAGATTAACCCAACCCACCCAATCTCCTTCCCACCCCTTCCCTTTCTAGTCCTGAAGTCCTCTCTTCCTCTTCACCTGGTCCCCGGTCCTTCCACTGCTAAAGAGGGGGTCGGGGGCAGGGGGGTGGAGGGTGGAGGGAGGTGGGGGATAGGTCTCTGCGTTGTTCATCAGGTTCAGGTCAAGGAGTGTGTGTGTGTGGGGAGAGGCACTGTAAGGTCTTCCTTCCCTCCCAGGTCACCTCTAAGAGCTCAAAAGGGAAGAATGGCACTTCCTTTAAACCAGCTTCCCAGGACAAGTAGCTGGGACAGCAGAACCGCGCAGACTGGCCTCAGACCCAGGCTTCCTCCGGGGCGAGGTAGAGGGCCCTCGCTGCCCCACCTCACCTTTCTGGTCCTCGGCGTCCGAGGCCCTCCTTCCGCAGGGGCGGTGGCTCCGCGGTTTCCCAAGGCGCGGGCCAGAGGGGCGGGGCCGCGTCCCAGGTCGGCCGCCGGGGTCCGTCCCGCGTCCGACTCTGGCGGGATTGTTCCCAAACTCTTTGTTCACCGCCACGATGGTCCCCGGCCCTGTGTCTGTCCTGGCGGGGTTCCCGGTCCCTCCCCCTGTCCCGGTCCCCGTCCCTCCGCTCGCCCCCGTTTCTCTCCCTGCGCCGGTCCCCGGCTCTATCCCGCTGTCTCTCGGGGTGGCGTTCTCGGTCCGGGCGGGGGTGCCGATCTGGGTCCCGCTCTCTCGGCCGGGCCCGGGACTCGCGATTCCCCGACGTATGTTGTTCCATGGCTCTGTTCCGCGTCCCCGCCCCTGAGCGACCGGAGGGCAACAATCCACAAGTTTCCCCGGCAGGTGGCCAAGCCCGGGGGCGGGGCAGGGCGGGGCGGGACGCTCACCTGCGCGCACGCGCACTAACCCTGCTGCGGGCCAGGAGAGCGTTCACTTCAGCGCGCGCGCCGGCAGGGGACGCTGCTGAGCGCGGCCCGGGGTCTGGGCGCGCGTGCGCCTGGATGGGGTGCGAGCCTGGAGGGGCTTGCTGCTTTACACACAGAGGAGGGGACTCCCGCCCTCCCGCCGTGCCCCGTCGGCCCTGAAGTATCCGCTTTGCGACCCCTCAAGATGGGCTGCCTAGGGAACTGTGCTCTCAACTTAGCACCTTGGGTATGCTTCCCCAGAGTGTTCACCCATCCGCTGTCTCACCCATCCGTCCACTCAGCCACCCAGCCGGCCCCCCAGCCACTGTCCGTCTCTTCCTCCCTCTCCTGCTATTCTTACAACAACTATGTTGTGGGGGACTTGAGGCCAGTTCATCCAAGAGTCCTGGACTCATAAATGTTTTTTTAAAAAATGATGAACCACACAGAATTGGCAGCCTCTTCTTTTGCCAAGGAAGGATATATAAAAACATACAAAATTGCCGTCTATTAATGAATTCTTTCAACGAATATGTGTGAGCCCCTAGCCTAGCAGGTGCGGGAGATCCAGCAATGAGCTCTCCTTGTACCGTGCGTCCATTCTACTGTGTGTGGAAAAGGAGAACTGGCAAGAAACAGAGAAGACAATCTGACGTCTAAATTTTGATGAAGCAGGTTTCTTTATATAGATCTGGGAAGGCGACATTTGAGTTGAGTCCTAGAAGAGAAGGAGGCAGCCTTGAGGAGAGCTGAGAGAATGTTCCAGAAAGAGAGAAACCCTGACTTACGCAGAGAGCTGTACAAGAAGGTCACTGCAATCAACTATGCTCCAAAATTTCTTAAATGAAAAAAAAAGAGAATGTCACTGTGAGCGGAGTGAGGGGGCATGAGATGAGACTGAGAAGTGGAGCAGGAGATGGTGTAGGGTCTTCATGGTGAAGAATCTTTATTTTCAAAGAGCAACGGGGAAATATTGACGTGTTTTGAAACACTGAGTGGCTTGCTCTGATTTACGTTTTTAAAAAATAAAGATTACTCTGGCTTCTGTGAGGAAGATGGACTGCGTGGGCCTGAGAGCACAGTCAAGAGATGAGTTAGGAAGCTACTGAAGAACTCCAGGTGAGGGGTGATGGTGGCTGAGTTGATGGTGAGAAGTGGACAGATCTGGATTGTAGTTTGGAGGAATAACTTAAAGCATGGGTGGATGGAGGTACCATTTACTGAGATGGGAAGACTGGAGAGAACCAGGTTTGGGGAAACTTGGAGAGTTCCGTTTTGGATGTGTTGAAAGAGCACGACTCATCCCACGACTTAATGAAGCTCAGGTTCTTTATGTCTCGGCACAGGAGGAATTCAGCGAGAGGCAAAGCCATAGGTAAGATGTAGATTTGTTAATATAGGATGCTTGTGAAGGATACAGGCGAGCAGGCAAGAGGGCTCTGCCTCGAGAACTAAGTGGGCTACATATTTATAGTCAAAGCAAAAGTAGGGAGGGAGAGAAGACTACCTTCTTCCTCCTCCTTTGTATAAAGATGTTGCAGGAAAATGGGAGAGGATGGTCATGTCTCAGGTCTCAGGCGAGTTCCTGGGACAGGCCACCAAGTAAGGATCCTTGGCTTCATGCAGGAAAGAATTCAAGAGCAAGCCATGGTAAAGTGAAAGCAGGTTTATTCCATAGGCAGAATGTATTCCATCTCAGAAGGAGATAGCAGCCCCGAAATATGGGGCGGTTAGTTTTTATGGGCTGGGTAATTTCATAGGCTAACAAGTGGGAGAATTATTTGAACTATTTGGGGGGAAGAGGTGGGGATTTCCAGGAATTGGGCCGCTGCCCACTTTTTGGCCTTTTATGGTTGGCCTCAGGACTGTCATGGCGCCTGTGGGTGTGTCATTTAGCATATGCTAACATATTACAATAAGCATATAATGAGGCTCAAGGTCTACTGGAAGTCGAATCTTCTGCCATCTTGGGCCTAGTAGGGTCTAACTAGTTTTTGTCATATCCTCAACAGCTATGTTATTCTTTTAAGGAGAGACGGAGTTAGAATAGAGGCCCAGGGGAAACTAACATTTAGAGCTAAAAAGCAAGAGGATTAAGAAGTGAGGAGTGAGATAGGAGGAAACCCAGGTGGGTGGGGTCACCAGGCCTATCTGCTCAGACACCAACCCCCATCCCACAGAAGTGCTCCTGTGAGCTCCAACAGCCTTTCTTCCCAGAGTGGAGAAGGTGGGGCCAAATCCTGGGACCTTCCACAAATATTTATTTGCACAAAACCCTGTTCTGAACCCGGAACAGCTATGGCTAGAGAAGAGTTCTGTGAACAAGCAGACACAGGATGGTCCTTTCTCTCTCAGACCTTCCCTCTGGGCCTCTGGAACCTTCTTTTTGAGTAAACAAACCCTCATACCAGCTTACCATTTTGTTTCATTTGCTTTATTTTGTATCTTTACCTTGATAAACATTGTTATTTTGCCACATTTGTTCTATCTTTCTCTATATAGCTATAAACTTTTTTTGATGAAACATTGGAGTGTAAGTTCCAGACACATGACTCTCCCCACTGAATACTTACTTACTCAATTTGAATTTGTCTGATCATTTCCTTATGATTAAATTCTAGGTTAATACTTTTGGCAGGAATATTAAAATAGGTGATGTTATATCCTTCTTTGTATGTTCTATCAGGAGGCACAGATGTCAAGTTTGTCCCATTATTGGTGATGTTACATTTGATCACTTGGATGAGGTGGTGTCCATCAGCTTCTCCATTTTAAAGGAAACCCCTCCCATTTGTATTTAATAACTTTGTATGTTCCTTCTTAACCTTTCTTGCCTGAATGAATTATTACAATGGTGTTTGCAGAGGTGTAGTTTCTAACTCTATCAATCTTTCTATATTTATTGATTTATTGGCATTCTTCTATAATGAAGAACTTTCCCTTCCATCTTTTGTGATCATCCTGCAGAAGCAGTTTGTACACCCGACCCCCAATTTGGTTCCAATGTCAAGACTGATGATGTCAAAAATGCACCAATGGAGTATGTTTGTTGCTCACATAATGAGGCTTTCTGGTGAGAGCAGAACAGTTTCCCAGGTTGGTTTGAAAATGGCTTGAGAAAGCAGGAAGAGGTGACTAGCTTTGGGGTTTTATTGTAATTTGGGAATAGGACTGGGGTGAAGGTTCTTATGTGTGGACTAGAACTTGCATGGTGTGAACTTCCTGCCATTGTCAAGGGCGTAGCTGGGCTTTCTTATCAGCTTGCGCAGACGTGGGACAGAAGGGGAAGGGGAGTGATAGGGCTTGAAAGATGTCAGCAGTCAGATGTCAAAAACGGAGTCAGACTATTAACTTGATAGACAATTTTTCTCTAATAATGTGTTATAATCTATTAATTTTTTTGATACTTAAAATTTCCCAAATTTTGCCAGTGGGAGTCCCTTCAAGCTGTTTCTGACATGCTTTTGACACCAGGAGAAACATGCTGATACGCTCATCAGTCTTTGTGGTTTCATCTTGTGCCTCGTGGCCTGACCTGCCTCTTCCCTGAAGATCTCACTTCCCTTGATGCTCCCTCATTTGAAGAATGCTTGCTCCTGAGCCCCACATAGGAATGTTCTGTTAACTTCCGTATTCAGAGTATCCCCTGTTCCTTTGAGGCTTGTCAGAATTAGGTTATAAGATGGGCTGGATGAGCCAGTGACCCAACACAACAGTATCTTAAGCATGATAGAAAGTTATTTCTCTCTTGGAAAAGTCCAAGCCCATTTGGTGGCTCTGCTCTCTGAAGTTCTTGGAAGTCCAGGCTCCTTCTATGTTGTTGTTCTGTCACTCTTCAGATGCTGCCCTCATCTACAAGGTCCAAAATGTCAACACTGTGTTGACGTTTCAGCCCATAGAAAGGAAAGAAAATTAGGGATTGGTAAGGGCTCTCCTCATTTCTTTAAGAGCGAGACCAACAAGTTGGAGACATCACTTCTGCTCACATCTTGTCGGCCAGAAGATAGTCACATGACCATAGGTAACTGCAAAGGAAACTGGGAAGTGTAGCTAGGTACCCAACCAAAAATTGGGGGATAAAGCTGTGAGAGTGAGGGGAAGAACGGAAAACACGCATTTCATCTGTGGGTCTCAAACTTTGAAATTATACATTTATTTGTGTTGTCTCTTCCTCTCTCTAGTCTGTCAGCCCCCTGGGACGATGTCTTTGCCATTATACATGGCACACAGTTGCTGCTCAATAAGTAATTGTTGAGTGAATAACATTAGTTCTTAGATGAATCTGTGTACTCAGGAAGAAGACAGGGACCTTATATTTTCCATAACATCTTGAACAAGGTACAAGATGGCATAAAATGCATTAAAAGTAAAACAATCCTAATGTGTATAATTTTTAATAAATCCATCAACAACACAGGTAAGGAGGAAATAAGTAAATAAGATATTTCAGAGTTAGAGACCAATAAAAATATGGTGTTTTTATTTAATTTTAAGTTTATGTCCTTTTATTTTAGTTTTTGTAGAAGGTTAGGAACCAATGCCCTGACCTCACTTTTGCCTTGAAAAATGTAACATCTTTTGGTCATTCCACTATTATTCCAGGAATGCTTGGTTAGACGTTATGCAGATGGTAGAAGGTTATAAGAGCAGCGGCTCTTTTCTGAGGAAACCCTCTGAGTTTTCAACTAAAGCAAAGAGCACAACTAGAAGATGACTGAAGAGGAGGGAAAAGGAAAATACTTGCCATTTGTGTATTAAAGATAATTTTCCAAAAAAAGGTAAAATGACAACTGTCATTCAGATATAAAATGAACACATGCTAAAGATTTTATTTAACTCAATAATCAGTGAGGGAATCAGGCAAATGTTACAGCAGGTTCAGAAGAGAACCTGAAGATAGACTCATCATAAATCAGGAATAAGGAAATCAATGTATAAAGGAGGCAAAACTGATTTCTTCCAAAGAGGGAAAGGAAAATCAATTGAACCTCTATCAGACAGGGTAGAATTTGCGTGTCTACAGGCAAGAATTTTCTTTTCATCGCTTATCAATTACCTACAATTTACAGAGTTGAAAAAATAGCATCATTTTCTACTGAAGCACAAATGGAAAGGCATTGCCTTTGCTTAAACTGGAAAAGTGGGATGTTAAATGGTCTTAGAGATTTGGGGGTTTGGAAAAATGTGACATGAGGAGAAATAGTAAAGCACCGGTGCTTCTGGCTTACCAGGCTTGAGGTGGAGCCTGGGCATCTGTATTTTTCACTCATTCCATGGGACAACCCATATGTGAACCAATCTGTTAATATAAGTTAGCATTCAATTTTTTATCCTAAAGAAGAGCCTAATGTAAGAGTAATCCAAATAGTTACCTAACTTCTTCCTTAAAAAATAAACATTTGGGCTTCCCTGGTGGCGCAGCGGTTGAGAGTCCGCCTGCTGATGCAGGGGACACGGGTTCGTGCCCCGGTCCGGGAAGATCCCACATGCCATGGAGCGGCTGGGCCTGTGAGCCATGGCTGCTGGGCCTGCGCGTCCGGAGCCTGTGCTCCGCAATGGGAGAGGCCACAACAGTGAGAGGCCCGTGTACCAAAAAAAATAAATAAATAAATAAATAAATAAACATTTGTATTTGTTTGGGGTAAATTCTATGGCATTTGGTGGCAGAGAGTTTACTTTCCCAGTTGTAACTCTGAGAGGTTCCATTCAGCATCCCTATCAGGGAGATGGCCTTCAGGTGTGTGGATCAGGGGAAATCCCTGTATATTCTCCACGTGACCTTCTGGCTCCCTCTCTCCCTCAAGCTCAGGTGGCAGGGGGCACTTCTGAGCTGGTTAAGCCTGCAGAGAGGGCAGAGCTGGCCAGCAGGGGGCAGCGCAGGCTCAGGCTGGGGCAGCCCACACTATACACCCTCTCCTGGGCCTGGGTGACTCTACTTTTATCACAGGTGGATAGAAAGGATGCAGTTCAGTTTAGTTCAGTACTTTCTGAACTTTGCATACTACACAAATGACCTCAGGAGGTTACTTAGCCTCTCTGTGCCCAAGTGTCCTCATTTGCACAATAGGGATAATTATACCCATATCATAAGATTAAATAAAGCAAATATGTCTACAACAAACTTGACTCAGTAGTTGGCATATATTAACACTATAAAAGTATTAGCTGTTATTATTGTCATTGTTATTGTTTATCAGACACTCTGGACTACTAAGTGAGCAAGACAATTTGTTACAGAGCTCACAGCTTAATGAAAGAAGCAGAGAAGTAAACATTGTGTTTTACTGCAAAAGAAAAGATGTGCATGGGGTGTAGGTGGGGTGTGAGGCAGAAGTAACCAAAAAACAGCTTCCTAGAGGAAGGAGTGCCGGATGAGAGCTTTTAGGAATAAATAAGACGGAGGGGCTTGGGGCTTCGGGAGCCAAGGCCGGGGACAGCCTTCTAAACAAAGAGGGCAACAAATAGAAAGCAGGCAGATTTGGGGAGCTTTAAGTTCAAATCCTTCCATTAGGACCAAAGCATTAGGAGCAAGAGAGGAAGCAAAGGGAGAAGAGACAGAAGAGATAGGCAGGGGCCAGATCATGAGAATCCTTGAAAGTCAGCCATATGTATTTGGACTTAGCCACTGTGGGTCTGTGGTTTCTGAGCAAGCGCATACAACC
>NW_006789896.1:2875665-2903445 GCF_000442215.2 Lipotes vexillifer | reverse complement strand
AGGGAAAGAAATTAGAACTTCTATTTGATTTGTAAATGCTATTTCTTTGGGAATTTCTTTTTTCCATATCTGATTTATGATATGTAAATATAAGCAATATATTACTACAGTGGTACACGGATATAATTTATAAATAAATATTTGCATATTGGCGTGCATGCTAGGTTTGTGACTACAGGCTGTGTGGAACCATCAGAGATGGCTTTTTATCAGGAAAGTACCTCAGTCAAATTTGTTATAGAAATAACCTTCCAGGATGTTTGGGAGGGAAAGCTGGTTCAAGCCAAGGCCTTGGCATTGGGGATGGAGAGGAAGGGGATTTAGGCAATATTAAGGAAGTATATTGTTTATAAACAAGAAGGGGCAACTGATCAGTAAGTAGTGCCAAGTGGCCGAGAGCATGGTCACTGAATGTTAAATACTCAAAGAAAGACAAATACTCAAAGAATGTCAAGTGCTCAATGAATGTCAGATATTGGTAGCTATAAACATTTTTTATCATAGAGAAGTTAAGTGATTTCAAGATTGGAAAGTGTCCATTGTATTTGGACGGTGTCAGTGAGTTTGGCTAGATCATGAAGTTGCTAACAAGGAACCAGATTGCACTCTTGGATGAGAAGAGTAGGAGACAGGCCACGGCCAGAAGGAAGGGAGGCTATTTTTCTGGAAGGACGAGACTGAATCATATTTATAAGCTCAAGAGGACGGGGATCAATAAAGGCATGAAAAATAGAAACAGCATCTCTGGTACAGATCTTCAGGGCCTGTTCTCCCAGCAGCACCTCCCCACTTCCCCACTCACCAGAGAAATCTCTTGTCTTGTCAAAAATACTCATCTTTTATTGATTTTTTAAAATTGAAGGATGGTTGATTTACAATGTTGT
This sequence comes from Lipotes vexillifer, assembly GCF_000442215.2. Classification (NCBI taxonomy): domain Eukaryota; kingdom Metazoa; phylum Chordata; class Mammalia; order Artiodactyla; family Lipotidae; genus Lipotes; species Lipotes vexillifer. The sequence goes on along the minus strand of NW_006789896.1, from coordinate 2,902,561 downwards.
GTTAATTTCTGCTGTACAGCAAAGTGATTCCATTATACATACATATATATATTATATATATATATAATATATATATACACATACATTCTTTTTTTAAAATATTCTTTTCCATTATGGTTTATCATAGGATACTGAATATAGTTCTCGGTGTTATACAGCAGGACCTTGTTGTTTGTCCATTCTATATATAAAAGCTTACATCTGTTCACCCCAAACTCCCACTCCATCCCTCACCCAACCCCTTCCCACTTGGCAACCACAGGTCTGTTCTCTATGTCCATGAGTCTGTTTCTGTTTTGTAGATAGGTTCATTTGTGTCATATTTTAGATTCCACATATAAGTGATATCATATGGTATTTGTCTTTCTCTTTCTGTCTTATTTCACTCAATATGACAATCTCTAATTGCATCCATGTTGCTGTAAATAGCATTATTTCGTTCTTTTTATATGGCTCAGTAGTTTTCCATTGTATATATGTATCACATCTTCTTTATCCATTCATCTGTTGATGGACACTTAGGTCGTTTCCATGTCTTGGCTATTGTGAATAGTGCTGCTTTGCACATAGGAGTGCATGTATCTTTTTGGATTAGAGTTTTGTCTAGCTATATGCCCAGGAGTGAGACTGCTGGATCATATAATTCTATTTATAGTTTTCTGAGGAGCTTCCATACTGGTTTCCATACTGGCTGTATCAATTTACATTCCCACCAGCAGTGTAGGAGGGTTCCCTATTCTCCACATCCTCTCCAGAATTTGTTATTTGTAGAGATTTTGATGATGGCCATTCTGACGGTGTGAGGTGGTACCTCACTGTAGTTTTGATTTGCATTTCTCTAATAATTAGTGATGTTGAGCAGCTTTTTATGTGCTTATTGGCCATTTGTATTTCCTCTTTGGAAAAATATCTATTTAGGTCTTATGTCCAGTTTTCGATTGGTTTTTTATTTCTCATATGTTTGTAAATTTTTTTAACATCTCTATTGGAGTATAATTGCTTTACAATGGTGTGTTAGTTTCTGCTTTATAACGAAGGGAATCAGCTATACGTATACATATATCCCCATATCTCCTCCCTCTTGCGTCTCCCTCCCACCCTCCCTATCCCACCCCTCTAGGTGGTCACAAAGCACCGAGCTGATCTCCCTGTGCTATGCAGCTGCTTCCCACTAGCTAGCTATTTTACGTTTGGTAGTATATATATGTCCATGCCACTCTCTCACTTTGTCCCAGCTTACCCTCCCCCCTCCCTGTATCCTCAAGTGCATTCTCTAGTAGGTCTGCATCTTTATTCCCGTCTTACCCCTAGATTCTTCATGACCAATTTTTTTTTTTTTTTTTAGATTCCATATATATATGTGTTAGCATACGGTATTTGTTTTTCTCTTTCTGACTTACTTCACTCTGTATGACAGACTCTAGGTCCATCATAGAGCTGCAATGAACATTTTGGTACATGACTCTTTTTGAATTATGGTTTTCTCAGGGTATATGCCCAGTAGTGGGATTGCTGGGTCATATGGTAGTTCTATTTGTAGTTTTTTAAGGAACGTCCATACTGTTCTCCATAGTGGCTGTATCAATTTACATTCCCACCAACAGTGCAGGAGGGTTCCCTTTTCTCCACACCCTCTCCAGCATTTATTGTTTGTAGATTTTTTGATGATGGCTATTCTGACTGGTGTGAGATCATATCTCATTGTAGTTTTGATTTGCATTTCTCTAATGATTAGTGATGTTGAGCATCCTCTCATGTGTTCGTTGGCAGTCTGTATATCTTCTTTGGAGAAATGTCTATTTAGGTCTTCTGCCCAATTTTGGATTGGGTTGTTTGTTTTTTTGATATTGAGCTGCATGAGCTGCTTGTATATTTTGGAGATTAATCCTTTGTCAGTTGCTTTGTTTGCAAATATTTTCTCCCATTCTGAGGGTTGTCTTTTTGTCGTTTTTATGGTTTCCTTTGCTGTGCAAAAGCTTTTAAGTTTCATTAGGTCCCATTTGTTTATTTTTGTTTTTATTTCCATTTCTCTCAGAGGTGGGTCAAAAAGGATCTTGCTGTGATTTATGTCATAGAGTGTTCTGCCTGTGTTTTCCTCTAAGAGTTTGATAGTGTATGGCCTTACATTTAGGTCTTTAATACATTTTGAGAGTTTATTTTTGTGTATGGTGTTAGAGAGTGTTCTAATTTCATTCTTTTACATGTAGCTGTCCACTTTTCGCAGCACCACTTATTGAAGAGGCTGTTCTTTCTCCACTGTACATTCCTGCCTCCTTTATCAAAGATAAGGTGACCATATGTGCGTGGGTTTATCTCTGGGCTTTCTATCCTGTTCCATTGATCTATATTTCTGTTTTTGTGCCAGTACCATGCTGTCTCGATTACTGTAGCTTTGTAGCATAGACTAAAGTCAGGGAGCCTTATTCTTCCAGCTCCATTCTTCTCTCTCAAGATTGCTTTGGCTCTTCGGGGTCTTTGTGTTTCCATACAAATTGTGCAGTTTTTTGTTCTAGTTCTGTGAAAAATGCCGTTGATAGTTTGATAGGGGTTGCATTGAATCTGTAGATTGCTTTGGGTAGTAGAGTCATTTTCACAATATTGATTCTTCTAATCCAAGAACATGGTATATCTCTCCATCTGTTTCTATAACCTTTAATTTCTTTCATCAGTGTCTTATAGTTTTCTGCATACAGGTCTTTTGCCTCCATAGGTAGGTTTATTCCTAGGTATTTTATTCTTTTTGTTGCAGTGGTAAATGGGAGTGTTTCCTTAATTTCTCTTTCAGATTTTTCATCATTAGTATATGCAAGAGATTTCTGTGCATTAATTTTGTATCCTGCTACTTTACCAAATTCATTGATTAGCTCTAGTAGTTTTCTGGTGGCGTCTTTAGGATCCTCTATGTATAGTATCACGTCATCTACAAACAGTGACAGTTTTACTTCTTTTCTAATTTGTATTCCTTTTATTTCTTTTTCTTCTCTGATTGCTGTGGCTAAAAATTCCAAAACTATGTTGAATAATAGTGGTGAGAGTGGGCAACCTTGTCTTGTTCCTGATCTTAGTGGAAATGGTTTCAGTTTTTCACCATTGAGAACCACGTTGGCTGTGGGTTTGTCATATATGGCCTTTATTGTGTTGAGGTAAGTTCCCACTATGCCTACTTTCAGGAGGGTTTTTTTTTTATCATAAATGGGTGTTGAATTTTGTCAGAAGCTTTTTCTGCATCTATTGAGCTATCGAATGGTTTTTATCCTTCAATTTGTTAATATGGTGTATCACATTGATTGATTTGTGTATACTGAAGAATCCTTGCATTCCTGGAATGAACCCCACTTGATCATGGTGTATGATCCTTTTAATGTGCTGTTGGATTCTGTTTTCTACTATTTTATTGAGGATTTTTGCATCTATGTTTATCAGTGATATTGGTCTGTAGTTTTCTTTCTTTGTGACATCTTTGTCTGGTTTTGGTATCAGGGTGATGGTGGCCTCGTAGAATGAGTTTGGGAGTGTTCCTCCCTCTCTGATATATTTTGGAAGAGTTTGAGAACGATAAGATTTAGTTCTTCTCTATATGTTTGATAGAATTGTCCTGTGAATCCATCTGGTCCTAGGCTTTTGTTTGTTGGAAGATTTTTAATCACAGTTTCAATTTCAGTGCTTGTGATTGGTCTGTTCATATTTTCTGTTTCTTCCTGGTTCAGTTTCGGAAGGTTGTGCTTTTCTAAGCATTTGTCCATTTCTTCCAGGTTGTCCATTTTATTGGCATGTAGTTGCTTGTAATAATCTCTCATGATCCTTTGTATTTCTGCAGTGTCAGTTGTTACTTCTTTTTCATCTCTAATTCTGTTGATTTGAGTCTTCTCCCTTGTTTTCTTGGTAAATCTGTCTAACGGTTTATCAATTTTATTTATCTTCTCAAAGAACCAGCTTTTAGTTTTATTGATCTTTGCACTCGTTTCCTTCATGTCTTTTTCATTTATTTCTGATCTGAACTTTATGATTTCTTTCCTTCTGCTAACTTTGGGGGTTTTTTGTTGTTGTTCTTCTTCTTTCTCTAATTGCTTCAGGTGTAAACTTAGGTTGTTTATTTGAGATTTTTCTTGTTTCTTGAGGTAGGATTGTATTGCTATAAACTTTACTCTTAGAGCTGCTTTTTGCTGCATCCCATAAGTTTTGGGTCGTCATGTTTTCATTGTCATTTGTTTCTGGGTATCTTTTTATATCCTCTTTGATTTCTTCAGTGATCTCTTGGTTATTTAGTAGCATATTGTTTAGCCTCCACGTGTTTGTACTTTTTACAGGTTTTTTTTCCTGTAATTGATATCTAGTCTCACAGTGTTGTGGTCGGAAAAGATACTTTTCAATCGTATCTTTGAAAAGATACGACATCAATTTTCTTAAATTTACCATGGCTTGATTTGTGACCCAAGATATGATCTCTCCTGAAGAATGTCCCATGAGCACTTGAGAAGAAAGTGTAATATGCTGTTTTTGGATGGAATGTCCTATAAATATCAATTAAGTCCATCTTGTTTAATGTGTCATTTAAAGCTTGTGTTTCCATATTTATTTTCATTTTGGATGATCTGTCCATTGGTGAAAGTGAGGTGTTACAGTCCCCTACTATGATTGTGTTACTGTCGATTTCCCCTTTTATGGCTGTTAGCATTTGCCTTATGTATTGAGGTGGTCCAATGTTGGGTGCATAAATATTTACAATTGTTATATCTTCCTCTTGGATTGATCCCTTGATCATTATGTAGTGTCCTTCTTCGTCTCTTGTAACGGTGTTATTTTGAAGTCTGTTTTTTTCTTTTAAAGATTTTTTTTAATGTGGTCCATTTTTAAAGTCTTTATTGAATTTGTGACAATATTGCTTCTGTTTTATGTTTTGGTTTTTTGGCCACGAGGCATATGGGACCTTAGCTCCCCGACCAGGGATCGAACCTGCACCCCCTGCACTGGAAAGCGAAGTCTTAACCACTGGACCCCCAGGAAAGTCCCTTGAAGTCTATTTTGTCTGATATAACTATATGATGGTTATAACTATCACTAAATATTTAACTGCATTATCCCCATTTTACTGGTTAAAATAGTACTGAAACTGAGTAATGAAAATTTACCTTTGTTAGAATTCATTAGAATATTCAGGAATGTAAAAAAAAAGTAATAAAAAAAAGAAGAGAGCAACAAAACCAATAAACAAATCCACCAATGATAAGAAGCGCTAAAAACTATACTAAGATAAACATAAAAATCAGAAACTAGTCAGTTGCATACAGCAAACCCCAAGCCTACAGTTGCTCCCGAAGTCCACCTCCTCAATTTGGGATGATTCGTTGTCTATTCAGGTATTCCACAGATGCTGGGTACATCAAGTTGATTGTGGAGATTTAATCCACTGCTCCTGGGGCTGCTGGGAGAGGTTTCCCTTTCTCTTCCTTCTTTGCACAGCTCCTGGGGTTCAGCTTTGGATTTGGCCCTGCCTTTGCATGTAGGTCGCCCCCTGGTGTCTGTTCTTCACTCAGACAGGAGGGGGTTAAAGGAGCAGCGGATTAGGAGGCTCTGGTTCACTCAGGCCAGGGAGAGGGAGGGGTACAGAATGCAGGGTGAGCCTGCAATGGCAGAGGCTGGTGTGACGTTCAACAACCTGAGAGGCACCATGTGTTCTCCTGGGGAAGTTGTCCCTGGATCACGGGACCCTGGCAGTGGCAGGCTGCACAGGCTTCAGGGAGGGGAAGTGTGGATACTGACCTGTGCTTGCACACAGGCTTCTTGGTGGCTGCAGCAGCAGCCTTAGCGTTTCATGCCCATCTCTGGTGTCCATACTAATAGGCTCACACCCATCTCTGGAGTTTGTTTAGGCAGTGTTCTGAATCCCCTCTCCTTGCGCACCCCGAAACAATGGTCTCCTGCCTCTTAGGCAGGTCCAGACATTTTCCCGGACTCCCTCCCAGCTAGCTGTGGCGCACTAGCCCCCTTCAGGCTGTGTTCACGCAGCCAACCCCAGTCCGCTCCCTGGGGTCTGATCTCCAAAGCCCGAGCCTCACCTCCCAGCCCCAACCCGCCCTGGCGGGTGAACAGACAAGCCTCTCGGGCTGGTGAGTGCCGGTCGGCACCGATCCTCTGTGGGGAATCTCTCCGCTTTGCCCTCCGCACCCCTGTTGCTGTGCCCTCCTCCGCGGCTCTGAAGCTCCCCCCCGCCCACCCCACCCCCGTCTCCGCCAGTGCAGGGCCTTCCTAGTGTGTGGAAACTTTTCCTCCTTCACAGCTCCCTCCTAGAGGTTCCGGTCCCGTCCCTCGTCTTTTGTCTCTGTTTTTTCCTTTTTCTTTTGCCCTACCCAGGAACGTGGGGAGTTTCTTGCCTTTTGGGAGGTCTGAGGTCTTCTGCCAGCGTTCAGTAGGTGTTCTGTAGGAGTTGTTCCACATGTACCTGTATTTTTGATGTATTTATGAGGAGGAAGGTGATCGCCACGTCTTACTCCTCTGCCATCTTGAAGGTCTCCCTCTGATTGGATTGTTTGCTTTTTTGTTGTTGAGTTGTGTGAGTTGTTTTTATATCTTGGAAATTAAGCCCTTGTTAATCTCATCATTCGCAAATATTTTCTTCCATTTTGTAGGTTGTCTTTTTTTTTTTTTTTTTTATGGTTTCCTTTGCTGTATAAAAGCTTGTAAGTTTGATTGGGTCCCATTTGTTTATTTTTGTTTTTATTTCTATTGCCTTGGGAGACTGACCTAAGAAAGCATTGCTACAATTTATATCAGAGAATGTTTTGCCTATGATCTCTTCTAGGAGTTTTATGGTGTCATGTCTTATGTTTAAGTCTTTAAGCCATTTTCAGTTTATTTTTGTGTATGGTGAGAGGGTGTGTTCTAACTTCATCGATTTACATGCAGCTGTCTGACTTCCCTGACACCACTTGCTGAAGAAACTGTCTTTTTCTCATTGATGAATTGAAAATACTCATTTGAAACCATTAAAAACATGTCTTATACCAATATGAAGTGAGTCTTTATAGTTGTCAAAGATTTATTTAGCTCATTAATGATAGCACAAGAAGATGAGAAAACTGGTTCAGAGGCATATGGGAGAGGCCAAAGCAGTTCTGGCCAATGCAAGACAGAATGCTGAAAGAAGATGGCCAAGTCAGTTCCCAAACTGCCTAAGTCATGGAGGTAGAGTAAACAACTGCCCCTGTTTGCCCAGGATGGTCCTAGTTTTAGCACTTGAAGTCCCCCATCCTAGGAAACTTCTCAATCCTGGGCAAATGGCAACTGTTGGTCACCCAACACACATGGTAATAAGTTATAAATTTTGAAGTTATTCTTCCTACTAGATAAGAAATCATTTGCATCTTTACTTTACAAAAAGTACCTGTAGGGACTTCCCTGGTGGTCCAGTGGTAAAGAATCCACCTTCCAATGCAGGGGAACACGGGTTCGATCCCTGGTCGGGGACTAGAGAGAACCCCATACACCGCAACTAGAGAGAACCCCATGCGCTACAACAAAGTGCAGGCACGCTGCAACAAAAGATCCTGTGTGCTGCAATTAAGACTGATGCAACTGTACACCTGAAACTAACACGACGTTACAAAATGACTATACTTCAATTAAAAAAATTTTTTTTTAAAAAGCACTTATAATTGGCAAATCTAAAAGAGCATCCAACTTTACAGAGCCTGAGCCTGAATCAAGAGCAAGTAATAAATCAAACAAAGGTGTATTACCCTGGAGAATCAATAGTTTTGGACAGGCCTGTTAATGCTGTGTGTGACATTGAAGACATACAGTTATTTTCCCCCTTACATCCAAGTGTTGAATAATTTTTCTACACCTCATCCACAAATACCCATTCCTCTAGAGGAAAGAGAAGTTGTCAAGGGCAAGCCCAGTCCTTTGAGCCTGGGGGACTCCTCTTGGTGTAAACCATCCACTGGCATGATTAAGATTTATCCCTCCCCAGGACTTCACTGGTGGTCCAGTGGGTAAGATTCTGCACTCCTAATGCAGGCGGCCTGGGTTCGACTTCTGGTCAGGAAACAAGATCTCATGTGCATCCCGCAACTAAGAAGTCTGCATGACGCAACTGAAGACTCCGCATGCTGCAACTAAGTTCCCGAGTGCAGCAACTAAGACCTGGCGCAGCCAAAATAAATAAATAAACAAATATTAAAAAAAAGAAAAAGAAAAAAAGATGTATCCCTCCCATAATATCCACCATTTCCAAAGGTTGCAATGGCTTTAAACTCAGGCAGGTTAGCGTTCAAGCCCAAAAGACTGGGCCTACCCAAATAATCCAGGATAGTTTCCTTATTTTAAGATCTTTAATCATATCTCCAAAGTCACTTTTGCCACGTAAGGTGACATATGCACAGGTTCCAGGGAGTAGGATGTGGACATTTTTGGGGGGGCCATTATTCTGTTTACCACACTGTGGGTCAGAAACTCAGGAGTGGCTGGGCTGCATGGCTCATGGGTCTCCCACAAGACCTTAGTCCATCTGCTCCAAAGGTCATTCCCTCAGGTGGTGACAAGTTGCTGCTGCTGTCAGGAGGCATCATTTCCTCTTCAAGTGGGGCTCTCCACAGGGCTGCTTGGGTGTCACCATGACAGGGCAGCTGGCTTTTCCCAGAGCAAGAGATCCAAGAGATGAGGGTGGAAGCTGCATTGCCTTTTTTGACCTTTGCCTTGGAAGTCATACATTATAACTTCCACAGTATTCTATTGGTCACACAAGTCAGCCCTTATTGAATGTGGAAGGACCATACCAAGGCTTGGATACCAGAAGGCAAGCATCACTGAGGCCATCTTGGAGACTGGCTATCCTAATGGTTTTCATCACTCATCGTTTGGTGTATGGTATCCTTAAGCATTTTCCCAGGTTGTGAAGACTTTTTCACAGCAGTCTCTGTTTCTAGAAAAAGTCTATAAAAGCATGTGCATATGTTAACTGTAAAAGTAATGTCACAAAAAAAATAATCCCTCTCCTGACTATAAACTGCTTTTGCTTTTGCATATTTTATTAAGGCTCCATCTGCAAAAATATTTTTTACATATTTCAGTATTGTTGTAATCATAACTTCAAATATTGCAGTATGGTGGCAAGGTTAAGTGTATGGTCTCTGGAGCCAGATTGCCTGGGTTCAAAGCCTGATTCCACCATTTATTACCCATGTGACCTTGAGAAAATAACTTAACTTTGTTATACCTCAGTTTCCTTATCTACAAAATGAGGATAATGATACATCATAGGGGTGCTGTGAGGATTGAATGAATTAACATATCTAAAGCATTTATAACACTATCTGATACATAGAGCTGAATGAGAGTTTGCAGTTATTTCCCTTTGACATCCAATCCTATATACTTGCTATTGTGAAAGTGTTTTTAAAGTGCTTTTTTTAAAGTGTAAGGTGGTATTTAAAAGTAATAATAATTCATAATTTCCTAAAAATGCTAATTAGGGTGGTCCCAAGTATTCTTTCCTCCAGCCATTCCTGTGCCCAGTAGTGATCTACTTTTGTTTACATCCTTGATAGAGGGGTAGAATTATCTTAGGGTATAATGAAATTTGCAAGACCTAATAAGTCCCTGTTTGGCAGTTCCTCTGGGCTGGGGCTGGGGCTCGGGGGAAGAAGGAAGCTGTAGGAGGTGGAGGGTAATGTCACAAAATCAGATGAACAACCATAACATGTTGGGTGTTGCAACTCCAAAAAAGTTGGGAATGATAACAGTCTGAAGGCAATGATCCTGTGACAACACATACATGAGGGCAGCCCTTCTCACAAATCAGTCCCAAGACCACTGCACCTACTGTGCTGGGCCTCTTCATACCACAGTCCTCTCAAAAGGTCTCACTTTTGAGTTGATGCTTTTCTTAAAATCCAAAATCTAACTTAAAGCTTTATGTTTTAAGGCTTCTCACAGCAGTGCTATTTTGAGAACAGGACTAGCACAGAAACTTTGATACCCTCTGTAGGAACTCCCTTATTTTGCAGGTGAGGAGACAGGCCCAGTTTGCTCAAGGTCAACTGCACAATGTTGACAGACTAAGACTGGAACCCAAATTCTGTTGTATCTTTCCATCTTGTCACACCAACACTGCTGATTGCTCCCTGTTATGGGTTGAATGATATCACCTCAAACGTAATACACTGAAACCCTAACCCCCAGTTCCACAGAATGTGACTTTATTTGGAATAGGATCATTACAGATGTAATTTGTTAAGTTACTGAAGTAAAGTGGGACTGTAATCCAATAGGACTCATGTCAATATCACTACAGATTCCATGACATTAAAAGGACAATAAAGGTATACTATGAACAACTCTGTGCCCAAAAGTTTGATAACCTAGGTGAAATAGACCAATTCCTTGAAAGACGCAATCTTCCAAGAAGAAGACAGACAATCTGAATAGGGCTCTATCTACTAAAGAAATGGACTCAACAATTTATAACCTTCCAAAACAGAGAGTGCCAGGCCCAGATGGGTTCAATGGTGAATTCTACAAAACATTTATGGAAGAAAATTGTATTGAGTCTCTCCAATTGTTTTCAGAAGGTGGAAGCAGAGGGAATACTTCCTCACTCATTCTATGAGATGAACATTACTCTAATACCAAACTCCGATAAAGAGGTTACAAGAAAACTACAGACCAATATCTTTCATGGGCACAGATGTAAAAATCCTCAACAAAATATTAGCAAACCAAACCCAACAATTATATAAAAAGAATTATAAACCATGACCAAGTGGGATTTATCTCAGGTATGCAAGGCTGGTTCGACATTTGGAAAACCAATTAATGTAATCCATCACATCAATAGGCTAAAGAAGAAAAACCACGTGATCATATCCATAGATGTAGAAAAAGCATTTGAGAAACTGCAACACCCATTTATGGTAAAAACTCTCAGTAAACTAGGCTAGAGGGGGACTTCCTCAACTTAGAGCATATGTATTAAAAAATTACAGCTCATATCATACTTAATGGTGAGAAACTTGAAGCATTCCCACTAAGTCCCTTCTTACCACTACTTTTCTGTACTCCTACAGATTAGAACCAAGGCAAGGATTTTCCCTCTCACCACTGCTTTTCAATATCATACTGAAAGTTCTGGGGCTTCCATGGTGGTGCAGTGGTTAAGAATCTGCCTGCCAGTGCAGAGGACACGGGTTTGATCCCTGGTCTGGGAAGATCCCACATGCCGCAGAGCAGCCAAGCCTGTGTGCCACAACTACTGAGCCTGAGCTCTAGAGCCCGTGAGCCACAACTACTGAGCCCGTGTGCCACAACTACTGAAGCCCATGCTCCACAACAAAAGAAGCCACTGCAATGAGAAGCCCACTCACCGCAACTAGAGAAAGCCCGTGCCGAGCAACAAAGACCCAACGCAACCAAAAATTAAAAGAAAAAAAAAATTATACTGAAAATTCTAGCTAATGCAACAAGACAGGAAAAGAAATAAAAGCTATACATATTGGGAAGGAAGAAATTAAACTGTCTTTTTTTTCACAGATGACATGATTATTTATGTAGACAATACAAAAGAATCAAACAAAAAACTCCTGGAATTGATGAGCAGTTATGGCAAGGTTGTAGGATACAAGGTTAATATACAAAAATCAACTGCCTTCCTCTACACTAGTAGTGAATAAGTGGAATTTGAAATTTAAACATAATACCATTTAAGTTAGTACTGCAAAAAAATGAAAGACATAAATTCAATAAAGTATGTACAAGATTTATATGAAGAAAATACAAAACTCTGATGATAAATATCAAAGAAGAACTAAATAAATGGAGAGATATTCCATGTTCATGGGTAGAAAGAGTCAATACTGTCAAACTGTCAGTTCTGGAACAACTGGACCTCCACACACAGGCAAAAATGAAAAGACCCAGAACTTACACCCTTCACAAAAATTAAATCGAAATGGATCACAGACCTAAATGCAAAGTTCAAAACTGTAAAACTCTTAGTAGATAACAGGAGAAAACCTAGATGACTTTGGGTATGGTGATGACTTTTTATCATCAGAGGCATGATCCATGAAAGAAATAATTGATAGTTGGACCTCATTACAATTAAAAACTTTTGCTCTGAGAAATACAGTATCAAGAGAATGAGAAGACAAGCCACAGACTGGGATAAAATAGTTGCAAAAAAAGCATATGACAAGGTATTGTTATCCAAAACATACAAAGAACTCTCAAAACTCAACAATAAGAAAATGAACAACCTGATTTAAAAATGAGCCAAAGACCTGAACAGATATCTCATGAAAGAAGATATACAGATGGCAAATAAGCACATGAAAAAGTGCTCCATATCATATGTCATCAGGAAAATGGAAATTCAAACAACAGTGAGGTAGCTCCAGGCCATCCCTACCGTAATGGCCAGAATGCAGAACACTGAACACCAGCTGCTGCTGAGGATGTGGAGCAACAGGAATCTCATGCATTGCTGGAGAGAATGCAAAATGGTGAGCCACTTTGGTTTTGTTTTTGTTTGTTTTTGCGGTACGCGGGCCTCTCACTGTTGCGGCCTCTCCCGGTGCGGAGCACAGGCTCCGGACGCGCAGGCTCAGCGGCCATGGCTCACGGACCCAGCTGCTCCGCGGCATGTGGGAATGAATCTTCCCGGACCGGGACACGAACCCGTGTTCCCTGCGCCACCAGGGAAGCCTGGTAAGGCGCTTTGGAAGACAGTTTTTGGCAGTTTCTTACAAGACCAAACTTACTTTTAACTTATGATCCAGCAATCAATCACTCTCCTCGGTGTTTACTCAAAGAAGCTGAAAACTTATGTCGCAGCAAAACCTGCACAGCGATGTTTATAGCAATTTTATTCATAATTCACAAAACTCCAAGCAACCAAGATGTCCTTCAGCAGGTGAATGGATAAATAAACTGGGGGATATATTCAGACAATGGCATTTTATTCATTCCTAAAAAGAAATGAGCTCTCAAGCCATGAAAAGACAGAAAGGAAACATAAATGCATATTAGTAAGTGAAAGAAGCTAGCCTGAAAAGGCTACTTTCTGTATGATTCCAACTATATGGCATTCTGGAAAAGGCAAAACTATGGAAACAGTAAAAAGATCAGTGGTTGCCAGGGGTTAGGCAGAGAGGGATGAATAAGAGGAGCACAGGGAATTTTTAGGGCAGTGAAACTACTCTTTATAATACTATAATGGATGCATGTCATTATATATTTGTCCAAACCCATAGAATATACAGCACCAAAAATGAACCATAATGTAAACTATGGACTCTGGGTGATTATGATGTGTCAATGTAGGTTCATTCTTGGTAAAAGAAAAAAAATGTGCCACTCTGGTGAGTGATGTTGATAATGGAGGAGGCTATGCATATGTAGGGACAGAGGCTATATGAAAAATCTCCATACCTTATGCTCAATTTTGCTGTGAATCTAGAATGACTCTAAAAAATATAGTCTATTAAAAATATATCAGGAGTAATTTTTGTGTGATAAAAATAGTTGGATTTTTTATTCACCAAGTCTTTTTTCTCTACAAGTTTCCTTTAGAATATATATTTTAAATCTTTTTTTCTCAATAATGTAAGGTTTAGAACTTTGCTTTTATATCTCCTTTGATATTAAATTGAATTGTCATGAAGCGGTGTATTTTGGGTGATGCATTTTTGTTGAGCACGTACTATGAGCTAAGTGTTGGAGATGCAGAGGTAAAACACGGTTCCTACCTTCATGAGCATACAATTCAGTGGAGGAGACAATGGAAATCAAAGAAATAATCACACCATAAATGTGATATTGCACTTACAGTTAGTGCCAAGAAGTAAACCATAGTGGGAGCTGACATAGGAGATGTCAGGGAAGATTTCCCCAAGGAAGTGATGTTTGCACTGAGGTCTGTGGGATAAGAGTGAGGCTTAGTTTGATGAAGAAGGACCGGGGAGTTCAAGGCAGAAGAAAAAGCATATGTGCAAAGTCCCTAAGGTAAAAAGGAGAATGGGACAATCCCGGAATGATCGGACGACCAGTGGGGTCTAGAAAAAGAAGCTCTACAGTGGGCAGTCAGACAACTTAGGTCTTCTGAGAGAGTGTTAGGGATTTTTTTCTCTTTATCTTAAGAGCAATGGGGAGTCAGTCAAAGATTTTAAGCAAAGGGTGAAGGAGATGAGTGTGACATGATTAGAAAATACCTTTGGACAGTATGAGTGGCTACAATATGGAGAACAGATTAAAATGAGGGTAGGGACTTCCCTGGCAGTCCAGTGGTTAAGGCTTCGCCTTCCAATGCAAGGGGTGAGGGTTCAATCCCTGGTCGGGGAGCTAAGATCTCACATGCCTCGCGGCCAAAAAACCAAAACATAGAACAGAAGCAATATGGTAACAAATTCAATAAAGACTTTAAAAATGGTCCACTTTAAAAAAAAATTGTTTTAAATGAGGGTAGATTTCCAAAGAGATGATTACAAATAGATTGGTCAAGAGATGATGGTAAGGGTAAGCTGGGACGAAGTGAGAGAGTGGCATGGACATATATACACTACCAAATGTAAAATAGCTAGCTAGTGGGAAGCAGCTGCATAGCACAGGGAGATCAGCTCAGTGCTTTGTGACCACCTAGAGGGATGGGATAGGGAGGGTGGGAGGGAGTTGCTAGAGGGAGGAGATATGGGGATATATGTATACGTAGAGCTGATTCACTTTGTTATAAAGCAGAAACTAACACACCATTGTAGAGCAATTATACTCCAATAAAGATGTTAAAAAAAAGAGAGAGAGATGATGGTAATTAGGGCTAGGAGGAGGTGGTGGAGATAAAGAGAAGGGAATGGATACCAGAGATATATGACAAGTAAATTTGCTAGGACTGGGTGGTTGATGATATCTGAGAATGAGGAGAGCAGGACTTTTGGAATGGCAGAGTGAGGAGCCTGGCAAATCCTCTTCCCCCAAAGGAATAATAAAACTGAAAAACTTGTCAAAAACAATCCACTTGGGGCTTCCCTGGTGGCGCAGTGGTTGAGAATCTGCCTGCCAATGCAGGGGACACGGGTTCGAGCCCTGGTCTGGGAAGATCCCACATGCCGCGGAGCGGCTGGGCCCGTGAGCCACAACTACTGAGCCTGCACGTCTGGAGCCTGTGCTCCGCAACAAGAGAGGCTGCGATAGTGAGAGGCCCGTACACCGCGATGAAGAGTGGCCCCCACTCGCCACAACTAGAGAAAGCCCTCGCACAGAAACGAAGACCCAACACAGCCAAAAATAAATAAATAAATAAATAAAAATTAAAAACAAAAAACAATCCACTTAAGGATTCTGAAAGTTGACCAAAGGTGGACGACAAATTGAGAAATGTTTATTCAGGAAAAACTACTCAGCATCAGTTATGAGCAATGAGAGTTTATGACTTCCTTGTCTGGGACAACTCCCACCCTGGCACACAATTCTTTTGGCTGGTAGTTCCACCAGAGTGAGCTAAGCTATAAAATAACAGCTACCTTGCAAGAGGGGACTGATGTGATTTGGAGCAGGACATGGGGAAAACCAAATGCCCAGGGGTTTGGTAAAAAACTGCAGTGATCTTAGTGGCAAACAAATAAGGAAGGCAAATGCCATAGCTGTCCTGAAGGTTTGGGTAAGCAGCAGGACAGTAGATTGGCCAGAAAGTTGAAAGGGAGATCAAGAACTGAAACAGTCATAGTGGGTCTTGATGAGCTCCCATGGACCTCTGGTGATCCAGAAGGCCATGTGCCTGAGCAGCTATCTAAATGGCTCTGGATCATTGCTGAGCATTAAGTTGTACTGATGAAGGGACAACTCCAAGGAAGCCAGACTTAAAAATAATGAAAAAGAAAGAAAAACCGAAACATGCATAGATATCAGGGGCTGCCCTCTGTAAACAGCCGCTACAGAATTAGTCCAGGCAAGTCACTAAACAACCAAAAAGAAAAAAACAAAAAACAGCAATAGCAACAACCCTTAGGGGGAAAAATCAGAATTTAGAGTTGCTACAATATATTATATGAAATGTCCAGCGGCTGCTGCCATTTGGTCTGACTACTAGGGACATGTGAGGTTTGTTACCTCTGAGATAATCACATGTGGAATTGTAAATGACAGATGATTGGAAGAAGCTGCAGAAATAGCTTGAGTATCATCAGAGGTCCCTAAGCTTCTGGGGAGCTTCCATTCTAAGCTATCATGTTACCAAAATTCATGTGACATACACAACAACATATCAAATAACTTAAAGTAAGTTTTATATATTTGGGCTGGCCAAAAAGTTCGTTCGGGTTTTTCCATAAGACTTTATGGAAAAACCCAAACGAACGTTTTGGTCAGCCTTATACTTTGGCATTTTCATTGCTGTTTCCTTTTTCAATCTGTGATTTAGCCATGGCTTTTAAGAAGTTTGAGAGTTATTTACCACTTACTTAACACCCAGGTCAAAAGCACTCACGGTAAAGATAAAGGTGACTGGCAAATTCTTGAAGGGCTTTTTTCTGGTCATTTATTAGGGGTTAAGATGGATCTGGGAGCCAGGCTATCTGGGTTTGTATCCCAGATCCACTCCCTGATAGATTTGTGAACTTGAGCAAGATATTTAATCTTTCTGGACTTAAGTTTCTTTCAAGGAAATGAAAAGTTTTCCTTCATTGAAAATGAGCATAGTAATAGAGCTGACCTCATAGGGTAGTTGTAAGAATTAAATGAATTAAGATATAAAACACCTAGAATTGGGACTGACATATAATAAGTTCTATGTAAGTGTTAGCTGTCATGTTTATTTTCTCTCTGTCACTTTACACCTGAGCCCTCCCATATTTTGCACAGAAGGGGAAGCACAAGCCTGAAGAAAAAATTTTTTTTTAAAGAGAGGGAAAAATCATGATAGACATGACTTGAAGATGCATGGAGGAGGACAATTGGAAGTTGGGACATTACTGTTGTGCTGGAATTTTCTTCTGATCCTGCCTACGTCAGATGCAAGTTGTGGTTCCCTGTTGGGGATTGTCACTCATTGCTGAAAAACCAAGACATATGAACTTGCCCAAATTGTCATTTTTATTAGTTAGTATGTATATTTTGGTCTGATTTATTTGGCACTTGTAAATCATATTTTTTATGAGTTTAAAAAAATGAAATGTATGAATGTGTTATATCTTACTTCCTCTTGGAAATAAACATTGACCTCTTGATTAAATTGGATTAAGTACTCCCTTGTGCATGGAACTGTCTAGCACTGTATTAAACAAGTTAAACAAATATGGCCCCTGCCCTCAGAAATGCACAAACATGAAAAGAAACAGAGATATATACGCTTTCCCAGAGTCCACACTTTGGCACAGGCCAGGAACACATTGATCAAATATTTACAAGACACATAAGCGTTACAGTTAATAATTTTCGTGTTAGGGCTCACTGACATCTAAGTGGGAACTTAGTGGTAGTTAAAAAATCAATAGAGCAGTAAAAATCAGAAACTTTTTTTTTTCAACATGTTTATTGCAGTATAATTGCTGTACAATGGTGTGTTAGTTTCTGCTTTATAACAAAGTGAATCAGCTATACATATACATATATCCCCATATCCCCTCCCTCTTGCATCTCTCTCTCACCCTCCCTATCCCACCCCTCTAGGTGGTCACAGAGCACCAAGCTGATCTCCTTTTGTAAGTAATTTTATTGGTCACTTTGGTAGATTGATCATACATAAAATCTCTTGAGAAAACACTACTGTATATATGTGTGTGTACTTATAACTATGATTTTATTTTTTTAATTTATTTTAGAGAAAGGAGACAGCGGTTCCTGGGAGATCCCAGAACAGCTAGCATTCACATGCCTTGTAGTTATAGGTTATTGCTCTGATGTCAGGCAGTATTCCATCACCATCTCCACAAGCCCAGGGCCCTTGTGGGTGGGAAACTTCGCAGGGTTAATCTCCAGCCACTGTTTTTTGGTTCTTTCCTTACTCTCTTTATCCCTTGGCAGCCCCTAGTTATCCCTCACCTCATTTACTAGGATTTAGCTCTGCCTCGACTACCTGATGCTCATTTTGGGGGTCAGGGGGCGGGAGAAGAGATTTATTCTGTGGCACACGCAATAAGGTGCAACACTGAGTCATTGAGTCTGTTTCTTAATATTTGCTCTGGCAGAGATAGGCAGCCAGAGCTGATCTCTTGTTGCAGGGCAGTGAAAACCATTCTGTAAAGAGAGGGGAATGAGTCCATCCAGCCTCGGGTCTGGAGGGCAGGAGGTTTGCCTGGGAGTGAGTCCAGCCTTCCTTTGCTCCCACTTGGCAAACTGACTCCTTCATGTTTCAACCCAAAGGTCCACAGAGTCCTCTCTCTTCCTCTGGGCTCCTCCTGAATCTGCTTACAGACCTCCATGGTGGCTATCGTTGGTTTACCTCATTTGTGAAACAGGGCTTATAATAGTACCTACCTCGTGTTGTTGTTGTTAGAATTAGATGAGTTAACATTTGTATTTAGAACTTGCAAAAGTGCCGAGAATATAGAGGTGCTCAATCAATATTTGGTGATGAATAAAATTATTATTTATTTTTATTTTTATCTTTTGCGGTACCCGGGCCTCTCACTGTTGTGGCCTCTCAAGTTGTGGAGCACAGGGTCCGGACGCGCAGGCTCAGCGGCCATGGCTCACGGGCCCAGCCGCTCCGCGGCATGTGGGATCCTCCTGGACCGGGGCACGAACCCGTGTCCCCTGCATCGGCAGGCGGACTCCCAACCACTGCACCACCAGGGAAGACCAAAATTATTATTTTTTAAAATAAATAAATTTATTTATTTATTTTTGGCTGCGTTGGGTCTTCGTTGCTGCACGCGGGCTTTCTCTAGTTACTGCGAGCGGGGGCTACTCTTCATTGCGGTGCCTGGGCTTATTGCGGTGGCTTCTTTTTTTGTGGAGCAGGGGCTCTAGGCACGCGGGCTTCAGTAGTTGTGGCACAGGGGCTCAGTAGTTGTGGCTCGTGGGCTCTAGAGCACAGGCTCAGTAGTTGTGGTGCAGGGGCTGTGTTGCTCCGCAGCATGTGGGATCTTCTTGGACCAGGGCTCAAACCCGTGTCCCCTGCATTGGCAGCCACATTCATAACCACTGCACCACCAGGGAAGTCCCGGACACAGTTTCTTTGTAAGATATTTTATCCAGTAGGCACACTCATGCATGCAAACAGTTCTGGATTACAAGACTAAAAGGTAGAAAAGACAAGAGCTTTGGGAATCGGAAATAATAACTGCTAACATTTATCGAACATTTACAAGTTCCCAGCATTGTTTGAAGTCCTTTACACGTATTAATTGACCAAATCTCACCACAACCCCATGATGTTGGTACTATCGTTATTCCCATTTTTACCAATGAAGAAACTGAGGCACAAGGATTAAGTAATTTGCCCAATTTATACAGTTAGGAAATGATGGAACTGAGATCCAAATCTAGCTGGGGCAATGGTCTTCAGGTGGGGATGAGCTTGGCTTGCTCAAGGACCCAGAAAGCCAGTATGGCCAAGCTTGGAGAGGTGGGGGTGGAGGTGTATGGTAGGATGTGGTGCTTTGTCCACAAAGGACACTTCTACTTCCTAAAAGAAAAACAAACCACCCTCCAGGTGATGATATCCCATCTGTTTAATCCGCAAAATTACTTTCAGTGGCACCCTTCTCAGCACAGGTGTTTTGGTTTGGGTTGGGGTTTTGTTTTTTTCTGTTTGTTTTTTTGGCAGTAACTTGGTATTCTTCCTTTAAAAAAGTTAAGGTGTAATTTACAAACAGTAAAATTCACTGGGTTTTGTGTGTGTGTGTACAGTTCTGCAGGCTTTGTCAAATGCATACAGTCATATAACCAGCACCACAAACAAGATACGGACAGTATCCTTCAAAATTCCTATGTGTAGCCCTCCCTTCCCCAGCTTCCAGCCCCTGGGAAACCACTGAGCTGTTTCCTATCCCTGTAATTCTACCTTTTCCAGAATATCCTATAAATGAAATCATACTATATGTCACCTATTCAGTCGGGCTTCTTTAACTTATCCTAATGCATTTGAGATTCATTTATGGTGATGTGTATACTGGTAGTTCTTTCCTTTTTATTGCTGAGTAGTATTCCATTATATGAATGTACTACAATTTATTCATTCACTAGCTGAAGGACATGTAAGCTGATTCCCATTTTTGACAATTATGAATAAAACTACTATAAACATTCACATCCAGGGTTTTGTGTGAAGGTAAGTTGTTTTTTTTTTCCTATGAGTAAGATGTCTTTTCTTGGTGTTGTATGGCTAAGTGTATATAACTTTATGAGAAAATTGTTTTCCAATCCAGAAGACTCATCTTAAAAAAGAACATCAGTGAAAACTGTTTTTATCTTTATATGTGCTCTCGAGAAGTGGCTGCTAGTATCACAATAATAAACAACTTTGGGTTAATGGATCATTAAATATTATCTTGAAGGAGCATTGAGGTGCTTCTCTTTTTTCTTCATCTGTGAACTTCCTCTGTCTTTCACTCAGAGGTACCCATCTCACAGGCAAGACCAGGACTGTTACAGCAGAGGAAGGATCTAAGCTCAGCTTCTGACTTCCAAAAAGGATTCTCAAAGTCCATTTTAGACATAATAGCTGTGAAAGCCAGAGATTTTGATCCTCTTGGCTTTCTGAGAGAAAGGAAAAAGACTTTTGGCAAATCAAATGAAGGGCCAGGGTTTTTTTTGTCTTTTTACATATATTTTATTTTTATTTTTATTTTTTAACGTTTTTATTGGAGTATAATTGCTGTACAATGGTGTGTTAGTTTCTGCTTTATAACGAAGTGAATCAGTTATACATATACATATATCCCCATATCTCTTCCCTCTTGCGTCTCCCTCCCTCCCACCCTCCGGGGCCAGGGTTTATCTCTAGGCAATGGATTGAGAAGAGAGACAAGAGGAGGAGGGGGTAAGAGTGGGAGGTGAATTGGGTGCGGGGAGGGGTGGCGGGCAAGGAGCCAGGAACTCTGTGGCCCTCTTTGCCTGTCCCTAACCCTCCTGCAGAAGACTTGCCACCTAGAGACTGAACTTGGAGGACCAGCCCTTCAGTAGCCAGGGGTGCTCACTAAGCCCCGAATATGAGAGATGGGCCCAGTACCTGGGGCAGGGAGAGGGGAGAAGGAAGGAGGGAGGCTGTCTTTGCTTGGATGGGAGAAGCCCAGCCCCAACACTTGGGTGGGATGCAATCCAGTCATCCCAGGTGATGTCCTTCCATGCTCGTGACAGTCTATGACTGCCTATTAATTTCTAAAACAAGAGTAAGATATTTTAAAATAAATTAATATATTAATAGCTTTCCCATTCCTCTTATAAAACCTGTCAGGGTCCTACACCCATAACCACTGTGATCAAACCATCACTCTGCAGGGCTCTCAGGTGAGGGCCAAGGGAACAGCTGGATTGGAAGGCCCTTGGGTGAGTTGGAGCAGGGTGTATGGAAAATCCCTGTGGGGTGGATTCACTTCCTGGGGGTGGCTGCAGGGATGTCCCCAGCAGAGCCCCAGTTCTCTGTAGACTCAACCAGAAGGACAGCCCCCTAATTCCCATCTACATCTCTGTCTGGTCCCTCCAGTCTGTGCCCAACAGCCAGAATGAGGTGACCCCGCTGACCCACCACCAGCAGCACATGTCTTTCACAGGTTTTATTTTAGTTTGCGAGGGCTCAGCACTGATGCAGACACGCTCCCAACCCCTCATGTCCGAAGGCATTTATTGATGGTGAGTTGGAGCTAGAGGACCAGTCTGAGGCCGTGAGACAAGTTTTCCTATGTTAAACCAATGGCCTAGTTAGTCCTCTTGGTAGCAAGACTAAAGCACTTTCTCTCTTACTCCATCTCCTGCCACCCTCCACTTTGCTCACTCAGCCCACTGGCCTGGTCACGCCCTAAACACACCAGGTACTACCCCACCTCAAGGCTTTGCCCTTGCTGTTCCTTCTGCCTGGAACCCTTATTCCACTGTCATCCGCTGGACTCATTCTCTCTCTTCATTCCCATCTCCATTAAATGTCACTACCTCAGGGAGGGCGTGGGGGATTGTTCTAATGATGATACACAAAATAGCACCCCTTCTAATCCCACACTCTGCTTTATTTTTCTCTGATATTGATGCCTCCCGACATATATTTCTTTGTTCATTGCTTCTCTTCCTCCACAGGAATGTCAGTTCCAAGAATGTAGGAACAGGGCTTGGTTTGTTTCCTTCACTGCTGCATCCCCAGTATTAGGAAAGTGCCTGGCTCATAAATACTTATGAGTGAATTTATTAATGAAAATTGGTTGCAGAACTCTTGCTGTGGAAGAGCTTTAAGTGACAAGTAGGCACAGTACCCCACCTCTCCCCATGTTTTGGTTCAAACCTGAATCCTATTATCCTGACTCGTTCTTTTTTTTTTTTTTTTGAATTGATGTATAGTTGATTTACAATGTTGTGTTTCTGGTGTACAGCAAAGCGATTCAGATATGTATATATGAATATACACAATTTTTTTCTGATTCTTTTCCATGATAGGTCATTATAAGATATTGAATATATATACTGAATATAGTTCCCAACAAGTAGGATCTTGTTGTTTATCTCCTTTATGTTTACTAGTTTGTATCTGTTAATCCCAACCTCCTAATTTATCCCCCCTCCCTTTCCCCTTTCATAACCGTAAGTTTGTTTTCTTTGTCTTTGAGTCTGTTTCTGTTTTGTAAATAAGTTCATTTGTATCATTTTTTTTTTAGATTCCACATAGAAGTGATATCGTAAGGTATTTGTCTTTCTCTGTCTGGCTTACTTCACTTAGTATGATAATCTCTAGGTCCACCCATGTTGCTGCCAATGGCATTATTTCATTCTTTTTCATGGCTGAGTAATATTCCACTATATATCTATATCTATATGACCCTCAACCACTGCGCCACCAGGGAAGCCCTATTTTATATATAGTAGTTTGTATCTGCTAATCCCAAACTCCTAATTTATCCCTCTCCCACCCCCTTTCCCCTTTGGTAACCATATTTTTATTTTTTATTCTCTCCCTCCCAGTCCTCCACTGAGAGAGTTGTGTACCCCGTGGCACTCTTCTCAAGTACTAGAGACTCCATTGCGTCTCTTTGTTTTGTCAGGGTCTTGTGGGAACTTGATGTTCCCAGACTTGGGTAATTACTGTGGTTTGGCCCCCGTCGATGGTCCTCTCCCTTCTATGGATCCCAGCAGTGAATCTGGATAAAGTTTGCTGAGTTGCATCACCTCTGGCACTTGTTTCCAGGCAGAAGAGTGAAGGAGTGTCCTTGAGGCCTCATTGGGGGATGGCAGCAGCAAACACTTTAACCTCTGGAACAGTGTATGCTTCTTGGCTGAGAAACTTGTTCAGAACTTCAGACCCATGGAGATGTACTCGGGACTTTCTGCAGCGCAGAAGCCAGGCTCAGCACCTGCCTGGTCTGGAAGGAAGACCCTTATTACCCACTAATGCACAGGGCAGGGGATGCTTAAGTTTGTGTTGGGCTACCAGGAGATGCTCTTCCTCATAGAAAGTCTGTCTTGTGACTCAAATCTCTGACTGCAGGAGGTAATGTAGGCTAAAGGATGGGTCTCCTAAGCTTTAAGGATCCCATTGAAGGTCAGCAAGAGAGAGAAACGCTTTGTATTTCATATTATTATTTTAGCTATCATTTTAGTTGTCTGCTCAGAGCTCAGACTTGTTGGGAAGAGAATCCATTTTTTTCTTTCTTTCCCATTTATGTATGTGTTATATCTATATCTATATAGCCTACTCCTATCTACAGAACTAGGTAGACCTTTACAGGAGGGGCTGAGCTCCTTTTTGGATACCACCACTCATGAAATCGTTCCAGGAAGAACAAGGAAAAAAATGCAAGGATTGACCAATTAATTATAGAGCCCTTAAGGAAGCTATAAAGACCCAATATGTTTGGCCTGGAAAAGAAAACGTTGACACTTTTCTTCTGCTGCACTTTTTCTGTCTGTGCAGCTGAATGATCTGTTCTAGTACATGTGCTCTTGAAAGTGGCTTTTGTGAAAAGTCCTGAAACAGGTGACTGAGGTCCTGTGTTTAAAATAAAATAGAGACAAATGGATGCAGGATGACTTCAAGCTGATGGCTTTCCAGGATTATCCCAATCCCTGTCACTCATAGGATTGTGTGACCCAGGTTAGAAGTTAGAGTGGGCTTTTTGTTGCCAGACACTTTGGGTTGACATCTATGGGGTCCCAGCAGGAAACAGAGGGTGCATACAAACTAGGCAATTTGAAGAGAGTTTAATAAAGGAACCATATCAAAGGTTTTCTGGCATAAAATAATTTACTTTGGATCTCTTATGGTTCTGAGGGTTGACTGGAATAGTTGGGTGAATCTCTTTTGGGATTTCTCATGCAGTCGTAGTTATCTTGGCCTGTGTAATCTGAAGGCTCAGATGGGCTGGACACCCAAGGTGGCTTCCTCACTTACCTGCCTGGCACCTCAGTGCTTCCCTAGGTGTCCTCTCTCTCCAGCAGAGTAAACTGAATTTCCTACATGGAGGCTCAGGGTCCCAAGAGCAGGGAGTAGAAGTTGGTAGACCAGTTAAGAACTATACCTAGAAATGGCACAGTGCACTTCCCTCAGATTCCATTGGTCAAAGCTGTCACGGTGTCCAGATTCAAGAGTGTGGAGGATAGACTCCATCTCTCAAAGGAGAAATGGCAAAGCCACATTGCTGAGGAGCATGTGAGTGGGAGTATTGTTGCAGCCATTTGGGGGGACTAAGTCTGCTATAAAAGGTATAAATAGGGCTTCCCTGGTGGTGCAGTTGTTGAGAGTCCACCTGCCGATGCAGGGGACATGGGTTGGTGCCCCGGTCCGGGAAGATCCCACATGCCGCGGAGCAGCTGGGCCTGTGAGCCATGGCCGCTGGGCCTGCGCGTCCGGAGCCTGTGCTCCGCAATGGGAGAGGCCACAACAGTGAGAGGGCCGCGTACCGCAAAAAAAAAAAAAAAAAAGGTATAAATAGGGTTTAGAGAAACCAACAGGGGCGCTGTCCCCACTGAGGCCTAAGGGGGCAAGGGTAAGAAGTGGTGATAATAACCTGGAGAGGGTGGCTATATGGAGACAGCCTCCTGATGGTAGCTATGCTCTTCAGAAGATGAAACCCAACCAGAAGGGAGCCAACCTCATACACCCCTGACTCCACTTTGGATCTCCTACCAGTGACCCACAGTGGCCAAGGGATCCCAATGATGGGTCCATGCAAGTCAGGTTCCTGGGGCACAGAGAAAAGAGAAGGGCAAGGGGTGGATCTGAAGAGACAAAGGGAAGATATCCAGCATCCCAGTGGATAACAAAATATCTAGGATGTGTAACCCATGGGCAAGAATGAGATTTGGGACCAGAATTGCTCCTCTTAGGACTGGAAGAAAAATTGCCTAATTTTGAGCAGCTTGAAAAATTTCTAAATGCCCTGGAGTGTTGGAAAATAGTGTTAAGCCTTTTTCTTTGGTAAGAAGATGGTGCTACATTTTCTGATCACCTTCTCCATGAGCATAAGCTGGTCAGAGACTCCTCTGTACTTCCCGAGCCTCATTGTCTACTGCTCCCCTCTTACTCACAGTGCCCCACCACTTTCTCTCAAGCCCCGAGCCCCTCAAGGCTTTCAGCACGCTGGTATCACAGCTTGGAACCTCTCTCGCTCTTTTCTTCTGGCCAAATCCTTATCTTCCCAGCCCAACTTAAACACAGTTTCTTCAGGGAAGGCTCCTTCAACCTCTCTCCTCACTCATGATGTTCTCTCTGCACTTCTCTGTGGCACTTAAATAGCCATTTAAATATCTATTTGTATAATGATTTGGTTAAAGTCTGTCTCTCATTAGACATTAATAGTAGTACCCTGAGAGCAGGGTCTATATCTGTCTTGTTGAACCCTATATCTGTAGGACTTAGAACAGTGCTTAACAAATAGTAGGTACACAGTAAGCAGCTGTGAGTCAATTACTGAATGAATATGGTAGAAAAATCAGCAATGATTTCTATAGAGGTGGGTTTTTTTGGTGTTTTTCATGTATTTGTTTTCAGCGATAGCCGCTGTTGGCTGTTTTCATGGGGCCTGGAGGTAAAACATGAATAGGGATTAAGAATTAGGAAGATAAGTTATGACGCCAGGAGCTGACTCAATTGGTAAATAACGAACAGCTATCAAAACACAATCAGTTAAGCAGCAACCTCAATATCTATCAGCTGATGAATGGATAAACAAAATGTGCTGTATTTCACCCAATGAAATATTATTCAGCCATACAAGGAATGAAATCCTGATACCTGCTACAACATGGATGAAACTTGAGAACATTATGCCAAGTGGAAGAAGTCAGACGCAAAAGGCTACATATTATACAATTCCATTTATAGGAAACGTCCAGAGTAGGCAAATTCATAGAGATAAAAAATAGATTAAAGGTTGCCAGGGGCAAGGCAGGATTGAGGGACTAGAAAGTGACTGCTAATAGGTACAGGGTTTCTTTTTGGAGTAATGACAATGTTCTGGAATTAGATGGTAGTGATGATTGTACAACATTGTAAATATACTAAAAACCCGTGAATTGTACACTTGGAAAGGATAAATTTTATGGAATATGAATTATATCTCAATTTTTAAAAACAGGACCAAAAATAATATTTTTATTATTAGAAAAATAGTGAGAAATTGTAGTCTAGAGATAGGCTGATGGATTGGAGCATAGTTGAGACTCTAGATTATTCTGAACATTGGAATGGCAAGAACACAGAATCATTTCCCAAGAATCTAAGCTTATTTGCTTGGTGACTCCCCCTGTAAGTACAAATGACACTCTT
>NW_006789896.1:2863114-2875633 GCF_000442215.2 Lipotes vexillifer | reverse complement strand
CTCTTTCCTAATGAATGCTAAGAATTGGAGTGAGATTGAAGTTCTGGCCTTCCTCAAATGAAAGAACTCCAAGTTCTGACTGAAGAGAAATGACTGAGTTAATGGGAGAATGGTTTAAATGATTATGCAAAGCACAAAATGGACAGGATGGTATGATTTGCTAAACTCCATGAGATAAGTAGCAAGCAGGGGCTTTAACCAGCAAACAGAGGAAAGCTTTATTTCCTCTTTAACCTTTAGAGCCCTGATGTGAAGTGAGTGGCCATAACATTAAAAGCTCAACTTGTCTTCCCTTTTACAATGAGAAAAACATCAGACAAACCCAAGTTGAGGAACATTCTACACAAAACTGCCAAGATCGTGAAAAATAAGGGAAGTCTGAGAAACTGTCCCTGATTAGAGGAAACTGTTTGGGATTAGATTAGACTCAGGGGACATGGCCACTACATGTAATGTGGTCTCCTGGATGGGACCCTGGAACAGAAAAGGTGTGTTAGTGGGAAAACCTAGTGAAATCCAAGTGAAATATGGAGTTTGGTGAAGTTTAATGGACCAATGTTTATTTCTTAGTTATGACTAAGAATATGCCATGGTAATATAAGATGTTAAAAATGGGAAAAACTGGGTGAGGTGTATGTGAGAACTCTTTGTACTATCTTCACAACTTTTCTGTAAATCTAAATCTATTCTATACAAGTTTTTTTTTTAATAAATTTATTTATTTTTGGCTGTGTTGGGTCTTCAGTGCTGCGGGCGGGCTTTCTCTAGTTGCAGAGAGCAGGGGCTACTCTTCATTGCAGTGCGCAGGCTTCTCATTGTGGTGGCTTCTCTTGTTGCAGAGCACGGAATCTAGGCGCGCAGGCTTCAGTAGTTGTGGCACGCAGGCTCAGTAGTTGTGGGTAGCTGGCTTAGGTGCTCCACAGCATGTGGGATCTTCCCAGACCAGGGCTCGAACCCCTGTCCCCTGCATTGGCAGGCAGATTGTTAACCACTGCGCCACCAGGGAAGTCCCTCTAAATCTATTCTAAAATAAAAAAGTTTACTTTAAATTTAAAAAGCTCAACCAGGTTCACCTATCTGTTCTGATAGCCTTCTATCTGTCTAGCTCACAGGTCTGTGGTTTGTTTGCGGGGTTTTTGTTTTGTTTTGTTTTGTTTTGTTTTGTTTGCGGTACACGGGCCTCTCACTGTTGTGGCCTCTCCCGTAGCGGAGCACAGGCTCCGGATGTGCAGGCTCAGCGGCCATGGCTCACGGGCCCAGCTGCTCCGCGGCATGTGGGATCTTCTCGGACCGGGGCACGAACCCGTGTCCCCTGCATCGGCAGGCAGACTCTCAACCACTGTGCCACCAGGGAAACCCTGTTTTCTTTTGATTACATGAGATAGCGAATGTGGGAACAAACTAGGACCCGAATTCCTCACCTCCTCTTCTATAACTGTGCAAAGTCTTGGGTTTCCTCTCATTTGACCACCCCTCCTGCCATTCCTTTCCCTCTGGTTTATGTACTATTCACTGCCAACTGGCGAGCAAGTATTGAGTATGGCTGATAAAGTCACCACGCCAGACCTGAAGGAGGATGTAGGGAAGTATAAGGAATGCTCCCCACCTGGCACTTCCTCAGGGAGCTTACTATCCATCAGGGGAGTTAAAACATATGCATTCCTCTGTACCCAACAGATGAGTGATCATTGGGAATGGTTCAGGATGAAAAGTTACAAAGTAACTAATTATAAGCAATAAAAGGCAGGTGAATCCTTCATGCTTAATCCACACAGTTCATTCATTATTTTCTTAAAGTTATCCCCAGCAACTCTCCATGTTTATTTTTTTTCTTTTTACTATTTTAATTTTTTTCTATTTAGGAAAGAAAGGACTGTATTTCTCAACTCACTTGGTCCTCGCAAGTGGGGCAGGGCTTCCCTGGTGGTGCAGTGGTTAAGAGTCCGCCTGCCAATGCAGGGGACACGGGTTCGAGCCCTGGTCTGAGAAGATCCCACATGCCACGGAGCAGCTAAGCCCGTGCGCCACAGCTACTGGGCCCGCACTCTACAGCCCGCGAGCCACAACTACTGAAGCCTGCATGCCTAGAGCCCATGCTCCACAACAAGAGAAGCCACCGCAATGAGAAGCCCTCGCATGGCAGGGAAGAGTAGCCCCCCGCCGCCGCAGCTAGTGAAAGCATGCGCGCAGCAACGAAGACCCAACGCAGCCAAAGATAAATAAATAAATAAAATTGATAAAAAATTAAAAAATAAAATGGGGCAGACTTGTGTAATGGGATCTGGAGCTGGATGGTGAAACTGGAACTGCAACTCACCACTCACTACTATGGGACTCGTTTTCATCTGTAAAGTGGAGGTGAAACAGGCCCTACTTCTGGGATGTAGAGGAGGATTATGAGTTGATTTGGGTAGAGCATATCAAGCAGTGCTGAGTATGGGATAGATACCCAGTGAGCACAAACTCTTATGCCTGGGTCGAGAAAAAAAGGATGTGGAAAGAGATGTATAAAAATGGGAGAACCAGGGTTTTATGCGATCCCTAAAAAGAAATTCAAAAAAATGTTTACAGTCTTAGGAAGATCACAATATCATGTAAAAAGAGACTCGTGGAAAACCAGATTCTGATAGAGAAAGCCTGTGGGTGTACCCCTAGGAAAAAAAAATATTTCAAAATATTAATTGTGGGCAAGATGGTTAACAGTGGTTATCTCTGGGTGGTGTAACTATTTTTAAAATACTTTCCTATCAGAAAATAGAAAGGTAGAAAGTAGAAAGGTGGGTGCCAAGGGCTGGGGGGAGGGCAGAGGAAGAATTAGTGTTTAACGGGTATAGAGTTTCAGATTTGCAAAGTGAAAAAGTTCTGGAGATCTGCTGTGCAGCAAAGTGAATATACTTAACACTGCTGAACTATACACTTAAAAATGATGAAGATGGCAAATTTAATGTTATGTGTTTTTTTACCACACACATAGAAACACTTTTCTATGGCAAACACAACAGTGTTATACTTAAGAACAAACTCAATGCAAGTTTAATTTTTAAGTGAAAGCCTTAATGGCTGGTTGGTGTAGCTTTTAGTGAGTATTTCCACGGTTTACTGGGCCCTGACTGTCCAGTGAAGGTTACCTGGTGGCAGTTAGGCTCCGTAAGCAGACTTGGGCCTTCTCTTTTGTTTTCCCCCCTCAGCTTTTTATTGAGAGAAAACATGAGCTACAGGAGAAGGGTATTACCAAAACTTGTTTGCTTTGTCTGTTTTCCCGTCTGATCTGGGTTCGCCTGTCAGCTACTGAATGAGGGCGTGCCATGGGGATGACCTTCTGATACAGCAGCACCTGTCCCCTTCACACCCCCTCGGCCCTGCTGGTTCTGCGTCAGCTGCACTATTTGCAGGACCACCTGCCCAAATCCCGTGCTACTCACTGTTCTTTGATCTGTAAACCGGAGTCTGAGCCAGCTGTGTTGAGACAGAGGAGGCTGGGCCAGTGATCTCAGTGCTGCTGTTTTGTTGCCTTGCAGTGGCTTTCTCTGTCCAGGTCTCACCTAAGAAAAAGTTGAGCCCCTGGGCAAGACAGGTGAGGGATGTGAACAGGTAATTCACAACATGAGAAGAGCTAATATTAAATCATGAAAAATGACTGCCCTCACTAGAATATAAAGGAACAGAAATAATGGCAACCTTTAATATCCTTTTTTCCTATCAATCAATTTGGCAAAGATTTTTGTGGAAAATAATTCCCAGGGTTTGCAAACAATTACCGATAGGAAGGTTATTGGCCATTCGGAAAGGAAGCTGCCAATGCATATCAAGAACTGTAAAATTTTTCATTCTAGAATATAGTATTCCATAAAGGGTTAGGAAGATAGAAGAATTTAGTACAAGATAAAGGTGACATTTCAAATTAACGAGGAGAGACTTTCATTTTTGGTGATATTGAGGTCAGGAGGACCTGGAAGATCTCCAGTTATAAAAATATCTAAAAATATTGGGTTAAATATAACAAAATACCTAACTGAGCTCCAAAGATAAAAATGGAATGCACCAGGGGCCAAGCAATGAGAAGGACTGAAAACCAGAGATATAGATGAGCTGACACTGCTGCCGCCCCAGGGGGATTACTAATCTGAATAATCTAAGGCTCCCGGTTTATAATGTCGGGGTGGGAACAGGACACTAAGACTGTTGGCTGTGTGTGTGGGAGGGCGAGTTGAACCTGAGTCTCCAGTGTAGCTGGGATCTTTGAAAGTCTAAACCTTGAGTGGCAATAGCTTCTAACATTGAGACAATCTCATCCTTGCCTGACTTAACTCTTGCAAAGGCCAATGTCAAGAGGAGGTCTTAATCTCTGAGATTCTGTCCACCTGGAGAACCACTGCTGTAACACTCAGTTGATTCCCTGTGTCACCTCTCAAGCAGGATATGTTGTTCTGACAGCTGGTCTGAACTCCAAGAGGTTGTCAAAATAAGACATATTTGTGTTGTCTCTTCTCCCTATAGTCTATTATTTGATCAATTTGCAGGTCTATCAGTGTTTGAAATGTGATTCTTCCTCTAGGAAATTATCCCACAAATTACAGGATACTCATAAAAATTCCCAATCATAAATAATATGTGTTCAATATGATTTATTTGTAATAGAAAGAAAAATTGGAAGCTGCCCCATAGCCAACAACAGTGGAATGGTTAACTGAACACTATGTAGCCATTAAAAGGAATTAAGTTGATCTCTATGTACGAAAATGGAAAGAATGTCCACACAACATATTATTAAGACTTTTTAAAAAGCAAGCTGTATAATCATTAGAGATATGCAAATCAAAGCTACAATGAGGTATCACCTCACACCACTCAGAGTGGCCATCATCAAAAAATCTACAAACAATAAATGCTGGAGAGGGTGTGGAGAAAAGGGAACCCTCCTGCACTGTTGGTGGGAATGTAAATTGATACAGCCACTATGGAGAACAGTATGGAGGTTCCTTAAAAAAACTACAAATAGAACTACCACATGACCCAGCAATCCTACTACTGGGCATATACCCTGAGAAAACCATAATTCAAAAAGAGTCATGTACCACAATGTTCACTGCAGTACTATTTACAGTAGCCAGGACATGGAAGCACCTGAGGTGTCCATAGACAGATGAACAGATAAAGAAGATGTGGCACATATATACAATGGAATATTATTCAGCCATAAAAAGAAACAAAATTGAGTTATTTGTAGTGAGGTGGGTGGACCTAGAGTCTGTCATACAGAGTGAAGTCAGAAAGAGAAAAACAAATACCATATTCTAACACATATACATGGCATCTAAAAAAAAAAAAGGTTCTAATGAACCTAGGGGCAGGACAGGAATAAAGATGCAGACGTAGAGAATGGACTTGAGGACACGGGGAGAGGGAAGGGTAAGCTGGGAAGAAGTGAGAGAGTAGCGTTGACATATATACCCTACCAAATGTAAAATAGATAGCTAGTGGGAAGCAGCCGCATAGCACAGGGAGATCAGCTCAGTGCTTTGTGACCACCTAGAGGGGTGGGATCAGGAGGGGGGGAGGGAGATGCAAGAGGGAAGAGATATGGGGACATATGTATATGTATAACTGATTCACTTTGTTATACAGCAGAAACTAACACACCACTGTAAAGTAATTATACTCCAATAAAGATGTTAAAAAAAAAAGCAAGCTACAGAATATTATTCAATAGAAATGGAATGCAAACCACATAGTAATTTCAAATTTTCTAATAGAAATATTTTTAAATGTCAAACAGATGAAATTAATTTTTTTTTTTTTTTTTTGCAGTACGTGGGCCTCTCACTGCTGTGGCCTGTCCTGCAGCAGAGCACAGGCTCCGGATGCGCAGGCCCAGCGGCCATGGCTCACGGGCCCAGCGGCTCCACGGCATGTGGGATCCTCCCTGACCGGGGCACGAACCCACGTCCCCTGCATTGGCAGGCGGACTCTCAACCACTGTGCCACTAGGGAAGCCCAGATGAAATTAATTTTAATAACATACGTTATTTCACTCAATAGATGCAAATATTATTTAAGCATGTAATCAATATAAACCTATTGATGAGATATTTTACATTACAGTATTTATATGTCTTTGAAACCTGATGTATATTTTACACCAACAATATATCTCAATTCAGACAAAGCACATTTCAAGTACTCAATAGCCACTTATGAATAGTGGCTACAATAAAAGACAGTGCAACTTCAGAATAAACATATAGTATATATATATATATATATATATAATTTTGAACAACTCCAAAACCAGGTGTACAAGTATTGTGTAGACACTGAAGACACTTGGAGAGATAACCAAGAAATGGTTAAACGGGCTATCTCTATGGAATGGGATTATGGGGAAAGAAGGTATTAAGGGTTTAGTTCATAAACATCTAAATTTAATTTTATTATATGATGATATATTATACTTTAACTATTAGGAGAGTAAAAGTAAAAGCAAAATGTTTATTGTCTTCAATTCAGTAAGTTAATGTATAGTAAAATTTATCTTAAGGAGATAGTAAAGTGTATGAACCGACATGTACATAAAATGATGCTCTTGGCAGCATTTCTTACAATGATAAAAACTGGACTCCACATTATGTCCAACAATAGGAAAATTATTCAATAAATTCTGGTACTTCTCTATGATGGAATGTTTTTCATAACATGGGAAAATATTCACGATATAATTTAAAAATTCACGATGCAAACACTATCTATAATATGGCCCAGCAGCTCTATGCCAAGGTGTATACCCAAGAGAATTGAAAACATATGTTCACACAAAAACCTGTATACAAATGTTAATAGCAGCATTATTCATAATAGCCAAAAAATGGAAACAACCCAAATGGCCAGCAGCTGGTGAATGGATGAACAAATGAAGAATATCCACACAATGGACTATTTTCCAGCCATAAAAAGGAATGAAGTACTGATACACACTACAACATGGATGAACTTTGAAAAATATTTGCCAAGTGAAAGAAGTCAGACCGAAAAATAACATATTGGGGCTTCCCTGGTGGTGCAGTGGTTGAGAGTCCACCTGCCGATGCAGGGGACACGGGTTCGTGCCCCGGTCCGGGAAGATCCCACATGCCGCGGAGCGGCTGGGCCCGTGAGCCATGGCCGCTGAGCCTGCGCGTCTGGAGCCTGTGCTCCGCCACGGGAGAGGCCACAACAGTGAGAGGCCCGCGTACCGCAAAAACAAACAAACAACAACAACAACAAAAAGATAACATATTTTCCATTTGTATGAAACGTCAGGAATAGGCAAATCCATGGAGACAGAAAGTAGATTAGTGGTCGTGGGAGACTGGCAGGAGGGAAGTGGGGAGGAGCTAGTTCATGGGTATGGAGTTTCTCTCTGGAGCAATGAAAATGTCTTGGAATTAGATGGTGGTGATGGTTGCACAATATTGTGAATGAACTAAAAAAATCACTGAATCCTACACTTTGAAATGGTGAATTTTATGTTATATAAATTTTATCTCAATTTTAAAAATATGTATATAGAACAAGATCCAAACTTTGTGGGGGAAAAGTAAGACTAATGTATTAAGAGTGGTGGCAGATTATAAATGCTTTTAATTTTTTCTGATTTTCTGCAGCACATACATGTTATATTTTACATGTTATATTTTAAATGGTGGCGGTGGTGGAATAAAAGCATTTAGGAAAGGGTGGTCTTCTCTCTTGGCAAAATCTATGTGCTTTGGAAAGAACACCACGTTCTCACTTGGCAACTTAACCAAGGGCAGTCCGTCCAGCCTGTGAAGTATTTCTTTCTGCACAATGTTTCACTGCATTTAGTAAAACAGGCCATTCACCTTTTGCTATAGGGTGCCAAAGAGCAGAGCTGACTTAAGCCTTTCCTTTTCTGTCTTTTTAGATGTTGTAGACATAGCTTTTTGAAACAGGGCAGTCTGGATTAGCTAGCTCAGGACTCAGAGCTTCAGAACCTAAATTCCCTTTGACCTGACTGGCTTCCTGCCCTTGCCTGGTGCTTCTGATTCTCCACTGGTGAGACGAAGTGGTAAATGCTCACTTCACTGGAGTGGGGAAGAGAATGCATTAGGTAAGTCTTTCAAAGCACTAAGAGATAGAAGGACCAGAGAAATAAAAGGTTATTCAACCCCACTGGAGACTCAAATCACCGATAAGCAGCTGGAGAAGATGGAGCTTATGTAACAACTCTTTGTCTCTCAATAAATAAACAGATAGGATCTGAGTCATGGGGTCACTGAGGCTCCTCTTAACCCTTGGGTGGGTGGTGCTTTTCATAGGCTCACAGGAATGCTGAGATCTCTGCTGTGCTTGCTTAGCAAATTTTTTTATTTAGATCTCACCTGACATCTTATTTTTCCAGTAGCTCCACAACAGGAAAATGAAGGAGAATTCACAACTGCACAGGTTTTGCCTTGGAGACCGTGTACTTTTAAGATATTTATGGAGGGAGCCTTAGTTTACTCTAACTGTGCAGTGTGTTCCAGCTGGAGTAGAACTTTGTGGACTGACAAGGAAAGGAGCCCAAGATGTAGGAAATAAATAAGGATGCTGCCTGACGGGTTGTAGAGCATGATCTCAGCTGTGTTTTGAAAATACATAAAATTCTGTAACTATGTATCTGTCATCTAATCTATCATCTATCTATCTATCTATCTATCATCTATAGATCAATTGATCTACTATCATTATCTATCTATCTATCTATCTATCATCTGTAAATCAATTCATCTACTATCAGCTATCCATCTTGGCGAATGGATAGAAATGGCCAAATCATTACCACCGTCTGGCCCTGGGAGTGAGACTGGAACATACAGATAGCAAGACTCTCACTTTTTACTCTATACATTTCTGTACTATTGAAATTTTAATAGGTTGTTTTGTAACAAAAAAGTTTTAACAAAAGTTACAAACTGTAATCCTAACTACCTCTCTGACAGTCCTTTCAAACATCTCACAAAGTACGCGGAAAGAGTTAACACAGAGCCAGTTCAAATTCCTGATTTGGTGGTGGAGGTGGAGGCAGGGTTAGAGGTAAAAGGAAGCAAAAAGTGGGGAAGGGAGGGAAGAGGAGGGCCGGCTGCTCTGTTCTCACCTGAACCAATAGCATGAAAGTTTCAGGCCCAACGCCCATTTGTGGGACTATTTCAGGAGTCAGAGGTTGCATCTGAATTCACTGTCACTGTAACTTGCCAAAGAACTAAGACGACTTTCTGCTTTGGCTACTTGGAAGCTGCTTCTCCTTTACTCAAAAGGTAAAATCTCAAGCCTCAGATAATCTGGTGACAGTGATTTGGAGTACGCACTTTTTTCTTTGTGGTGTATTGACTTCTTTATCCACAGGACAGTAAGACGCGTATGGAATAGGGCTTTATTTTTACTAATGACGATATTAACACTAAATTTCTAACAATGTGGAATGGTTCTTCCTGGTTCTTCTTTGCACAGGACAAGGCACAGTCTGTTGAAATGTTAGGGAGACTCTTCCTTGCATGGAAAGGAAGGAACACATATGCTTTCATTGTTAACAGTTCTCATGTCTTTTTTCCTTGGTTTCACTGAGAGCGTGGTTAAATTTTCATGGGGATTACAGTTGCACACAGCAAATCTCACAGTAGGTAAGTATTCGATGGAACGCTCTCAGCTAATATTGTAGAATGGACTCTTGCTTATTTTCCATCTCAGGGAAAAGTCTTAAAACTCGCCACATTCATAACAAAGCTACTTTACATGAGAAAGGAGTTTGGAAAGAGATGTCTGGTGAAATTACCCCAATGTTTAGGTCCAACTGTAGACCCCCCCAGGATGATGTCTGTTCTTAGTGTCACAGCAACCCCTTTTTTTCCCCATAGTCTTTGTTAGTGATGGACCCATACATGATTCAGTTGCACGACCATGGTAACCTCCCCTCAGTGCTGGATGTGCATGTCAACATCCCTGGGAGAAGCTCTGTGCCAGGAAAAATGAAAGGCAGGAAGGCCAGATGGTCCGTGAGGCCCTCGGACATGTCCAACAAAACTTTCAATCCCATCCGGGCCATTGTGGACAGCATGAAGGTGAAGCCAAATCCAAACAAGACCATGATTGCTCTGTCAATTGGTGAGTTGGAGACACTTGACCGAGAGGCAGGCATTGTTCCTCCCACCCCCATCCTCATGGGTTGGTTGGAGAGGATGGAAGTGGAGGGTGGGTCTGAGCACTGGGCATGGAAGAATAACCTCTTGGCGGTTCTTTTTTTTTTTTTCCTGTGAAAAGGGGACCCTACTGTGTTTGGAAACCTGCCTACAGATCCTGAAGTTACCCAAGCAATAAAAGATGCCCTTGACTCGGGGAAGTATAACGGCTATGCCCCCTCCACTGGTAAATTCCTCCTGAGACTCTAATCTGGTGGCTTCCAAATCTTTAGTGCTCTTGTAATAGGAATAAATTTCTAGCATTCTTCTTTGCTTTCCTGATGCATAATTCCTAAGGAGAAGCTAAGATAAAATGGCTGTTGGATTTGGTGAAAGGGGTCTCAGCATGCTTAACCTCAAGCCATCAAGGTCTAACTCCTTTCCTGGCTTCCTCTGGCATTATGGCACCTCCCTGCTCTAGGTTCCCATTACATACTTATTTCTCAAATAACACTCCAATTCTATCATCGCTAATTCTAAACGGAGACCTTGAGTTTGGCTGCACCTGCTTCTTTACAAAGCCCTCTAGCTC
Source organism: Lipotes vexillifer (assembly GCF_000442215.2). NCBI lineage: Eukaryota > Metazoa > Chordata > Mammalia > Artiodactyla > Lipotidae > Lipotes > Lipotes vexillifer. Next base: position 2,864,890 of record NW_006789896.1, on the reverse strand, counting down.
CTAAATTAATTTAATTACTGCCCTGTGTAAATAGCTTCTTGGCTTTATTTCTTCTTCTCTACACATTCAAAGTTGAATTTAATTATGGTCCTAATCACACTCTCAATGTAATTGTGCTTGTTTCAAGGCAAAAACAAAAAACAAAACCAAAAAAAACAAGAACAGCAAAGAATGAGCTGACCTACTGGAGGATAGAAGGTTTGTTTAGGACAGAAAGAAATTATTCTTAGGTTTAGGTTTAACTCTCTCCATCTATTAAACATTTCTACCCTAAACATTTTGGTAAAATAAGTGATTCCTTGACTTTGTTTCACTGTCGCACATTTCCCCCCTGTGTATATGTGCGCATAGAAACATATTCTTAATGCAGAATAAAAATCCAGTTTCATGCTAAAATAGAATTTTAAAAACACTTTAAAGAGATATCAGGGATGTGATTTTTAGGTTGATTATTTACATTTTATGAAGTTTCATAAATAAAAATCAAAACAAAATAAGACCAAAAGTTAAGTTGTAAAAAAAGTTTATACATAATGGAAAAGAATATGAAAAAGAATATATATATGTATAACTTAAATCACTTTGCTGTACAGCAGAAATTAACACAACATTGTAAATCAACTATACTTCAATAAAATTTTTTAAAAGTTTATAATGACTTTTATATCCAAAGAATTAGGAAACTGACAACCTGAAAACCCAAAACCAAGTCTCCATTTGACAAAATGCAAAGGATATGAACACCTCATGCCAAAGGAAACACAGATAATAATATATATATAGAAAATACTCTTCTTTATTAGTAATTAAGGAAGTGCTAATTTGTATAACATCAAGAGACCTATCTCTACCTATTAATTTAACAAACATTAGGAAATATTGCCTCTAGTCTTGGTAACTGAAGACGATCTTTCTGGAGAGCAATTTTGTAAAACATAATAATTTGTATGAAATTGCCTATACTTCAAGCTTGTAAACCAACATTTGGAACTATTGTATGAGAATATAATTTAAAAGAAAAAAATTTTTAATTTCAATATAATTTTTAAAATTTATCTTAAATTTATTTTTGGCTGTGTTGGGTCTTCCTTGCTGCTCACGGGCTTTCTCCAGTTGTGGCGAGCGGGGGCCACTCCTCACTGCGGTGGCCCCCCTCCCCCCGCTGCGGAGCATGGGCTCCAGGCACAGGGCCTCAGCAGTTGTGGCACATGGGCTCAGCAGCTGTGGCTTGCAAGCCCCAGAGCACAGGCTCAGCAGTTGTGGCGCATGGGCCGGTTGCTCTGTGGCATGTGGGTTCCTCCTGGACCAGGGCTTGAACCCATGTCCCCTGCACTAGCAGGCGGACTCTCAACCACTCCGCCACCAGGGAAGTCCCTCAATATAATTTAAAAGGAAAAATACTAATAGGTATACAATACAATGTGAAAAAGTTAAAATGGACCCAAGGTAATGAATTCATTAATTACAAGTTTTCAAAAAATATAATACCTGGGGCTTCCCTGGTGGTGCAGTGGTTGAGAGTCCGCCTGCCGATGCAGGGGACACGGGTTCGTGCCCCGGTCCGGGAAGATCCCACATGCCGTGGAGCGGCTGGGCCCGTGGGCCATGGCCACTGAGCCTGCGCGTCCGGAGCCTGTGCTCCGCAACGAGAGAGGCCACAACAGTGAGAGGCCCGCGTACAGCGGGGAAAATAAATAAATAAATTAATTAATTAAAATAAATAAATAAATAAATATATATATATATATATATATATATATATATATATATAAAATA
>NW_006789896.1:2856889-2862080 GCF_000442215.2 Lipotes vexillifer | reverse complement strand
GGGGGGCCTGGGCCACGGAGCCTGCGCGTCCGGAGCCTGTGCTCCGCAACGAGAGAGGCCACAACAGTGAGAGGCCCGCGTACAGCGGGGAAAATAAATAAATAAATTAATTAATTAAAATAAATAAATAAATAAATATATATATATATATATATATATATATATATATATATAAAATACCTGGAAGGGATTTAGCAATAATCTAAATCCTAAATAATCTAATCCTATTTTAGATTATTTAATCTAAATTTTAGATTAAATAATCTAAAATAAAATAAAACATATCACAGTAATCAAGATGCTGCAGAGTATTTTATAGTTTGGGGAACTCTTTTTGTTATTATTTATACATTTGTGTTCATTATAAAATTGTAAGATATAAAGTTAATCTCCTTTATCTATAGTGACAGAGAGCTAAACTAAATGGTATGTGCTCTGAGCTGGGGCAGAGGCAAAGCTGTCAGTTGTGGAATGAAAACTTCCAGCTTCCTCATTCTGCTCTTTTCTCTCAGGCTACTTATCGAGTCGGGAGGAGGTTGCTTCTTATTACCACTGTCCCGAGGCACCCCTGGAGGCTAAGGTGAGCCCTAGACAAGGAACCAGCTTGGGAACAGTATTGGGCAAACTCTACCCTCTACCCTTTTCCTTGTTTCTGTTCCATGAGGAATAATGGTTTCAAGTGGAACAAAAACTAAGGATAATTTCCCTTTGGCAATTCGAGGACTTTTCATACGGGGAGGCCACTAATCAGTGATTATATTTAATGTCATTATAGTATGATAATAACGTTGCATACAACTCATATAGTGTCTGTCTCAAGGAGGCTTAAAGGACTCAGAGGTCACCCTATATTTTGATTCTCTGCAAAAGATCATTGAAAAACAATAATTCATAACCATCAAATAATTGAAATTTTAAATTTTACCAATAGGTCTTTTATGAATCTGTAGCTTCCTTCACTGCCCTTAAGGTCACTTAGATGGGAAGATAGAGCTTCCATGGCATACTGGATTGATGGCAGGGCCATGTTTAAATGCTACCCTCTGCTCTGTTGTCCACTGCGTGGGGGTCAACTTTTCTTAACATTAAGAGGTGCCCTATATCTGTCTTTCAGAAGAGAGTCAGGTTTCAAATCTCTGGTCAAAAGTAAATAAATAACCAGGTGAAAAAGTCCAAGGTCATAATGATCTCTCATGGAGGTCTGCTGAGTCACAACCAACCCGTTCTTTTTTAAGTGATTTATTTCTCTTAAGTGGCCAACATTTTCAACAACTTTTAGATTTGCACATATGTAAACATATTCACTTCTTTCAATTTTGGCTTTGTACAGTCCCCACTACTTTACACAGAGTTTGTGAAAATAAGGGTTTTTTTGCTTCCCACTCATTCATCTGATAACCTCTTTGCTCCTGTTGCTGTTGGGACCCCTAACAAAATGAAACTTTTCTGTTCTTTACAGGATGTCATTCTAACAAGTGGCTGCAGTCAGGCTATTGAACTTTGTTTAGCTGTGCTGGCCAACCCAGGGCAAAACATCCTAGTTCCCAGACCTGGCTTCTCGCTCTACAGGACTCTGGCTGAATCTATGGGAATCGAGGTCAAACCCTACAATTTATTGGTAAATGACTTTTAAATTTTAGACACAAGAGCTCAATTACTACTTCATAAAAATATATGACCATTATCTTAGCAGAGAAAGATCTGGAAGTGGGTGGTCGAGGCCACAGACACATTTTGTTATTTACACTATATCTTTGAGTGAAGTGAGTAGTCCTACATTTTTCAGAATCATCTTAGTCTCCCCCTTTTTTCCTCCCCAGCCAGAGAAGTTTTGGGAAATTGACCTGAAACAACTGGAATCTCTGATTGATGAAAAGACAGCTTGTCTCGTTGTTAATAATCCATCAAACCCTTGTGGGTCAGTGTTCAGTAGAAGTCATCTCCAGAAAATTTTGGCAGGTAGGTCCAGCAGACTTCACTTGACAGGGGAGAAGATGGGGATGGAATCCTTCAGGTGTTTCATGGAACGAGAAAGGAGTCCTTCACTAAGTTCCAAGCCTAGGATGGAGGTGGGAGGGCTCCACTGGGGTCTCTAGTGAGTGGTGTGCCCCTGGAAAGGTAGGAAGTTCCTGAAAGAAGGCGAAAAAGAGGAAATACTTGCCTCTTCACCACTCCCATCATGTGGAAGAGAGGGTTTGAAATATCTAGTTAATTAAAGAGCAAATTTAGGCTCTGCACCCTGGAAGAGTATAAGAAGAGTTTATAGTTCTTAACGAGGAAGATGAAACATACAAACATGAAATGCAAAGTATAATGAGCCCAGGTAAATATTAAATGCTAAGGCAATTCACATTAAAAATGATTTCAGCATGTTTCTCTTATTTTCAGTGGCTGCAAGGCAGTGTGTCCCCATCTTAGCTGATGAGATCTATGGAGACATGGTGAGTCTTGGGTAGGATGCATCACTTCCATATTCTCAATCCCAAATTATCTCATGACACCTTTAGATGTGGCACCTAGAATAATCAGAAGCAAATCCTAATCATTTCAGTACAGCACTAATCAGTAGTATCCCTGCACTCTAAACAGATATACAGATAACCAGCCCTTAGCCAGTTTTCCAAAATCCAAAAAGCTATAAATATCTGAAGATTTTGAGAATTCATTTGGTGGCAAAACCTGACGTGGCCTGATAAATCTTTATGGCCTGGTAAATCTTTATCTCACTTATGGATCTATATAAGAGTGTAAGGAAAGGGGTGGAACAGTTACTCTGCTTGATTAGGAGTGCTGTCCCCGATTGCCCTGCGGCTGTTATATAATATATGGTACATGTGCTATATAACCTTTCTAAAATCCAAACAGTTCTACATTTTGCAACACACTTGAGCCCAGGAATTTCACATAAGGGATTATGGACCCATACATTATTGTGAAATCTGTAACTCCAACCGCCATTCATTCCCTAGAGCCAAGGGTTGTACCTATTACTGGGCTGGGGTCAGTTTCCTCATTTTAGGCTTCCTTTAATCTAGACTAGATACTGGGTTAAATGTATTTGGGTGTCCCCTCTGAAGCCTCTTGAGATCCCAATCATGCTTCAGGGTAGGAATGAGCCCGTAAATCTGAGACCCTGTCCCTAGTGATATAAGGAAAATTTTGCAAGGCATGGGATTCGGCGGAAAGTAAACCAGAAGACAACTGTAACAAGCACCTCTTCTCCTCAGGTGTTTTCAGATTCCAAATTTGAACCTTTAGCCACCCTCAGTAGCAACGTCCCCATCCTGTCCTGTGGAGGGCTGGCCAAGCGCTGGCTGGTTCCGGGCTGGAGGATGGGCTGGATCCTCATCCATGACCGAAGAGATATTTTTGGCAATGAGGTGAGAGCAATGTGGTAAAATAGTATGTCTAATTTAGGGGTGATTATATATATATATATTTTTTTCTAAATATTTATTTATTTACTTTGCATGCACAGTGGTAAGGAGGTAAGGAGTTTTTTTCTTTCTTTTTGGCCCTGTAGCTCCGTGTGCCTGGAAAGACACTGGATACAGACAGTACTAGTTATTCCTCTCCAAAACTCAGTTTTTCTGTCTTGGTGAGGAAGTTCCATCTACCTCCAATTTTAGTACCACAAAAAAGGAAACAATAGCAGTAATGATACCTAATATTGTTTGTGGGAATACAATGTGCCAGTGCTTTATGTACTTTATTTCAATTTAATTCTCCTAACAACCCTGTGAGGCCAATATTAGTATTACCTCCATTTTACAGGTAAGAAATATGAGACACAGAGAGGTTGTATAATTTTCCCAGAGTCACACAGCCAGTGCACGGCAGAGCTGGGCTACAAACCTAGGTGGTCTGATCTAAGAATGACACTAGGCACCATCACTTCTCCAGAGATTAAAAACTTGATAGAAAGAATTGGCAGAACAAGGATCTCCACAGTGGGGATGCCTAAGAAAGGCTAAATAATGTGTTTGCTGGGGGGCTTTTAGATCCGAGATGGGCTGGTGAAGCTGAGTCAGCGGATCCTGGGACCCTGCACCCTTGTCCAGGGAGCTCTGAAAAGCATCCTGCATCGCACCCCTCAAGAGTTCTACCACAACACTCTAAGCTTCCTCAAGGTAAGGGCAGCCCATGACTTTCCACTTTGGGAGTCAAGGAATGCCACCAGTGGAATTTGAAATAATGGGTCCTCATTTCTGGAGCAATGCTCCATTATGGGGCTTCCAAACCAGGAGGTGGCATCAGTGTAAATATCTACCCATACATTTCTCTAACTTCTGGCAATCCACCCTGCTCCTGGCCAAAAGCTTCAAGTGGCAGAGTTTTTATCTTGTTGCCCCTTATGCCAGGAGAGCAAACTTAGGTTCCCTGCCTTTGATGTGGGCTCTCCTTTTAATGACTTGTTTTTTCTTTTGCTTAACTTTTCATTCTTGATGTCTCTGTCTCCTCTCGTAGTCCAATGCGGATCTCTGCTATGGGGCATTGGCTGCCATCCCTGGACTCCGGCCCATCCGCCCTTCTGGGGCCATGTACCTCATGGTGAGTATGTGGGTGGCAGGCAGTTGGTGGTAGGCGGGGGAGGCCAATCTGCAGGGCTCACGAAGACAACCACATGGGCTCCTGAGCCAGTCAGTTTAGGAACTGCCTTGGTCTGAATTGTCCCATCGATGTGGTTTAACCTCCGTGCTAAAAAAAGAAAAAAGAAGAAAAAGAAAAAAACTCTTAAAATGACTTAATTCTTCATACAGAGACTCATTTTATATGTAGATACAGGGATGACATAAGACACAAATAAGAGGCTTTCCACACTACTGTAATTCTCACCTAGAGAGATCTGGTTCCCTAGGAATATTTGGGGATATATAGGAATTTTGTTTGTTTTCAGAAAGACTGTTTGGGGTGCTATTGGCATTTTGTGGGCCAGGGATGCTAAATATTTTTCAGTGGGCAGGGTAGTTCCGTGCAATCAAGAATAGTCTGGCCCATAATGATAATAGTGCCTTTTAAAAATTAATTAATTAATTAATTAATTAATGTATTTTTGGCTGCGTTGGGTCTTCGTTGCTGCGTGTGGGCTTTTTCTCCAGTTGCGGCGGGCGGGGCTACTCTTCCTTGTGGTGCGCAGGCTTCTCATTGTCGTGGCTTCTCTTGTTGCGGAGCACGGGCTCTAGGTGCGCGG
>NW_006789896.1:2826557-2856746 GCF_000442215.2 Lipotes vexillifer | reverse complement strand
AGGCGTGCAGGCTCAGTAATTGTGGCTCGTGGGCTCTAGAGCACAGGCTCAGTAGTTGTGGCACACGGGCTTAGTTGCTCCGCGGCATGCAGGATCTTCCCGGACCAGGGCGCGAACCCATGTACCCTGCTTTGGCAGGTTGATTCTTAACCACTGGGCCACCAAGGAAGTCCCAATAGTGCCTTTTTTGAGAAACACTGGCACCCTATTTCCAGCTTTCAAGAAGGAACAGCATCCAAGAAGGAACCCTTCAGTAAACTAAAACATTAGTATAAATATATCCTCTCTTCCCTATGAAAAATTCTGTGAGTTCGTAAGAGCAAGAACTCTTAGTTATCAGTGGTGGAGTTCCAAGATGTTTTTTAGAGCAGTCCCTACCTTAATTTGTGGCATAGGAAGTTGGCCTGTTTTCCCTCCTGATAAATTTGCATCTCCCTGTTATTGGTATAGGTTGGAATTGAGATGGAACATTTCCCAGAATTTGAGAATGATGTGGAATTCACTGAGCAGTTAGTTGCTGAGCAATCCGTCCACTGCCTCCCAGCAACAGTGAGTGCTTACATCTCTCAGGACACTCTCAACGGTTTCTAGAGCCTCAGGAACTCTTCCTGAGCTGATCTTTAGCCTGACTTTTTCTCCCCCAACAAAGCGTACTGTCGGCCTTCATATACTCAGGTTCCTCATCCATGGATTCAACCAACTGTGGATGGAAAAATATGAGGGGAAAAAAAATCCCAGAAAGTTCCAAAACTTGAATTTGCTGCAGACTGGCAACTATTTACATAGCATTTACATTGTATTAGGTATTATGAGTAACCTAGAGATGATTTAAAGTACACAGGAAGATGTACACAGGTTATGCAAATACTATGCCATTTTATATATGGGACTTGAGCATCCTCGGATTTTGGTACTCTCGAAGGTTCTGGAACCAACCCCCCATGGATACCGAGGGACTACTGTATTCTCTTTTGAAAAGATTCAAACTGATGGGTCTCATGACCTCTATTTAAAATTTGTTTCTCCCCCATCCAGGAAGAAAAATTGTGGTTGAACATTCTAGGTGAGAGGAAATCAAGCTTGTCCCACAAATTCCTTTAAAGATAAATTAACTCAGTTACTGGCTTAGCACTCCAGTGGTGAGAATTGAGTGAAATGATAGCCTTGGGTAAATGGCATCACTGCTTTTTGGTGATTAGGGCCCTGGCCATATTAGGGTGGTCCAGTCCCTGATTCAATTGCTCTGAGAATAACAGGCTTTTGTTTTTGCAGTGCTTCGAGTACCCAAATTTCTTCCGAGTGGTAATCACAATCCCCGAAGTGATGATGCTGGAGGCCTGTAGCCGGATCCAGGAGTTCTGTGACCAGCACTACCATAGTGCTGAAGGGAGCCCGGAGGAATGTGACAAGTAGGACGCAGTCCATTCTCCTGAGTGTGTGTCCCATCGGGCTGGGGAGAGCGAGACTGAGCCCTGCTGCTCCTCAGGTGCCCCTGCTGGGAGAGGGGCCTCACAAATACCACGACAAGGGCTCAGAATTGCTCCAGCTTTCCCCCAGCTGTATCCACACACACACTCTGAACCCCAGATTTCATCGCACTCTGCTCTGCTGGAGTGACTCACTAATTCATTAATCCACCCCTATGACTTCCATCAATCCATCCTCCCACATGACTTCCTCCTTTTAGCTTGAGAGTACCAGGTGAACAAAGTTACCCAGGAAACAGTAGAGACAGGAAAATTAAGAATTCAGGATTAGAGAATCAAAAGATTGAGGGAAGTTGTGCCCCCAACCATTTCCTCTTACTCTAAGTAAGAACACATTCTCTTCAGTCAGGTCTGAAGCCCAACTCTGTTACTGGCTCACTTCAGGTACACATCACTGTATGCAATAATGCTATAATGAAAGAAGTTGGGGACACATGTATTTGGTTAATTCTAAACACATTAGGAAAGCTTGCCAATTTGAAGGATCACTTACAGAAACTTTTCGTTGATTTTTTTTTTTGTAGAGAATTATTTTGTGATATAAAGAAATTTAATTGATAGAGTTTCTAAATGTAGATATATGTGTATCAGGCTTTCTTAAAATGACGGCACATCTGTACTAAAAAAAGGAGGAATCAGAGGACCTTACAGGAACGCTGCTGTGTAAGAGCCAGAATTTTCTTCACTCGTCATTGTTATAGAATCATTACTTTTGCTGTAACGTTGATATTGATTTATTGATATGTATGTTATATTATCTTTTCATATGTTTTCTAAGAAACATTTATATTGAAAAGATCTTTTATTTTGCCAAGGGCATAAATTATTGTTTTCCTTTTTCTTTTTTTTTTTTAGTAAATTTTACTAAGTATTCTCTTCTGTGATGTCATTTTTCTCCTCTGTGGGGAATTTCTATCCCCAGGTGCTGCTTATTGCTCAGTCTGATTGATTTATTACCCACTAGGTTTCATTTATTTCTTTGTAGATGTACTGACATTTGGAGTCACTTAAGAAACACTATTCCTAAAATATTTTATTTGGGAGCTCATCTTCTTGCTTGTACTTACAAATAAGACAAACTAAGAAGCAACATTATAAACACCTGGCCTCTGACTTCACACTTTCAACTTTTGGGATCCCCACTCTCCAAATTCCTACACTTGTCTAGAGCTACTAACCACTCACTGGGTAACAAGTTGAACTGGTTCAGCTAACTAAGAGAATGAGGTGTGTCCGATGTGCTCATCTTTCAGTACGAGCTTTTTGTCTGCAAATCCTCTTAAGCACAGTTGCCTAATTTTTTCCTAACCATTTCCCTTGGAGGAGGGAGCCTGAAGTTATTTTGCAAGGTTAGGGGCAGGAATATACCATAATCAATCTGGAAATTCTTCTCTAAGGGATGTTTTCCTTACCTAGAATATGAACTTCAAGTCTCAACTCTGCCAACCACACCCAATTAATTTCCTTTACAAAATTAAACATCAAACATCCCCTTCCCATCTATGTCGGACTTCGGTGAACTAAAATTTACCCTTCAATTTTCTTCAGCAAAACCAAGAGGAATATACAATGACTGAGATGAAAAACATTTGTTTCCCGTATGCCACTCCTGCCGATTTTTCGAAAATTCCTGGCTCCTCTTTTCCTGTACCTCTGGCCCAAACTCCCAAGGATATCTGTCCAGAGATAAACAGGAAGACTTAGTGGTTTACACAAAACGTTTTATCTTCACACGTATGTATAACTCTATCCAGCATTACTGAATCTAGACAGACTTCTTAAATTTCCAAATTTCCTTGATATCTACCATTTTGGTAAGGGAGTCAAATGAAAATTCAAAGATTTAAAAAACAAAACGGGGACTTCCCTGCTGGCACAGTGGTTAAGAATCTACCTGCCAATTCAGAGGACGTGGGTTCCAGCCCTGGTCCAGGAAGATCCCTCATGCCCCAGAGCAACTAAGCCCATGCACCACTACTACTGAGCCTGTGATCTAGGGGCCATGCCCTAGAGCCCACGAGCCACAACTACTGAAGTCTGCCCACCTAGAGTCCGTGCTCCGCAACAAGAGGAGCCACCGCATGAGAAGCACGTGCACCACAGTGAAGAGTAGCCCCTGCTCACCACAACTGGAGAAAGGCCCTGTGCAGCAACAAAGACCCAATGCAGCCAAAAATATATAAATAAATAATTTTTAAAACTAAACAAAAATACATGCACATTGGACATATTTCAAACGATACAAAAAAAAAAAAAACACTCATGCCAGTCCTTCAGCACCTTTTCTTCTCCCCTGAGGTAATCACAGTAGCAGTTGCTGATCCATTCTTCGAGATTATTCTGTGTACACATAAATGTTTTTGCGTGTTAATTTTTCCTTTTTTTTTCCCTTTCTTCAAAGTAACTATTACTCAACTTTTTAATTCAGCTTCTGTGGAAGTCTAAGGAGGGATGACATTTCTGTCCATCATGTCCTGGGTGATTCTGAATAAAAATGGGACCCCCTGGTCGGGGCTGCTTCCAAACAAGATTAAAATTCCCAAGAGACAATTCCCAGCTGCTTCGCGGATGGCGGCAGCAGGATGGTGGCTTCCGAGTGTCCCAGGATAAAACAAAGGGTGCTTTAAAAGGTCGGAGACAAGGGCTCGCAGCTGTGAATTCACCTTTTTGTCTAACCTACGGGATAACTGGCGAGTTACCACTGACCCGGTACCACACACCGTCCCACTCTAGTCCCTAGCAGTCACCAACGACCCAACCCTGCTCTGGGTGACCGTGTTGGAAGAGAAAGGGGTCGGGGGATGGAGCGGTGGGGGAGTTGGGGCGGGGTAAAGCCGGGGAAAGAACCCATGGCTGCGCAGGCACAAATGCTAATGAGGTCAGCGCACTACTCAGGGCGCATGCGCAGTCACGGGACTACGAGGCGCCGCAGACCGTGAGGCGCCGGCGAGGTTGCGTATCTCCAGTGGGAGAGACTACCTTCTCTCCGGATGTTCGGTTTTGTTTCCTCCTTCAGCCTGTTTCTCGGACCCGCGCCTTTTTGAGAGATTCCCTTCCTCCTTTGCCCCCTTTTCGGGCCACATCAGGCGGGAGGCTTCCAGAAAGTCGACAAGTCATCTTTAGGTATTGTAAACACCTGTTAACCTTTTCCTCGCTGTGGGCGGGTGCCAGTAAGTCCCATAAGTTGTGAAACAGAAACAGAAGTTCCCAGGAGCTGTTGTCAGTTTTCAAAAGTATCCCTGGAAATTTTCTTAGAAGGATCGTATCCTTCACGGGCCCGAGGGCATGGCATATGTTTGGATTTCTGCCGAGCCAGAAAGGTGAATCCTCCGCACACCACATACTGTGCAGCAGGGCCTGTATTTTAAGTACCCTAAAGGTTGAAGTATTGAATCTGCTGGAGAAGTGAATTCCCGGTACGTCTTATTCATACTCTTATTTAAACAGTTTGTGTGTTTACAAACAGGTTTCATAACGGTGTCATAGAAACCGCACATCTGGATGCTCTCTATGGGTCAGATTGTTGCACAGCACCTTCCAAAGAAACAGTCACTTTCTGACACTCTAATTGAGGTGTATTACGTAGGAAGCAGGTGATGCTAATTCTGCGAAGAAAACAGTCTGCAAACTAGCAAGTGTGTCTTAATTTTTGTCAGTGTTTCAAGCATAGAAAAGAATTCTTGCTCTTGAGACATTTACTCATTTGAAAATTGAAATGCAAAGTACATTATGAAATTCAAAGAACGTTATCCCGGGCTTCCCTGGTGGCGCAGTGGTTGAGAGTCCGCCTGCCGATGCAGGGGACACGGGCTCGTGCCCCGGTCCAGGAAGATCCCACATGCCGCGGAGAGGCTGGGCCCGTGAGCCATGGCCGCTGAACTGGCGCGTCCCGAGCCTGTGCTCCGCAACGGGAGAGGCCACAACAGTGAAAGGCCCGCGTACCGCAAAAAAAAAAAGTACGTTATCCCGTGTTTAAAAAATAAAGCTGCAGGGAGTTCTTGCTTTGTCAGCACATATACTAAAATTGGAATAATACAGAGAAGACGAGCATAGTACTAGCAATCCAAATACAACAGCGCATTAAAAAGATTATGTATCATGACCAAGTGGGATTTTTTGTTTTATAAATTTATTTTTGGCTGCGTTGGGTCTTCATTGCTGCGTGCGGACTTCTCATTGGAGTGGTTTCTTTTGTTGTGGTTCACGGGCCCTAAGTGCGTAGGCTTCTGTAGTTGTGGCAGGCAGGCTCAGTAGCTGTGGCACACGGGCTTAGTTGCTCCGCGGCATGTGGGATCTTCGCACACTAGGGCTACGAACCTGTGTCCCCTGCATTGGCAGGCAGATTTTTAACCACTGCGCCACCAGGGAAGCCCCGACCAAGTGGGATTTATTTCTGGAATATGAGAATGGTTCAACAAATGAAAAAAAAGTCAGTGTAATACACCTCAATAACAGAATGAAGGACAAAAACGACCTGGTCATCTCAATGATGCTAACAAAACATTTGACAAGATTCTACACCTTTTTTTTTTTTTTTTTTTTGCGGTAAGCGGGCCTCTCACTGTTGTGGCCTCTCCCGTTGCGGAGCACAGGCTCCAGACGTGCAGGCTCAGCGGCCATGGCTCACGGGCCCAGCCGCTCCGCGGCATGTGGGATCTTCCCGGACCGGGGCACGAACCCGTGTCCCCTGCATCGGCAGGTGGACTCTCAACCATTGCGCCACTAGGGAAGCCCCGTCTACACCTTTTTATGATAAAAACACTCAAACTAGAAATAGAAGGAAACTACCACAACATAATAAAGACTATCTATGGGGACTTCCCCGGTGGCGCAGTGGTTGAGAATCTGCCTCCCAATGCAGGGGACACGGGTTCAAGCCCTGGTCCGGGAAGATCCCACAAGCCGCAGAGCAACTACGCCCGTGCACCACAACTATTGAAGCCTGCACGCCTAGACCCTGTGCTCCTCAACGGGAGAAGCCACCACAATGAGAAGCCCACACACTGCAACGAAGAGTAGCCCCCGCTCGCCACAACTAGAGAAAGCTTGTGAGCAGCAATGAAGACCCAACACAGCCCTAAATAAATAAATAAATAAATAAATTTATTTTTAAAAAAGAAAAAAGCCATCTATGAAAAACCCAAAGCTAATATATTCAATGGTGAAAGACTAAAAGCTTTTCCAAGGATGCCTATTCTTACCAGTTCTATTCAACATAGTATTGGAAGTCCTAGACAGAGCAAATAGGCAAGAAAAATAAATAAAAGTCCAAATTAGAAAGGGGGAAGTAAAATTATCTCTGTTCTTAGATGAAATGATCTTTTATTTTTATTTTATTTATTTTATTTATTTTATTTTGCGGTACGCGGGCCTCTCACTGTTGTGGCCTCTCCCGTTGCCGAGCACAGGCTCCGGACGCGCAGGCTCAGTGGCCATGGCTCACGGGCCCAGCCGCTCTGCGACACGTGGGATCTTCCCAGACCGGGGCACGAATCCGTGTGCCCTGCATCGGCAGGCGGACTCTCAACCACTGCGCCACCAGGGAAGCTCTGACATGATCTTTTATATAGAGCCCCCTAAAGATTATGGGCGCCCACACACGCAAACCGGTTATAACTAGTAACCAAATGTAGCAAAATTGCAGGACACAAAATTAGCATGCAAAAATCAGTTGTGTTTCTATACACTAACAATGAACAATCTGAAAAGGACATTAAGAAAACAATTTCATTTACCATAGCATCAAAGAGAATAAAATACTTGGGAGTAGATCTAAATGAGGAAGTGAAAGGTGAAAAGATGCACAGCATTGCTAATCACCAGAGAAAAGCAAAAAACAAAGAAACAAAAAATTGTGTTGGAGAGAATGTGGAAAAATTGGAACCCTTGTGCACTGTTGGTGAGAATGTAAAATGGTGCAGCCAAAACAGTATGCCAGTTACTCAAAAAATTAAATATTGAATTACCATATGATCAAGCAATACTACTGCTGGGTATATATCCAAAAGAATTGAAAGCAGGGTCTCAGAGAGATATTCATACATCCATGTTCATAGCAGCATTATTCACTATAGCCAAGAGGTGGAAGCAACCCAAATATTCATTGATGGATGAATGGATAAACAAAATGTGGAATACTATTCAACCTTAGAAAGGAAGGAAATACTGTAACATGGCTGAACGTTGAGGAAATTATGTTATGAAATAAGCCAGTCATGAAATGATACTGTATGATTCCACTTATATGAGGTATCTAAATTAGCTAAACTCATGGAAACAGAAAAAAATTACCAGGGGCTGGGGGTAAGGGAGAAAAGGGAACTCTTTAGTGGGTATAGAGTTTCATATTTGCAACATGAAGGAGGTCTGGAGATTTGTTTCACAACAATGTGCATATACTTAACACTACTTACTGTACCCTTAAAAATGGCTAAGATGGTAAAATTTATATGTTTTCTTTTTATACAATAAAAGAAGTGTAGATACAAAGTTCTCATTACAAGGGGAAAAACTTTTTTTTTGTTATCTATATGAGATGATGGATGCTAACTAAACTTATTTTGGTGATCACTTCACAATATACGTAAATCAAGTCATTATGCTGTACACCTTAAACCTATGCAATGATGTATGTCAATTATATCTCAGTAAAACTGGGAGAAAACTTTAAAGCCATGAAAATGTAAGCTTCATGAGGGCAAGGTGGTTTTATTTATTTATTTAGTTAGGTCTGTTTTATTTTCTTCTATATGCTTAGTGACCAGAAGAGCCTCTGGCACATAATCAGCACTCAATCCATATTTGATGAATGAATGGATTAGAAAATACAATGACTAATGGATTGCCATTACTTTTTATCTTCTTGTTAAGTGAATTACAACAAGGAGATACTAGGTTTAACTGAAAATATTACTAGTGTGGAAGGAAGATTTAGAGACAAAGACATTTAGAAAGTTTACTTTCAAAGAGGTGCAAGGAAATGGTCAATAAGCACTTGAAAAGTTGCTCAACGTCTGAGCCATTAGGAAAATGCAAATCAACATCATAATGGGATATCACTTCACACCCACTATGATGGCTGTTAAAAAAAAAAACAACAGTAACAGTGGTGGCAAGGATGTGGAGAAATTGTAATGCTCACACACTGCTGGTAGGAATGTAAAATGGTTCAGCAACTTTGGAAAACAGTTTGGCAGTTTCTCAAAAGTTTAAAAATATAGTTGCCATATGACCCATCAGTTGCACTCCTAGAGAAATGAAAACTTATGTCCACATAAAACTTTTACAAGAATGTCCATAGCAGCATTATTCATAATAGCCAGAAAATGGAAACAACCCAAATATCTATCAGCTGATGAATGGATAAATAAAATGTGATATATCCATCCATGGAATATTACTTGAGAGGAAAAAAGAATGTTGTATTGATGCATGCTGCAACATGGATGAACCTTGAAAACATTGTGCTAAGTGAAAGAAGCCAGTGGAAAAGAGCATATTTTGTGCAATTCCATTTATATCAAATGTCCAAACTAGACAAAAAAGAGACTAGTCATTGCCTAGAGTTGAGTGTGAGGATGTATGTGGTGGGGATGGGTAGGGGGTGGGTGTGGAGATCGACTGCTTACAGATGCAGGGTTTTTTGGAGGGCAATGAAAATATTCTAAAATTGATTGTGTTGATGGTGGTGCGATTGTGTATATACTAAAACCCATCGAACTGTACACTAAATGTGTGAATTGTATGGTATGTGAACTATACCTCCACAACATTCTTTTTCTTTTTTAAAGGTGCAGAGGAGTCAGACTTCAGGAAGACCAACTCAAATATTTGGCATTTAAAGGAATTTCAAGTTTTTAAAAGAAAGGTAAGAAACCTGAGAAATTACCAGTTTCATTCATCTGATCATGGTAAGAAAACAGTAACTTTTTCTCATGTTAACCATATCCACAAAGATTGTGACATTATTTCAGACACTAGCATTCTAAAAGTCAAGGATAGCACCATTTTTTATTAGGGAGTCCACACTTGTAGGAATTACTTACTTTTTAAGTTTTTCCTCAGGACTGAAATTAGATGAGATGACCCCATCATCATTTGTTCATCTTGGGGTACAAAGTGCTTATTTTTCCTGATTCTAGCATTTCATAATGGAAGCAGGGCAAAGCATCGGTGGGGCTTGCACACTGGGAAAAATAAGAAATTTCTAGAAAAACATCTGGGATGTTTCTATAAATAGCAGAATTAGTTCATATATTATACTAGTGCTGTTTTCTGTTCATGTGTTCTCTAAAATAATTTTGAATTCTGACTGAAAATTTTAAATGTGTATAAAAGAAACAATAGTATAGTTAATATCCATATATCCATCATCCATTATCAAGACTTGGCCATATTTCTTCCTTCCTCCTTTTCCTTCTTTTTCTTTTTTTTTGCGGTACGCGGGCCTCTCACTGTTGTGGCCTCTCCCGTTGCGGAGCACAGGCTCCAGACGCGCAGGCTCAGCGGCCATGGCTCACGGGTCCAGCCGCTCCGTGGCATGTGGGACCTTCCCGGACCGGGGCACGAACCCGAGTCCCCTGCATCGGCAGGCGGGCTCTCAACCACTGCACCCCCAGGGAAGCCCAAACCTAATTTCTTAATTACAATGCCACATTGCATCAAATAATCAGATCTCTTCAACTGTATACAAAATATCTTTTTATAGTTGGTTCATTTGGCTTAGGATCTGAACAAGATTCAAATATTACTTTTAGTTTTACATCTCTTAAATTTCTCTTAATCTTTTCATGCCATTGACTTAATTGTCGAAACAGTTGGCCTGTGAAATTTCCCACATTCTGGATGTGGCAGACATTCTTGTGGTGTCATTTAACTTGTTCCTCTAACCCCCAAACATCCATTAAATGGAGTTTAGCTCTAGAGCATGTATTTTCAACTGGGGCATTATTGGAAATTTTACATTGTTACATTTCTCTCCTGATCTTGTATCTCTATTCCACGTTTTTCCCCAATTTTATGTTAATGTGATACTTCTTTATCCTTAAAAGTATTTTACTGATTATTTTTCTGTGCAACAAAAATATGGACTGATGTGGAAGACTGCTAGACATTCCCCAATACCCATTCTCCCCTTCTTTTCCGGTATTAAAACTCCAGGACTAGGATCACTTTTCATGTGAATTTCTCAGCTTGGGGTCCCAGACCATGCAGGTAGAATGCATTTGAACACCAGATCCACGTAAAGGAATGCCTATGGTTACAGATTCTCACGGAGGAGGTTTTTTCTTCCCAGAGGCCAGACCAAGAGAGATTTCTTTCTTTTTTTTTTATTGCCTGATTGATATAATCTTACCTGTGTAGCCTGTATTTTTTTTTAACATCTTTATTAGAGTATAATTGCTTTACAATGGTGTCAGTTTCTGCTTTATAACAAAGTGAATCAGTTATACATATACATATGTCCCCATATCTCTTCCCTCTTGCATCTCCCTCCCTCCCACCCTCCCTATCCCATCCCTCTAGGTGGTCACAAAGCACCAAGCTGATCTCCCTGTGCTATGCAGCTGCTTCCCACTATCTATTTTACATTTGGTAGTGTATATATGTCCATGCCAC
Source organism: Lipotes vexillifer (assembly GCF_000442215.2). Taxonomy (NCBI): domain Eukaryota; kingdom Metazoa; phylum Chordata; class Mammalia; order Artiodactyla; family Lipotidae; genus Lipotes; species Lipotes vexillifer. The sequence goes on along the minus strand of NW_006789896.1, from coordinate 2,845,641 downwards.
TCTCTCACTTTGTCCCAGCTTACCCTTCCCCCTCCCCGTATCCTCAAGTCCATTCTCTAGTAGGTATGGATCTTTATTCCCATCAAGCCCCTAGGTTCTTCATGACCATTTTTTTTTAGATTCCATATATATGTGTTAGCATCAGTATTTGTTTATCTCTTTCTGACTTACTTCACTCTGTATGACAGTCTCTAGGTCCATCCACCTCACTACAAATAACTCAGTTTCGTTCCTTTTTATGGCTGAGTAATATTCCATTGTATATATGTGCCACATCTTTATACATACATCTGTTGATGGAAACTTTGGTCGCTTCCATGTCCTGGCTATTGTAAATAGAGCTGCAATGAACATTTTGGTACATGACTCTTTTTGAATTATGGTTTTCTCAGGGTATATGCCCAGTAGTGGGATTGCTCGGTCGTATGGTAGTTCTATTTTAGTTTTTTTAAGGAACCTCCATACTGTTCTCCATAGTGGCTGTATCAGTTTACATTCCCACCAACAGTGCAGGAGGGTTCCCTTTTCTCCACACCCTCTCCAGCATTTATTGTTTGTAGATTTTTGATAATGGACATTCTGACTGGTGTGAGATGGTATCTCATTGTAGTTTTGATTTGCATTTCTCTAATGATTAGTGATGTTGAGCATCCTCTCATGTGTTCGTTGGCAGTCTGTATATCTTCTTTGGAGAAATGTCTACTTAGGTATTCTGCCCATTTTTGGATTGGGTTCTTTGTTTTTTTAATATTGAGCTGCATGAACTGCTTGTAAATTTTGGAGATTACTCCTTTGTCAGTTGCTTCATTTGCAAATATTTTCTCCCATTCTGAGGGTTGTCTTTTGGTCTTTTTTGTGGTTTCCTTTGCTGTGCAAAAGCTTTTAAGTTTCATTAGGTCCCATTTGTTTATTTTTGTTTTTATTTCCATTTCTCTCAGAGGTGGGTCAAAAGGATCTTGCTGTGATTTATGTCATAGAGTGTTCTGCCTGTGTTTTCCTCTAAGAGTTTGATGGTGTCTGGCCCTACATTTAGGTCTTTAATCCATTTTGAGTTTATTTTTGTGTATGGTGTTAGGGAGTGTTCTCATTTCATTCTTTTACATATAGCTGTCCAGTTTTCCCAGCACCACTTTTTGAAAAGGCTATCTTTTCTCCACTGTATATTCTTGCCTCCTTTATCAAAGATAAGGTGACCATATGTGCATGGGTTTATCTCTGGGCTTTCTATCCTGTTCCACTGATCTCTTTTCTGTTTCTGTGCCAGTACCATACTGTCTTGATTACTGTAGCTTTGTAGTATAGTCTGAAGTCAGGGAGCCTGATTCCTCCAGCTCCGTTTTTCTTTCTCAAGATTCCTTTGGCTATTCGGGGTGTTTTGTGTTTCCATACAAATTGTGAATTTTTTTGTTCTAGTTCTGTGAAAAAGGCCAGTGGTAGTTTGATAGGGATTGCATTGAATCTGTAGATTGCTTTTGGTAGTAGAGTCATTTTCACAGTGCTGATTCTTCCAATCCAAGAACATGGTATATCTGTCTGTCTATTTGTATCATTTTTAATTTCTTTCATCAGTGTCTTATAATTTTCTACATACAGGTCTTTTGCCTCCATAGGTAGGTTTATTCCTAGGTATTTTATTCTTTTTGTTGCAGTGGTAAAGGGGAGTATTTTCTTAATTTCACTTTCAGATTCTTCATCATTAGTGTATAGGAATGCAAGAGATTTCTGTGCATTAATTTTGTATCCTGCTACTTTACCAAATTCATTGATTAGCTCTAGTAGTTTTCTGGTAGCATCTTTAGGATTCTCTATGTATAGTATCATGTCATTTGCAAACAGTGACAGCTTTACCTCTTCTTTTCCAATTTGTATTCCTTTTATTTCTTTTTCTTCTATGATTGCTGTGGCCAAAACTTCCAAAACTATGTTGAATAATAGTGGTGAGAGTGGCCAACCTTGTCTTATTCCTGATCTTAGTGGAAATGGTTTCAGTTTTTCACCATTGAGAACCATGTTGGCTGTGGGTTTGTCATATATGGCCTTTATTAGGTTGAGGAAAGTTCCCTCTATCCCCGCTTTCAGGAGGGTTTTTATCATAAATGAGTGTTGAATTTTGTCAAAAGCTTTCTCTGCATCTATTGAGATGATCATATGGGTTTTTTTGTTTCTTTGTTTGTTTGTTTTTGTGGTACGCGGGCTTCTCACTGCTGTGGCCTCTCCCGTTGCGGAGCACAGGCTCTGGTGTGCAGGCTCAGCGGCCATGGCTCATGGGCCCAGCTGCTCCACGGCATGTGGGATCCTCCCGGACCGGGGCACAAACCAGTGTCCCCTGCATCGGCAGGCGGACTCTCAACCACTGCGCCACCAGGGAAGCCCAATCATATGGTTTTTCTCCTTCAATTTGTTAATATGGTGTATCACGTTGATTGATTTGCGTATATTGAAGAAGGCTTGCGTTCCTGGGATAAACCCCACTTGATCATATTGTACGATCCTTTTAATGTGCTGTTAGATTCTGTTTGCTAGTATTTTGTTGAGGATTTTTGCATCTATGTTCATCAGTGATATTGGTCTGTAGTTTTCTTTCTTTGTGACATCTTTGTCTGGTTTTGGTATCAGAGTGATGGTGGCCACGTAGAATGAGTTTGCGAGTGTTCCTCCCTCTGCTATCTTTTGGAAGAGTTTGAGAAGGATAGGTGTTAGCTCTTCTCTAAATGTTTGATAGAATTTGCCTGTGAAGCCATCTGGTCCTGGGCTTTTGTTTGTTGGAAGATTTGTAATCATAGTTTCAATTTCAGTGCTTGTGATTGGTCTTTCCATATTTTCTATTTCTTCCTGGTTCAGTCTCGGAAGGTTGTGCATTTCTAAGAATTTGTCCATTTCTTCCAGGTTGTCCATTTTATTGGCATAGAGTTGCTTGTAGTAATCTCTCATGATCCTTTGTATTTCTGCATTCTGTATTTCTGGTGTCAGTTGTTACTTCTCCTATTTCATTTCTAATTCTATTGATTTGAGTCTTCTCCCTTTTTTGCTTGACGAGTCTGGCTAATGGTTTATCCATTTTGTTTATCTTCTCAAAGAACCACCTTTTAGTTTTATTGATCTTTGCTATCGTTTCCTTCACTTCTTTTTCATTTATTTCTGATCTGATCTTTATGATTTCCCTCCTTCTGCTAACTTTGGGGTTTTTTTGTTCTTCTTTCTCTAATTGTTTTTGGTGTAAGGTTAGGTTGTTTATTTGAGATTTTTCTTGTTTCTTGAGGTAGGAATGTATTGCTATAAACCACCCTCTTAGAACTGCTTTTGCTGCATCCCATAGGTTTTGGGTCATCGTGTTTTCATTGTCATTTGTTTCTAGGTATTTTTTGATTTCCTCTTTGATATCTTCAGTGATCTCTTGGTTATTAAGTAGTGTGTTGTTTAGCCTCCATGTGTTTGTATTTCTTACAGATTTTTTCCTGTAATTGATATCGAGTCTCATGGTGTTGTGGTTGGAAAAGATACTTGATACAATTTCAGTTTTCTTAAGTTTACCAAGGCTTTATTTGTGACCCAAGATGTGATCTATCCTGGAGAATGTTCCATGAGCACTTGAGAAGAATATGTATTCTGTTGTTTTTGGGTGGAATGTCCTATAAATATCAATTAAGTCCATCTTGTTTAATGTAACATTCAAAGCTTGTGTTTCCTTATTTATTTTCATTTTGGATGATACGTCCATTGGTGAAAGTGGGGTGTTAAAGTCCCCTACTATGATTGTGTTACTGTCGATTTCCCCTTTTATGGCTGTTAGTATTTGCCTTATGTATTGAGGTGCTCCTATGTTGGGTACATAAATATTTACAATTGTTATATTGTGTTCTTGGATTGATCCCTTGATCACTATGTAGTGTCCTTCTTTGTCTCTTGTAATAGTCTTTGTTTTAAAGTCTATTTTGTCTGATATGAGAATTGCTACTCCAGCTTTCTTTTGATTTCCATTTGCATGGAATATCTTTTTCCATCCCCTCACTTTCAGTCTGTATGTGTCCCTAGGTCTGAAGTGGGTCTCTTGTAGACAGCATATATACGGGTCTTGTTTTTGTATCCATTCATCCAATCTGTGTCTTTTGGTGGGAGCATTTAATCCATTTATATTAAGGTAATTATCAATATGTATGCTCCTATTACCATTTTCTTAATTGTTTGGGGTTTATTATTGTAGGTCTTTTCCTTCTCTTGTGTTTCCTGCCTAGAGAAGTTCCTTTAGCATTTGTTGTAAAGCTGGTTTGGTGGTGCTGAATTCTCTTAGCTTTTGCTTGTCTGTAAAGGTTTTAATTTCTCTGTTGAATCTGAATGAGATCCTTGCTGGGTAGACTAATCTTGGTTGTAGGTTTTTCCCTTTCATCACTTTAAATATGTCCTGCCACTCCCTTCTGGCTTGCAGAGTTTCTGCTGAAAGATCAGCTGTTAACCTTATGGGTATTCCCTTATGTGTTATTTGTTGTTTTTCCCTTGCTTTTAATATTTGTTCTTTGTATTTAATTTTTGATAGTTTGATTAATATGTGTCTTGGTGTGTTTCTCCTTGGATTTATCCTGTATGGGACTCTCTGCACTTCCTGGACTTGACTGACTATTTCCTTTCCCATATTAGGGAAGTTTTCAACTATAATCTCTTCAAATATTTTCTCAGTCCCTTTCTTTTTCTCTTCTTCTTCTGGGACCCCTATAATTCAAATGTTGGTGTGTTTAATGTTGTCCCAGAGGTCTCTGAGACTGTCCTCTATTCTTTTCATTCTTTTTTCTTTATTCTACTATGCAGTAGTTATTTCAACTATTTTATCCTCCAGGTCACTTATCTGGTCTTCTGCCTCAGTTATTCTGCTATTGATCCCTTCTAGAGAATTTTTAATTTCATTTATTGTGTTGTTCATCACTGTTTGTTTGCTCTTTAGTTCTAAGTCCTTGTTAAACGTTTCTTGTATTTTCTCTGTTCTATTTCCAAGATTTTGGATCATCTTTACTATCATTATTCTGAATTCTTTTTCATGTAGACTGCCTATTTCCTCTTCATTTGTTAGGTCTGGTGGGTTTTTACCTTGCTCCTTTATCTGCTGTGTGTTTCTCTGTCTTCTCATTTTGCTTAATTTACTGTGTTTGGGGTCCCCTTTTCGCAAGCTGCAGGTTCGTAGTTCCCGTTGTTTTTGATGTCTGTCCCCAGTGGCTAAGGTTGGTTCAGTGGGTTTTTTAGGCTTCCTGGTGGAGGGGACTAGTGCCTGTGTTCTGGTGGAGGAGGCTGGATCTTGTCTTTCTGGTGTGCAGGTCTATGTCTGGTGGTGTGTTTTGGGGTGTCTGTGGCCTTATTATGATTTTAGGCAGGCTCTCTGCTAATGGGTGTGGTTTTGTTTTGTCTTGCCAGTTGTTTGGCATAGAGTGTCCAGCACCATAGCTTGCTGGTCATTGAGTGGAGCTGGGTCTTGGCGTTGAGATGGAGATCTCTGGGAGATTTTTGCCGTTTGATATTACGTGGAGCTGGGAGGTCTCTTGTGGACCAGTGTCCTGAACTTGGCTCTTCCAGCTTAGTGGCACAGCCCTGACACCTGGCTGGAGCACGAAGATCCTGTCCTCCACACAGCTCAGAATAAAAGGGAGGAAGAAAAGAAAGAAAGAAAGAAGATAAAATGAAATAAAGTAAAATATAATAAAGTTATTAAAATAAAAAATTATTAAGAAAAAAAAATTTTTAAGTAAAAAAAACAAAACACGGACAGATAGAACCCTAGGACAGATGGTAAAAGCAAAGCTATACAGACAAAATCACACACAGAAGCATACACATACACACTCACAAAAAGAGAAAAAGGGAAAAAAATATATATGTCATTGCTTCCAAAGTCCACCTCCTCAATTTGGGATGATTCGTTGTCTATTCAGGTATTCCACAGAGGCAGGGTACATCAAGTTGATTGTGGAGATTTAATCCGCTGCTCCTGAGGCTGCTGGGAGAGATTTCCCTTTCTCTTCTTTGTTCACACAGCTCCCAGGGTTCAGCTTTGAATTTGGACCCTCCTCTGTGTGTAGGTGGCTTGAGGGTGTCTGTTCTTCGCTCAGACAGGACGGGGTTAAAGGAGCAGCTGATTCGGGGACTCTGGCTCACTCAGGCCGGGGGGAGGGAGGGGTATGGATTTGGGGCGCGCCTGCAGCGGCAGAGGCCGGCGTGACGCTGCACCAGCCTGAGGCCCGCCGTGCGTTCTCCTGGGGAAGTTGTCCCTGAATCACGGGACCCTGGCAGTGGCGGGCTGCACAGGCTCCCGGGAGGGCAGGTGTGGAGAGTGACTTGTGTTCGCACACAGGCTTCTTGGCGGCGGCAGCAGCAGCCTTAGCGTCTCCCGCCCGTCTCTGGAGCTCCTTTAAGCCGCGCTCTTAATCCCCTCTCCTCGCGCACCAGGAAACAAAGAGGCAAGAAAAAGTCTCTTGTCACTTCGGCAGCTCCAGACTTTTTCCCGGACTCCCTCCCAGCTAGCTGTGGCGCATTAGCCCCCTTCAGGCTGTGTTCACTCAGCCAACCCCAGTCCGCTCCCTGGGATCTGACCTCCGAAGCCCGAGCCTCAGCTCCCTGCCCCGCCCGCCCTGGCGGGTGAGCAGACAAGCCTCTCGGGCTGGTGAGTGCCGGTCGGCACCGATCCTCTGTGCGGGAATCTCCCCGCTTTGCCCTCCGCACCCGCGTGGCTGCGCTCTCCTCCGCGGCTCCGAAGCTCCCCCGCTCCGCCTCCCGCAGTCTCCGCCCGCGAAGGGGCTTCCTAGTGTGTGGAAACCTTTCCTCCGTCACAGCTCCCTCCCAGAGGTGCAGGTCCCGTCCCTATCCTTTTGTCTCTGTTTATTCTTTTTCCTTTTGACCTACCCAGGTACGTGGGGAGTTTCTAGCCTTTTGGGAGGTCTGAGGTCTTCTGCCAGCGTTCAGTGGGTGTTCTGTAGGAGTTGTTCCACATGTAGATATATTTCTGATGTAATTGTGGGGAGGAAGGGGATCTCCGCGTCTTACTCTTCCGCCATCTTGAAGCTCCTCCGAGATTTCTTTTTAATTCATCCTTTCATTCAAGCTTCGCATGTGAAGGGTCCTGACTTCATGCAGAGTTTAAATTACAACTCCCTGCCTTACATGGGCCTAAGGCTTCCTCTCTAGTCTTAAAATCCAAACCTCTTGGTTACTGAGATAGCACCAGCATAACCATAATCTTTTTTCCTCGTTTCCGGTTCCCTCTTCATTTGTGCTCCTTGGGAGGTACCCTTACCCTCTTGCAAAGTTAGCTCTGAATCTGAATAAGTGTATGTTAGATTTTATCTAACATATCTAGGTGTTTTGAAGCACACACATTTTCGCATTATCTAGTTTGTGATATTGCTATAGAAATTCCCATACTTTTTTTTTTTTTTTTGTGGTATGCGGGCCTCTCACTGTTGTGGCCTCTCCTGTTGCAGAGCACAGGTTCCGGACACGAAGGCTCAGCGGCCAGGGCTCACCGGCCCACCCGCTCCGCGGCATGTGGGATCTTCCCGGCCCGGGGCATGAACCCGTGTTCCCTGCATTGGCCGGCGGACTCTCAACCACTGCACCACCAGGGAAGCCCTAAATTCCCATACTTTTAGCTCCCTCCAGCCTGATGCTTCCTCTTTCCATTCTTTCCCCCTGGAATTCTTCTTCCATGGCAGTTTAAAATTCCCTGCCATTCCCAAATTGTTGAGCATAGTTCCTTCACCTCTTTGCTTTAACCATAACTTGGCTGTTCCCCCAAAGATACTGCCACCCCTACAGCCAGCTTGAAATTGCTTTTTTTTCACCTAGTCTAGAAATCTAACTTACTGTCCTTTCAGGATTTCTAGTCTCTCAGAGTCATGCAATAACTATCCTTTAAAATATAGGCTATAACACTATATTTTAAATCAACTATACTCCAATAAAAATTTTAAAAATAAATAGAGGCTATATTACTTTATACCCTTTCTGTACACTCTCCTTTATTTACTTAGGGCCTTGACATGTGGGGAATTTCAGTATTTCTGTGGATAACCCAACCAACACCTATAACGGCCTCCTGCCTATCTCGAACTTGAGGAGCTATATATAAATCTTACCCCATTATGGCCACCCACTCCCACAGACACACCTTGTTCTTTTTTTTTTAATAATAAATTTGTTTATTTATTTATTTTTGGCTGCATTGGGTCTTCGTTGCTGTGTGCAGACTTTCTCCAGTTATGGCAAGCGGGGGCTACTCCTCATTGCAGTGCATGGTCTTCTCATTGCAGTGGCTTCTCTTGTTGCAGAGCACAGGCTCTAGGCGCGTGGGCTTCAGTAGTTGTGGCTCACGGGCTCTAGAGTGCAAGCTCAGTAGTTGTGGTGCATGCGCTTAGTTGCTCCACGGCATGTGGGATCTTCCCGGACCAGGGCTCGAACTCATGCCCCCTGCACTGGCAGGCGGATTCTTAACCACTGCGCCACCAGGGAAGTCCCTACTCCTTGTTCTTTATCATGATCTTGAACTAGACTATTTTAGGAATCTTAAATCCTGATGTATAATTAACTCACTACAATCTTCTTCCCGTCCAACTCAATCACAATTTACACCTAGACATTATTCAACCCTCTGATCTCTCCACACTTTCCTCCTAAGTCCGTCAACTCCCCTGTATTGTTACTCTTCTCTTTCTTTCCAACATATACCCCATGGTGCAATACATACCCACACTCTTGCCAGCCACTTGAACTTAGCTTCCTTATCTTTGTGTAGCATCTACTGTGGAAAGTCTCTACCTGAGATTAATCTAACCCTGAACTCTCCATTTCTATACCTAAAAAAAAAAAAGAAAGAAAAAAGGTAAATTGGTGCTATTGGTGCATGGTGTCCAGCCTCACTGAAAATCCTTTTACAAATATTGGACCAGTGCCACCTTAGAAGCCTTGAGTTGAAGGTGGCAGAGCACATAATGGAAGGAGCCCAAGTACCTGCATTACCGCTTAGAGAAGAGCCATTTACTGAACATGTTGGGCTTTATCTGTACAAGAAAGAAACTTCAATTGTGTTTGAGCCATCAAACATTTGGGGATTTGTTATAGCAGCTTCCATTGCCTTAACTAATGCAATGAGATACCATTTCGAAATTTTAATTTTCATCAGTAATAAGAGAAAATTTTATTCAGGAGCAGTAATGTAAAATTTAATCCCTCTGTTTTAAAATACATCATCAGTGATACAATTAAAAATAGCACATGCTTTGGAGGCATTTCTCCAAAAAAGGTGCTCAGTGGCCAATAAGCTCATGAAAAGATGTTTGACGTTGTTGATCATCAAGGAAATGCAAATCAAATCCACAATGAGATATCACTGCACACGCACTAAGATGGCTATGATAAACAGACAAATGATAAAATAACAAGTGTTGGCAAGGCTATGGATAATTAGGAGCTCTCATATGCAGCTTGTGGGACTGTAAAATGGTACAGCTGCTGTGGAAAACAGTTTGTTGATTCCTCAAAAAGATAAACAGAATTGTTAGCAATTCTATTTCTACATTTATATCCAAAATAATTGAAAATAGGAGTCCAAACAAAAACTTGTTCATGAATAGTCTTGGCAGCACTATTTACAATAGCCATAAGGTGGAAACAACCCAAATGTCCATTAATGGATGACCAGAGAAACAAATTATGATGTATACACAAAATGGGATATTATTTAGCCATAAGAATGGATGAAGTATTGATACTGCTACAACTTGGATGAACCTTGAAAATATTATACTAAGTGAAAAAAGCCAGACACAAAAGGTCACATATTGTGTGATTCCTTCTGTATGGGATATCCAGAATAGGCAAATCCATAGAGATAGAAAGCAGATTGTCAGGGGCTGGCGATAGGAGGCTAGCGAGTGATTACTTAATGGACATGGGGTCTTCTTCTAGAGCGATGAAAAAGTTTTGAAACTAAAAAGAGGTGGTTGTACAACATCATGAATACACTAAATTTCACTGAAATATACAGTTTAAAATGGTTAATTGTATGTTATGTGAATTTCACCTCAGAAAAGAGAAAACTACCATGAAACTAAAAAGGAAAAAAGAAAAAGTTAAGCCCCCTGTATTCCTCGTGACCAGAGATGACCACTGTTACCATTTTGTTGTGCTGAATTTCCTTCCAGACTTTTTTTTAATGTGTACTAAACACACTGATTTGTAAAACAAGTTATTTAATAGACCATGCATCTTCAAGATTTAAAACATAGCACACAATGGTGATGGAAATTGTCTGTATCTTGACTGTATCAGTGTTAATATCCTGGTTGCTATATTGTATTATATGTCTGCAAAATGTTATCTTTGCGGGTGGGAGCACTAAAATCAGTTTCATTAGAAAATATAAAATATGAAACATTGGAAAATAACATTTTTCCATATTTTAAAATTTAATTTTTTGAATAGGTGATATAGTCACAAGGTTCAGAAAATTTTAAGTAAACAGAGTCATAATAAGTTTCGCCCTTATTTATCATCTCTGCAATCCACCCTGCCTTATGCCCTATGGGGTCACTGTTTTTAGTGTCCCTTGTATCCTTCCACACTTTCTGTAGGCGTATACAAGTAAATTGTAATACAGATTTATATTCCCCATTAGTACAAAAGATAGCATAAAATCACAGTTTTGTACTTTTCTTTTTTCTTTCACAATGTATGTATATTGGGAATTGGGGAGCATTCCATATATGAACACAGAGAAATACCTCTCTCTGTCTCTGTCTCTCTCTTTCCACCTCCCTCTCTCTCTCCTGCTACATAGTGTTCCACCGTATGGTTATACCATAATTTTTGCCCCCAAATGTTGCCTATCACTAAGGCATTGGTTAATCAACTAATCAATTGCTTAATAAATAAATTATGGGGGCTTCCCTGGTGGCGCAGTGGTTGAGAGTCCGCCTGCCGATGCAGGGGACACGGGTTCGTGCCCCGGTCCGGGAAGATCCCACATGCCGTGGAGCGGCTAGGCCTGTGAGCCATGGCCGCTGAACCTGCGCGTCTGGTGCCTGTGCTCTGCAACGGGAGAGGCCACAACAGTGAGAGGCCTGCGTACCGCAAAAAAAAAAAAAAATTATGGTATAGTTTGAAGGACACTGGGAAAGAAGCCTGGGGGCAGAGCACCTTCCCCCAGGAAGCAGTGGCAGAAGACATGGGGGCTGCCAGCAGAGGCTTGCCTAGAGGGTGAATAGTAGAGCCCACCAGGTAGAGAAACGCATGAGCCATCCTCCAAAAATAGTGAAGGTGACCCCACTGCTGGCAGGAACACATTGCTTCTAGAAGCAGTGAGAGTGACACTGAGGTTCTCTCCCAGCCCACACTTCTCGCTCAGGCTCGTGACGCAGACCCCCTACTGCTCCCTTCCAATATTTCTGCATCAAAACCTTCCCTTTAAGAATCAGAGGTTCCCATTGACTAAATCCTCCCTTTCTGAGGCCACGTTATCCATGCTTCAGTAGCCATAAGTTGATGACTCCCAAATGTACATCTCTAGTCTAGACTTCTCTTCTGAACTTCAGAGTTGCACATCCAGCTGCCTTCTTGCATCTCCACTTGGAGGTCTCAAAAGCACCACCAATTCTTCATTTCCAAGATATGACTCACGTTACATCTTCCCATATCTGGCCTTCTTCCAAGTGTTCCTTCTCTCAGAGAATGGCATCTCCATCCAACTGCACAAGCTACAAACCTAAGACATCTTCAGTACCTCCTTTTCCTGCATTTCCCCATATCCAGTCTGCCCAAATATCCTCTGGATGTGGCCCCTTCCATCTCCACTGCTCATTCTAATACAAGTAACCACAGGTTACCGCAATCTCTTAACTGTTACGTTGCAGCCAAAGTGTTTCTTTTTTTTTTTTTAAACTTGAAATCTCATGTTGTCACTTGCTTAAACCCTTTAGTAACTTTCCATTGCTTTTAAAATTGAACAGTACTCCTAGCATGGCCTTTAAGGTCCTACATGGTCAGACCCTGCCTACTTTCCTCCATTCTTACCTTGTACCACACACCTGCCGGCTCTTGGGGCTCTCCTACTGCAAGGTCATGCTCCCTCCTTCCATAGGCCTTTTGCTCACACTTTTCCTTCTGTCTGTTCATTAACTTCTATTCAGTCTTTAAAGCACAACTCATAGAAGTCTTCTGCTGACCCTCTGCTTTGGTCAGCTTCCTTTTCTTCATTGCTCTGGTCTCCTTTTGTTTTATATATATATATATATATATATATATTCCTTTGAGTGTTTCCAACATTTGATCAACATCTGTCTCCTCCACTAGGCTGTAAGCAACCTGAGTCTAGGGACTGCCTGTTTTTGCTTATCACTGTCACACAGAAATTAAATTTTGAATAAATGAATGACTGCTCGTGGCATAGCAATGCACGGTGCCTCTTTACAACACTTGCCATCTCCTTGGAGACACAGCCCTACTCTTGCTGCCTGGGGATGCTGCAGAAGAAGAAGCATCCACCAGCCAGGAGCTTGTGCTTTGGAGTCAGGGAGATGTGGGCCTGTTTTGGCGCTGCCATTTACCAGCTGTGGATTCTTGAGCAATTCCCTTTATCTCTCTGAACTTAAGTTTCCCAGTCTCTACAAGAGGGTTACCACTGACCTCATAAGGTTGTTGTTGTTGTTTTAGTCACACCCAGTACATTTAATATATATTTTTTAAAGAATCATCTTGGGGACTTCCGTGGTGGTCCAGTGGTTTAGACTCCGTGCTCCCAATGCAGAGGCCCAGGTTCAATCCCTGGTCAGGGAACTAAGTTCCCACATACCACAACTAAGCCCACACGCCACAACCAGAGAAGCGCACGCACCACGACGAAGAGCCCACACGCCACCACAACAGACCCATTGCAGCCAAAATAAATAAATAAATAAATTTATTAAAAAAAAGTCATTGTGGGGACAATTAGAAACTTGGAAAATGGAGTGTATTAGATGATTCTTTTTTTTTTTTTTTTTTTTTTTTTTGGCCACACCGCATGCATGCCGGATCTTAGTTCCTTGACCAGGGATCGAACCTGTGCCCCCTGCATTGGAAGCATGGAGTCTTAACCGCTGGACCACCAGGGAAGTCCCCACAATGACTTTTTTTAGCGTTTCTTTTTTGAATCTAGGATCCAATCAAAGTTCACCCATTGCATTTAGATGTCATACCTCTTTAGTCTCCTTTAATTTAAAGCACTTCACCTTACTTTTTAAATCTTTTGTCTGTCATGATGTTGACACTTTTGAAGAGTCCAGGCCCATTGTCTGGTGGAATGTCCTCTGTTCAGCGTTTGCTGCCTCCTGTTTAGATTCAGGTGAGACATTTTTGGTGAGAGGACCGCAACAACGAGGATGTGTACTTCCCCATACTCTCCACCGGGGGGCATACAGTACCATTTTGTCCCAGGATTGGTGATGCTAAATTCAATCACTTGGTTAAGATGGTGTTACCTAACAGAGCTGTGATGGGGGATTAAATGAAGGAATGTACCTAAGTGGTCTGGTCCATAAACCTTAGTTCTTCTGCATTCCCCTTCAGCCTTCACTTGGCGGCAGATGCACAATATTCTTTTTTTTTTTTTTTTTTTTAAGATTTTTTGATGTGGACCATTTTTAAAGTCTTTATTGAATTTGTTACAGTAATGCTTCTAGGGGCTTTTCTGGTGGCTCAGTGGTTAAGAATCCACCTGCCAATGCAGGGGACATGGGTTTGAGCCCTGGTCCGGGGAAGATCCCACATGCCACGGAGCAGCTAAGCCCATGTGCCACAACTACTGAGCCTGTGCTCTAGAGCCCACGAGCCACAACTACTGAGCCCCTGAGCCACAACTCCTGGAGCCTGCGTGCCTAGAGCCCGTGGTCTGCAGCAAGAGAAGCCACCACAGTGAGAAGCCCGCGTACCGCAATGAAGAATAATCCCTGCTCACTGCAATTAGAGAAAGCCCTCGTGCAGCAACGAAGACCCAACACAGCCAAACAAACAAATAAATAATAAATAAATAAATAAATTCTTAAAAAAATAATAATGCTTCTGTTTTAGGTTTTAGTTTCTTGGCCCTGCCTGAGGCATGTGGGATCTTAGCTCCCCGACCGGGGATCAAACCCACACCCCCTGCACTGGAAGGTGAAGTCTTAACCACTGGACTGCCAGGGAAGTCCCAAAATACGCAACATTCTTGACTACACTTTCTCACCACAAGTGCCTCTTGGTGGGAATGGTAGTTATCACTAATTTGAGACTACTTTTTAAAAAAATTAATTAATTTTTATTTATTTGGTTGCACTGGGTCTTAGTTACAGCACGTGGGCTCCTTAGTTGTGTCATGCGAACTCTTAGTTGCGGCATGCATGTGGGACCTAGTTCCCTGACCAGGAATCAAACCTGAGCCCCCTGCATTGGGAGTGCAGAGTCTTACCCACTGTGCCACCAGGGAAGTCCCAAACTTGAGACTACTTTTTTAAAAAATATTTTATTATGAAACTTTCAGGGGACTTCCCTGGTGGTCCATTGGTTAAGACTCTGCACTCCCAACGCAGAGGGCAAGGGTTCAATCCCTGGTCGGGGAACTAAGATCCCTCATGCCACACGGCGTGGCCAAAAAAAAAAAGATAAACAAGTGTGAATAAAATACAATTAAAAGGGCTTCCCTGGTGGCGCAGTGGTTGAGAGTCTGCCTGCCGATGCAGAGGACACGGGTTCGTGCCCCGGTCCAGGAAGATCCCACATGCCGCAGAACAGCTGGGCCCATGAGCCATGGCGGCTGAGCCTGCGCGTGCGGAGCCTGTGCTCCGCAACGGGAGAGGCCACAACAGTGAGAGGCCCGCGTAACGCCAAAAAAAAAAAAATACAATTAAAAAAAATTTTTATTATGAAACTTTCAAATATACACAAAAGTAGAGAGAGTAGTTTAATGAATCTCAATGTATTCATCACCCAGTTCAAAACAATTATCACCATTTTACCAGTAAGCTTTGTAATTACTTTTGAGTTTTATCCTTTGAGCCTCTTCTTTTCTTTCCCTAATACACAGGTCTTTGAATTCTACAGGGGACATTTGGGAAAACTTTTCACTTATGAGTTTTCCTTATTCCATTGGTCCAGCTTGCAGGTAAGTGCTAAGGATAAATGCACGCTGTTGGAGATAGTAGGCACTGGTTCAGCATGTCCAGAAGTGCTGCGGCACTTCTCAGACTGCACACCAGTCACCTGGGGGTCATGTGAAATTACAAATTCGGACTACATAGCTCTGGAATGGGGTCTGAAATTTCCACTGGTACTGCCAGTGGTGCTGGTCTGAGAAAATGCTTTGAGCAGGGAAGTGTTCTTAGAAGGTAAAATCTTGATATTTTGGATACAGATGATAAGAAACATCTGATAAGAAAGAAAGAAGCTAAGTAATGCCTGAGGTTCCTTCCAGCACTTAAATTCTTTGAGTCTTTGTTCCTAACCTCTAGCAATTGCAGAAGTAACTAAGCACAATGACTTTACTCCTACTTCTAGGAAGAAGCAAGTTTGAATTAAAGACTTGAAACCCCTGCATAAAATTGCAGTAGGTTTGTTCCAGTTCCTCCTATATAATCAACAATCCTAGTGTCGAGTTCGAGGCAATGGAAGCACTGCCCAGACTGTCACACAGATTTTTCCTTACCTTTTAAAATATTTGTTTCTGTAGGCAGGCAGGTGTATAGTTAAAGCACAGATGAACCAGTCTGTGGAGGTGTGACCCAAGAATTTTTAATTCTCTAAGCACCCAGGTGACAGTTCGTTATAGTCCCGAGAAATGAGAGGAGTGGTTAGAAAGTTCCAAAATATTTGCTCATGCTTTCACCTTAGATTATCATGTTGGTGTGGAATTTGGTCAATCAGCCACCACATATTAAGCATCTACTCTGTGGACAAACAAGACGGAAACATCCTAGTGGTAGAGGAGACAGAAAATAAACATGCAAACAAATAACTAAGACAATTTCAGATACTGAGACATGTTCTAAAGAATTGAAATAGACCCTGCTTTTCCTTGTTTCAGGCTTTACCTCCTTTTTTTTTTCTTTCTCTTTCCTTTCCTTTTTTTCCCCTTTCTATCAGTCCTTCCCATGGACTTAATTAGCATTAGATGATTGAGAAGGCTTACAAAGATAGCTCTCAAAAGAACCCTTTCAACTGCTACCAAAATAAGACTACACCAGCAATTACAAGAAAGAGGCATGAATATCCCAATATATCCCACCCTTTTAAACTGAGTGTTTTGCAGCAGTTACAGATAAAGAAAATTGCAGCTTGGGACAATACCATAACCATATACCCCTTTCTGTTCTTGCCTTGTAAAAACTCCAATTCTGCTTCAGCTCAGGGAGTTAGCTAATTTTGAGGTGCTACCTGACACGCATCAGCTGAATATCTGAATTACTTTATTTTTTGTTCCTTGACAGAATATAAAAGAGACCATTTTAAGGGGGAGAGACTGCTTTAGTTGGGATGGTCAGGGAAAATGTCTCTGAGGAGGATTCATTTGAATCGAAAGTAAATAATAATAAGGTCAGCTTGAGATAATTTGGGGTAGAATGTTCTAAGCAGAAACCACACATACAAAGTCCAGGAAATTTGGTAGAAAGTGGAGAACGTGGATGCAGGTGAGTGAATGAAGAGAGAAGGGCCACGTGGGTTGGAAACCCCTGGGGGTTTCTGTTTTGTTTGTTTTAACAGCTTTATTAAGACATAATTCAGAGAATTCCCTGGCGGTCCAGTGGTTGAGACTCCGCACTTTCACTGCCAAGGGTCCAGGTTCAGTCCCTGGTCAGGGAACTAGGATCCCGCAAGCTGCACGGCGAAAAAAAAAAGACATAATTCGTATACGATTCACCCATTTAAAGTGTACAATTCAGCGTTTTTTAATATGTTCACAGAATTGTGCAACCATCACCACCATCAAGTTTAGAACATTTTCATCACCCCCAAAAGAAATCCCATAGCCATTAATATTCACTTTCTACCTTCACACCCCACTCTCACCCCCAGCCCTAGGCAACTACTAATATATATTCTGTATGTATGAATATGCCTATTCTGGCCATTTCATGTAAATGGAATAATACAATGTATAGTCTTCTGTGACTGACTTTTTTCACTTAGCATAATGTTTATCCATTTTTATGGATAAAACATCCATAAGGTTTATCCATGTTGTAGCATGTATCAGTACTTCATTCCTTTTTATGCAGAATAGTATTACACTGTATAAATATGCTACTTGTGTTTATCCATTCATCAGTTGATGAACATTTGGGTTGTTTCCACTTTTTGGCTATTATGAATAATGTTGCTATGAACATTCACATACAAGATTTTGTATGCAAGTGTGGGTAAATGGTTGTATTTCTCTTGGGCACATAACTAGGAGAGAGATTGCTATTTCATATGGTGACTCTGTGTTTAACCTTTTGAGGAACTGCCGAACATCTATTATCTTTTTATTTCAGCAATCTTAGTGGGTATCTCATTGTGTTTTTTATGTACTGTTTTTTTTTTTTTGCAGTTTTATTAAGATATAATTGACATACAGCACTGTATAATTTTTATTTAAATTGAAGTGTAGTTGATTTACAATGTTGTGTTAGTTTCACGTGTACAGCAAAATGATTCAGTTACACATAATACATTTAAATTAGGTTATTTATCTTTTTACTGTTGAAGTGTAACAGTTCTTCATATATTCCAGATACAAGTCCCTTATCAGGTATATGATTTGCACATATTTTCTCCCATTCTGCAGGTTGTCTTTTCACTTTCTTGATGGTGTCCTTTGAAACACAAAAGTTTTTAATTTTAATTAAGTTCAACATCTCTTTTATCGTTAGTTGCATGTGCTTTTAATGTCATACCCTAGAAACCACTGCCTAACTAAGAGTCATGAAGACTTACTTCTATGTTTTCTTCTCAGAGTTTTATAGTCTTAGCTCTTACATAAGAGGCCTATGATAATAGATCATAGTTAATTTTTGTATACGGTGTGAGGTAGAGGTCCAACTTCATTCTCTTACATATGGATATCAAATTGTCCTAGCACCATTTGTTGAAAAAACTATTCTTCCCTGGTGGCACAGTGGTTAAGAATCCACCTGCCAGTGCAGGGGACGTGGGTTCGAGCCCTGGTCCAGGAAGATCCCACATGCTGTAGAGCAACTAAGCCCATGCACCACAACTACTGAGCCTGTGCTCTAGAGCCTGCAAACCACAACTACTGAAGCCCGCCTAGAGCCCATGCCCTGCAACAAGAGAAGCCACCGCAGTGAGAAGCACACGCACCACAACAGAGTAGTGCCCTCCTGTTCTCTATTTCGATAATTTCCACTCTAATTTTTATTGTTTTCTTCTTTCTGCTTGCTCTGGGTTTTGTTTGCTTTTTTTCCCCCCTGTTACTTAAGGTGGAAATTTAGTTTATTGATTTGAGATCTTTCTTTTTTTTTTTTTAACATTGGCATTTATAGCTTAAAATTTCTCTCTGAGCACTGTTTTAGCTCCATCCTATAAGTTTTGGTATTTTGTCTTCATTTTTTTTTACTTTTTATTTTTTAAACATTTTATAACTCGCTTATTGATATTCTCTGTTGGATGAGATGTTGTCAACATACCTTCCTTTAATTCCTTAAATATGGTGTCCTTTAGTTCTTTGAACACATTTACAATAGGGGCTTTGAAGTTTTTGTTAAGTTCAACATCTAGGCCTCCACCAAAGCAGTTTCTATTGCCTACTTTTTTTTTTCTTCTTGTCATGGGTCACATTTTCCTGTTTCTTTTTGCATGTCTCATAATTTTTTTGTTGAAAATGGATCATTGCTACAATAATATATTGTAGCAACTCTGGATTTTGATCCCTCTCTCACCTGGGGCTTGTTTTCTTATTTATTTCTTCAGTGACTTGCCTGGACTAGTTCACAGAAATCTATCAATATTTTCTCCACAGTGCATAGTCTCTGATGTTGCTCCTCGAAGACTGAAGCTTTGACTATGTACACGGTCTTCTGACCACCAGGGAGTATTGTAGTTTTAG
>NW_006789896.1:2822066-2826547 GCF_000442215.2 Lipotes vexillifer | reverse complement strand
CAGTGCTCTCTTTCCCTGGTCTCCCTGTTAAGCTGCTAGGTGATCTGACTTTACTGTAACACTCACAGCCTTTAGCCTCCAGCAATTGCTAGCAGCTGACTGCTCTGCTGTTTTTGGCAAAGTCTGGGGCATAAATTGTTCCACAGTGTGATCCTGCTAAAGTCAGACCCCTTTGTGGGGACAGTCTTTGAGGCTTGCTCTGAGCTCAGAAAGGCCCTTCTTATCTGTCTATTTCCCTGGTTTACTCTCTTAAACTTCTAGCTGGGCTACTATTTTGTTTGTTGCTGCTAGTTTAATGGAGCTAAGAGCTTCCTCTTAGCTGTTTACCACCAAAATCTCCATTGTTTTTGACAATACCCTTATGCATGAGCTTCCCCACATTGTCTTCCCAATAAAGTATGTCCTCTTAGGGAGAGCTACTGAGCTCTCTGTTCTTTTTTTTTTTTTTTTTAATTTATTTTTGGCTGCGCTGGGTCTTCGTTGCTGCGTGTGGGCTTTCTCTAGCTTTGGCGAGTGGGGGCTACTCTTTGTTGTGGTGCTCAGGCTTCTCATTGCAGTGGCTTCTCTGGCTGTGGAGCACAGGCTCTAGACACGTGGGCTCAGTAGTTGTGGCTCGCAGGCTCTAGAGTGCAGGCTCAGCAGTTGTGGCACATGGGCTTAGTTGGTCCGCGGCATGTGGGATCTTCCCAGACCAGGGATTGAACCCGTGTCCCCTGCATTGGCAGGCGGATTCTTAACCACTGCGCCACCAGAGAAGTGTCTGAGCTCTCTGTTCTTATGGCCTCCCTCTCCCCCACCCTCCAACAGAATGCCTGTACTACTGCATTAGAGTAGGGCAGGGGCAGGGACTGTGGTCCACTTCTTCTGAAGTGATAAACCTGGGTTGCTCCACGAGTGGGGCATTGGATGTGGATGGCAGCCCCTAGTCTTTTGGGCTTGCCCTCCTGGCATGGAATCTATGAGTGATCTGGGGTGGGGGCAATTGGGACCCAATATTCTCAGCTTTCTGTGCCTAGGTAAAGCTTCCACCCTATGAGTGGGACCTGGGATTTGGAAGGGAGTCCCAGTCCAGGCCCCTGCCAGAAAAATGGATGACATCCTGGCCACTTGCCCTTCCTTGGGTGAAACCATAGTCCTAGACTAGGAGCTGAAGGGAAAGGGAGTCCTGTCTTCTTTGACCTCCCTGCTTGAAGTAGAACTTATGTCACAGTAAGCTGGGAGGAGATAGAATCAGACAGTGGCTCAAATACCATAGACTCTTACTGTTCTTATCAAGATTTACTAAACTTTCTTGAATAAATGTTTCTCCATTTTCTGTATACTCGTAGGACAATAGCCAGAGATTTTAAATGGTTGGTTTTTAAAAAAATAATTTTCACTAGTTAAATGTTTCAGTGGGGAGATGAGCTTCTCATGCTGCCATTCCAGAAGTGTGGTCACCTTAGGGGTTTTATTTCCCCATCATGTTTTAGTATGAAAAAGTCTAAACAGCAAAGTTGGAAGAATTTCACAGTGAATACCCATATTCTCCTTACTAAGATTCTACCATTAACATTTTGTTATAATTGTTGTATCATATCTGTCCATTTATCTATCATTCACTCTGATGTACTTTTGGATGCAATGCAAAGTAAGTTGCAGATGTTAGTAACTTCTAAATTCTCTCGCATGTGTATCATTAACTAGAATTCAGTATTTGTTTGCAGTTTTTTTTTCTTTTGAGGTAACTTTTACATACAATGATGTACATAAATCTTAAGTGTACAGTCATTGAGGTTTGATAGATTCATGCACCTGTGCAACCCAAACTCCTGTCAGGATATGAAACATTTCTATCACCCAAGAAAGTTCCCTCATATCTCTTCCCCATCAATCACCATCACCTCCCTGCCCTCAGAGGCAACCACTGTTATTATTTTTTTCTACCGTATATTAGTTTTTTCCTGGTCTACAACTGTACATATTAAGAAATCATATAGTATGAACTCTTTCATGTAGAACTTCTTTCACTTAGCCTAATGCTTTTGCGAGGCATCCATGTTGCATGTATCACTATCCAATATTATTACTGAATAGTATTGCATGATATGAGTTTACCAACTTATTTATCCATTCTCCTTTTTACAGTCACCTGGGCTATAATTTACTGGAGGACTTTAGGCGGAGAATTGGCTTCTGATTTACCCTTTAGATAGGTCATTCTGGTTAGTAAATGGGAGGTGAACTATGAGAGCAGGGCAAGAAGAAGCCCGTTGGGAGGTTCTTGCAGCAGTTCAGGTGAGATTTGAGGTTGGTTTGGATGAACATTGTAGCAGTGCAGATGTTGAGTGGAGATGGTCTGATTCAGGGTACATTTTGGAAGTCAAGCTAGCAGGACTTGCTGATGGACAGGATTGTGGAAAGTGAAAGAAAAGAAAGAATCAAAGGTGACTCTATTCCCCCCAGACATTCCTTAAACAAAATTTTGCCATTATGAGGGTGGAGAGGCAATAAAAAAGCCATAAACTTTCTGCTTGGAGATTTGGCTAAGAAACAGTTGCAAGGCAATCACTAAGCAAATATTTGCCAACTGCTTCCAGATGGCAATTGGTTAGTTCATACACCCTGTGAACACATGCAGCTCTTTAGACAACCAGCATAATTTGCAGCTTTTCTTGCTATGACAATATGTATCACTATTTTTTTTTTTTTTTTTTTTTGCGGTACGCGGGCCTCTCACTGTTGTGACCTCTCCCATTGCGGAGCACAGGCTCCGGATGCGCAGGCTCAGCGGCCATGGCTCACGGGCCCAGCCGCTCCGCGGCATGTGGGATCTTCCCAGACCGGGACACGAACCCGCGTCCCCTGCATCGGCAGGCGGACTCTCAACCACTTTGCCACCAGGGAAGCCCTTGTATCACTATTAGAAATAAAATTCAACTTAATTTTTGAATCTCTGCTTTATCCACCCTCCCACCTGCCACCCCACTTGACCTAGCACTTCAGAGCTGTTGGCTTTAAGATTCAACTTCCCTTATTTCACTCAGACAGGAAACTCTTAAATGTTGGTTATTTCTTATCTGAATCTTTAAATATGTCACTGTGTTTCTGTGATTGGCCTTTTAAAAAGTATTACATAAAGACTGATCCCTTTACATAAAATGAGGCTGAGATCAAGCTTTCATTTATTAAACAAATATTAATTGTGTGCCTACTAGATGCTAGGAACTGTGCTGGGCATTGGTTATACCACGGTGAATAAGATAGACTCTGCTCTCAAAGAGCTCAAAGAACATATAAATTGGGCAGTTTTTTTTTTAACATCTTTATTGGAGTATAATTGCTTTACAATGGTGTGTTAGTTTCTGCTTTATAACAAAGTGAATCAGTTATACATATATTCCCATATCTCTTCCTTCTTGCGTCTCCCTCCCTCCCACCCTCCCTATCCCACCCCTCTAGGTGGTCACAAGGCACCGAGCTGATCTCCCTGTGCTATGCGGCTGCTTAAATTGGGCAGGTTTATTACAGTGTGATAAATGCTATAATAGAAAGCATGTAAAAGTGGCATTCAAGGGCTTCCCTGGTGGTGCAGTGGTTGAGAGTCCGCCTGCCGATGCAGGGGACGCGTGTTCGTGCCCCGGTCCGGGAGGATCCCACATGCCGCGGAGCGGCTGGGCCCATGAGCCATGGCCACTGAGCCTGCACGTCCGGAGCCTGAGCCCCGCAATGGGAGAGGCCACAACAGTGAGAGGCCCGCGTACCGCAAAAAAAAAAAAAAAAAAAAGAAAAGAAAAAAAGCTTCCTCTGTTGTGCATAGATCTTGTTCCATATTTGTAGTAATGGATAGCTGTGATGGCCAAGCTCACAGGTAAGCATCCAACCCTGTTGCCCATTCTCTGAGGGCTCAGAGTTCACATCCCTGTTGAATGTGCTGGTGGGCTGTTTGGTGGGAGACCTATTTCCCTGGTTTTTCCTGTCTCTCTCCTTTCCCGCCGGGGAAGATGTGGACAGAAGAGTTTATGGATTTACTCCAGTGATACTGCATGGTGCCACATAGGAC
Organism: Lipotes vexillifer; assembly: GCF_000442215.2. NCBI lineage: Eukaryota > Metazoa > Chordata > Mammalia > Artiodactyla > Lipotidae > Lipotes > Lipotes vexillifer. The sequence goes on along the minus strand of NW_006789896.1, from coordinate 2,822,505 downwards.
CCAGGCCACAAAGTCTCTGAGGTATACATAGGTAAGAAGGCCAAGAAGAGAATAAAGACATTACTTCTGTTTTGTTGCTGGAGTGTGCCCTTCACATAAGGTTCCTAAGTCTCTTCTCTAGGTATGAGCAGAGACGCAAAGATTTCTCGACTTGAACATGTTTGGGCACAACTCATGCTCACGCATACACTGACACACACGGTTGAAGCTCAGAAGCTGCCATCAGTTAACGTGGCTGAAGCGGGTGCCAGGTGGAGACAGAGGCTCCTCAACCCTCTTGGTAGACTTGCTCAGAGGGGCTCCAGGTAGACAGAAGATTCAGCGACAGGTTTTTCTGCTCTTGCTGAGATGTGACAAGGTGGTAGCCCAGCAAATTCATGGTATTCCTGCAGACTTTCTGAATCTGAGAAACCTTTTCATAAGGCAGGGACCAGCGCCA
>NW_006789896.1:2813520-2822056 GCF_000442215.2 Lipotes vexillifer | reverse complement strand
CAGGCCTGAGAGACATTGAGGTCATTCCTGGCATTTGTGTGGAAGGCATGCTTACCCATGCCCTTGCCTCGAGTGATGTTGTGCACCCAGGTCTGGAGCTGGGGCAAGAATTTCAACCCTGCATATTCATACATTCGGGCAGTCTGGGCCAGGGGGTCCCGGACCAAGTCCTCATAGCGCACGAGCAAGTAACGCTGCCTCAGGGCTTTGGGCAAGGACTGCACAGCTTTGTAGATCTCCAGCTGGCTTTGGCAGATGACTTGCATTGCGTAGTAGGGTTGATCCTCCTTTCTGAGTTTCTGCAGATGCTGCCGCATCACAATGTGGCTGTCAATCATGAGTTCCTTCGTGGTTTGTTCTCGGGAACGGAACACCGCCCGGGGGTCCCGGACCAGATGCACAATGTGCAGATTGAGGGAAGGGTCTCTCAGCAGTGGGTAGAGCACCTGCAGCTTGAAGAAACGTACCTCCTTGAGCACCACGTGGCTGTAAGTGCGGCAGGCCTTCTCCACCACCTCAAAGGGCTCTTGATTGCACAGAAGCCTGCAGTGAGCCTGCGGTATGATCTTATCTCGCGGGAAGATGTTGCAGGCAGGTGGAGAACACAGGGCCCGGCTGCCTTCCCACTGGAAGAGGCTGGACTGTTTCCGGGGGCCAGGTTTCATGTAGGCATCAAAGACGCTCATGTCACACAGAAAGACGGCCCGTATGAGATCCCGCACTGCCATATGCAACCTCTGGGCAGTACTTTGTGTGAAGGTCATCCAGACGTGCCAGGCAGGCTCCATCAGGTAGAAGACATCTGGGTGCTGTCCAAAAAGCTGCCCTACGAAAGAAGAGCCAGAGCGCCACGAAGACAGGATGAGCACATGCGTGTACGCGGGCTTGGGTTCTTCCTTCATCTGCAGGGAGTTGAAGTTGTGGGAGTACAGAAGGATGAATAGAACAAAGACAGCCGTCTGGGAAGCCAGGAACAGTAGTAGCTTCATTTTGGGGGGCGGTATCATGCTGAAGTAGAAGGCCTTCAAGGAACAAGCAGAGGGGCTATGTTAGGCTCATGTTTTGGTATCTGACTTCCATCCCCTTTCTAGCCAAAGCTACTTTCTCCCTGACCCGCACCAAGGGGCAACGTAGAATGCTGGAGCCTTCTTGCAATGAATTGCACAAATCCTTCTCCAAATTAATTCCTGTCCCTTCCAGTTAGTGTGTCAATAAGCACTATTTCTTTTTTTTTTTTTTTCTGCGGTACGCAGGCCTTTCACTGCTGTGGCCTCTCCCGTTGCGGAGCACAGGCTCCGGACGCACAGGCTCAGCGGCCACGGCTCACGGGCCCAGCAGCTCCGCGGCATGTGGGATCCTCCCGGACCGGGGCACGAACCCACGTCCCCTGCATCGGCAGGCGGACTCCCAACCACTGCGCCACCAGGGAAGCCCAAGCACTATTTCTTTTTAAGCTCTTTCGTTTTAGGCTCTTTACTTCCTCCCTCCTAGTCCTTCTTGTCCACGGAACTACAAAAATGTGTGAACTCAGCCATATTTCATGAATATAGGGAAAACAGGTTCACCCTGGTGACACACATGTCTTCACACAGGCCATGTAGGCAAAGCTTGACCACAGTCTGGCCCAAGTTTTGGTTGAATGCCCCATGATTCCTTCAGAAACTACGGGAGATAAGCTGACTTCTGAGGAACTGCCTTGAGGCCCCCCACCCACCCCCATCTTGAGGGATAGTGCCAAGGCCATTTCTCACTACCCTCCTTCATCTCAGTTAAGCACAGGACTTTCAATACCCTGAAGGATATGGCTGCAGACTATAAAACTGCTTGGCTTTGGTTTGGAGTTGTCTCCTCAGTGGCAAAGTGCCCGTGGCACCTATCATCTGATCCCGTCTGATTTGGTCTCATCCTGTGGGACTAGGGACGTGAGGAGCTGACCCAATGCTGTCCTCTTGTCTGTGTATGTAATAAACTATCTGAATCTATTTGGATTGAATCGTTGTTGCCTTAGCAGCCAACTGTATGAAACTGTGGCAAGCCCACCTAAGAGCTGCAATAGTGATGCTGTGGCCTGTTAGCCACTGTGCTGCTTCTTGGGGTAATGTTTGACCACTTGACACAACTTACTCAGGGTTGCTCAGTACAGTTGGGCATGTTGTATACTGCCCAACCCTAGGGAATGCCACTTCATCAAGAATTTAAGGTATTTATTATTTAACAAAATGTCTGGTAGGTGACAGTTAAGTATCTTGGTTCAGTAGGATAAGTACATTAGGATGGTTTTCCAGTTCTTAGATGTTAAATATCTAGAGAAAGGAATTTCACTTTGTAATTTACACTAAGGTTCAAACAGACTGGTGGCAACGCTGAACTTACTCCCTTCACACCAGGGCTTTGTGTGAAAAGACCACTGTTCCCAGTGCCATGCTAGAATATTATTCCAGGGGAGCTCTTAACTCTCTTTATGGGTTGAGCTGACTCTGGATCATTTTGGGTGACTTCCTGGCATAAATAACTATTGAGAGATATAATAGATATTTCACATAGTGTAAAATGTTAACAGTAGCAAGGTGCTAATTTGCATATCACTCTATACTCAAGAAATTCTTCCTTCAAGCTTTAATAAAGAAGAGAAAATATGTTTCTAGACAGTAATTGAAGCTGGGTTTAGGATATGCTATTCTCCTGGTGATAGGTCTCATCACCAATTTTTTTTTAAGTTTTGAATAGCTAATAGTCACGTGGTTCAAATTATTTTTAAGAGTATCATTATCATGGACATTAAATCAGACTCAGAATTTAAAACAAAGCTTCCTAAGATTCCACATGCAGGAAGGGAATAAGGACAGTGCTTGCCAGCCTGTAGCCTAGCCTGTCACACTCCAGGTCTTTTACATATTGAATATTAGGTGAGGGGAAATCCTATGTCAACAGTTATGTCTCTGGAGGAGACCTATAGTCATAAATTAGAAAATTTCTAGAGCTATTTGTATGACATACTTTTTTAAAGGGTCATAGAATATTTCTATGGGAAAGAACACCTAAGAATTTTACCAGCTGCTGAATCAATAATCTCTTCTCTATTTACTGACAGCTAGTATTTATCTACGAGCTGGTGTTTTATCATCACTATACAGTGAAATATATACTTCCAACACCTGTCCTTGATCTGCCCATTTCCCAACTTGCCCCCAAATAGCAACTGGGTTCATTTCTTTTTTTTTTTTGCGGTACGCGGGCCTCTCACTGTTGTGGCCTCTCCCGTTGCGGAGCACAGGCTCCGGACGCGCAGGCTCAGCGCCCATCGCTCACGGGCCTAGCCGCTCCACGGCATGTGGGATCTTCCCAGACCGGGTCATGAACCCGTGTCCCCTGCATTGGCAGGTGGACTCTCAACCACTGCGCCACCAGGGAAGCCCCTGGGTTCATTTTTTAATGTGTCCTTTCAGTTGCTTTATGCGTACACAAGAAAATTCAAATGTATATGTATTCTTAATATTTCCCCATTTTATTATTATTATTTTTTTTTTTTTGCGGTACGCGGGCCTCTCACTGTTGTGGCCTCTCCCGTTGCGGAGCACAGGCTCCGGACGCGCAGGCTCAGCGGCCATGGCTCACAGGCCCAGCCACTCCGCGGCATGTGGGATCTTCCCAGACCGGGGCACGAACCCGTGTGCCCTGCATCGGCAGGCGGACTCTCAACCACTGCGCCACCAGGGAAGCCCTCCCCATTTTAGAACACAAGAAGTTGCAAGTTATCCACACTGTGCTGCAACTTGCTTTGTTAACAATATGCCTTGGAGAGCTTTCCATGGGAGTACATAAAGTGTTTCCTCATTCCTTTTTACCACTGTGTAGAATTTTATTGTATAGATGTACCACAATTTATTTAACCAGTGTCCACACTGATGAGCTTTTGGGTTGTTTCCAGTCTTTTGCCATTTCAAAAATTTCAATAATGACCTTTATGTTCATACATCATTATATAAGTATGTAAGCTTACTCCCCAGAAGTGGGATTGCTGAATCAAAGAGTACGGGTATGTGTACCTTTGGGATCTGTTGTCCAGACAGCCTTCATATTGGTCATAAACCATTCTGTGTGTCTAGAGGTCCAGAGATTCTAGAGAGTAAATTTTAGAGGAGGAATTGGGCAGTCACAGACGTGACTCTTGGAGTTTATAGCTTGCTTCCTGAAGATTTAGAGCATGCTTTGCCAGCCCATGGACTTCCCTTGGAAGTCCCCTGAACCTTCTAGGAAGTGTGTAATGACCTCAACCAAACCTTGAGTGGCAGTGGCCCAGAAACCCCTCTCTTTCATTCATTACAACAATGCATTTCCTCCACATGTGCCAAAAGATCCAGTGAGGATCATCTCTCCTAGGTGCCATAAAAAACCCACTTTGCTGTATGCCAGGAAAATGTCGATGAATGGGAATCCTTGTCTTGGCCCTGAAGGTTAGAATGGGGCCAGCTAAGATATGTTCCTATTCTTTTAAACTTGAGCCCAGGAGGAAATGATTAGAAACTAAGCCATTTTTGACAATGGCTCAAGAATACCCACCCCCCAGCCCCCCAAGTATTGAGGAAATGACTAGCAAGAGATCTTCTCCCAAAGGCAGTATGAGTATGAGGAAAAGTTTGGAACAAAGATAGGAAATAATGGAGCAAAAGAGAGAGGAAAGAACTTGACCTGTGTATAATTATAAGGATAGAATTTTATATGCAGGGCCTATAATCGGCTCAGGAAAAAGCTAACATTTCCTAGGGACTAGCAATGTAGACCTTTCAAAAGTACGTCCTCCCTCCTCCTATCTGGCTTTGGGCCAGCTCAGTGTTTGAGGGGGCTAGCATGCTCTGAGCCCTCCTTGCCTGCCAGTAGCACCTGGCATCATGCCCATTCTCTCCCAGAGCTGGAGCCTGGCCTTTGAACTCATCCCCAGTTGTCCTCAGGCTTTAATTGACCACTGTTCTCAGGAATTCCCAAGGAAACCCTCCGACTGCTTTCTCTGCTTTTTCTTTCCATGAGCAATTTCCCTGGCCAGAAGGAAAGTATGCTTTTGTAAAGTGAGTCCCATCTCTTGTCGCTGGGATCTAGACACAACCTGGATCTAAGCAACCCATGATGGGGCTGATGAGAACAGTCAGGGGACACTTTAGGGTGTGTCTCAGGGAAAGCTTATCCCTGCAGTCCCTGGAATCAGTGGTAGAGGTGGCTCCGGGAAACACAAGGCTTTTCATGGCAGTTTCCTCTATTCTAACCATCATCTCTCCCCAGCTGTCCTATATTCACCTCCTCTGTAGTCCTTGGGGTCAGGAAGCATCTATGAGCGGTCTGTGATGTGACTTCCGTCTCAGAGTCCCTAGTCCACCTTCCTCAGTGTTCTTTTTTGGCTATTTGATTGCATGCTTGAACCTGCCCTCCCTGTTATCTAATCCTGAATGTGCTAGCCTGGTCTTGATAGTAAGTGGCCTCTCTCTTCTGTCTCTCATTTCTCCCCCTCAGCTCTCCCCCTCATCCACTGCTGCCTTGAAAAACATCACGAAAGGGTGGTAGTGACGTAGCACCTACTTCAGGCACAGGGACTATAAGGCACCAGGATGGGTGACCTCACCCAGCAGCCTGATTACAGAGGGCTGAATTATAGAGGACCCTCAAGTCCATATCGTGTAGCCTATTAGAAACAAAATGATGAATTCTGAGGAAAAAAACCAAACATACATCAATTTAAGAGCCCTGGATTCCAGCCGCTGACAAATTTCTAATTTATATTTCCCAGTGAGATTATGCCCCCCAAACCAGAAAGTAGAGATGGCAGAAGACATTTGCACAGAGAGAGAGGAGAGCTGGATCGGGGAGACCTGCATCCACACATATAGCTGCAGAACCTGGAAACCTGTGAGATAAGCACCTGGGCCAAGGGTATCCGTACAATAACAAGCTCTAACTAGACTGAAGGGTCTTTGCAATTTCTGTGTCTCTAGTAACAACGACAGTGCCTGGCATCTAGTAGGCGCTCAAGAAACATCTACTGAATGAATGACTGAATGAACAAACATTTGTAGCGTGTTTTTTACTATTTGAGGTGCCCTCATTGACCTGGGTAAGGAAAGCAGGACAAGATATTTTTTTATTTTGCACATATAAAAGTATTTAACTTCGAGTTAGAAGTTCCAGACTTATCCACAGCCTTACAAGATAGAAGTCTCTTCTACCTTGGCTGACTCACTGGTCTCAAATTTAATCTTATTTTACATCTGAACTGCGCTCCACAACTTTGAAAGCCCTTTTAGCCATGGTAATGACAACAGTCCGATTAAATATATAGAACAGTGATGAGCCACATCTCTGTGTTTCAGAATAGGTGAACTTTAATTAATTGACTCAACGATAGAAATAGCCCTGCCTGATCAGAGCTGGATCTTTTGGGTTCCAGGTCTGAGAATTCAGTTATCACACTAAATCTTACCTGAGCTAGAGAAAATCTGTAGCTCCCAGCCCCTCCCGTCCCTACTCCCCAACACCTGAGCAGAGGAGAAGCTGCAAGAAGTACAGAGACTGAGGTCCGAAGCCAGCATCTGAATGAGTAAAACACATCAGGGGGACTAGCTACAAAAATATACATCAGAATAGCCCTACTCACATTCTATGCTCTTTCTTAACTCTTTTAGAGATAGAGCTGGGTGGGGAGAGGGGAGCTGCGGGCAGGCAGCTTGTGCTTTTTGGGGAAGATCATCCTGGTGATTATGATTCAACCTCCCACCAACACCTCCCCTCTGCCATCACGCAGAAAATTCCCAGCTTAGTTGCCCCAGGTTATCTGATACTCCGCTCCAAGAACCTGGAAATAATGGCCCTGCTTTGGAGGTGTAGGAAAAATTCTCTCCTTACCTTGTTAATGGCTTAGGCTTCCCCACTGCTCTGAAGGCTCACTGCTAGCCAAGTTGTGCAGCTTTTATCCTCTGACTCACCAGCTCTCCTCTCAGCTTCCTCCTCCTCCTTGCATCTTGCATAACCATCCCTACTCAGAGCAAATTCCACTGCCTTCTTTCTCTGGCAAAATATTGCCCACCTTCCAAGACAGGGTTAAGAAAGCATCGCTCCCAGAGAGACTTGATATTAGCAACTTTAACCCTGAGATTCTCAAGGGGTGGGGAGACTCTGCTGGAATGGGTGGGGCCTGGAGAAGCAAAGGAGGAAGCATTCTCTCCCACCCCTGGGAGGCGATCCTGGAATGTAGATTCCTTGAAGGCAGCTGGATAGGTTAACTACCTTAGGGCAAAGTGGAAAAAGAAAAGGGACCCCAGAAGTAGATGAGGTTGATAGGGAAATCGCAGGACAATGGCAGCCAAAATGGACACAATGTGAAACCTTGCTCTTATCTCTGCTGCAAAAAGAGGAGAAAACCTGGAAGCGATTTCTGGATTCCACCTTCCTGCTCACTCCACTGGATTTAGGGAGAAAACTTTTTTTTGGCCTCTGTGTCTTATTCAACATCTTCACCCTTCTTGCAGGAGGTAGTTACTAGAGGTATTACGTAGATGTAATAACTCGTTTTATGGGAGGACACATATGTATTGGCGTTTAGTTGGGGTACGGGTAAAGAAATTTCCCCCTCAAGAAAAAAAGAAACAAGTTATCATGAAAACTTATATCTTCTTACTAGCTGTGTGTACTTGGGCAAATCACACAACTACTCTGAGCTACTTTACATGATTGTTGTGAGTGTAAAACAATAGGTGAATTTTTATTTTTAAATTTTATTTTTATTTACTTATTTTTGGCTGTGTTGGGTCTTTGTTGCTGCACGCAGGCTTTCTCTAGTTGTGGTGAGCGGGGGCTACTCTTCCTTGTGGTGCACGGTCTTCTCATTGCGGTGGCTTCTCTTGTTGTGGAGCACAGGCTCTAGGCGCATGGGATCTTCCCAGACCAGGGATCGAACCTGTGTCCCCTGCATTGGCAGGTGGATTCTTAACCACTGCGCCACCAGGGAAGTCCCAATAGGTGAATTTAAAAATATCTATATTTTTTAAATTGAAGTGTAGTTGATTTACAATGTTGTGCCAATCTCTGCTCTATAGCAAAGTGACTCAGTTTAGGTGAATTTTTTATTCAATTAAATTAAACTTAGAGCTTCCCTAGTGGTGTACTGGTTGGGAGTCCTCCTGCCAATGCAGGGGACATGGGTTCAAGCCCTGGTCCGGGAAGATCCCACATGCCACGGAGCAACTAAGCCCGTGTGCCACAACTACTGAGCCCACACACCTAGAGCCCGTGCTCCGCAACAAGAGAAGCCACCGCAATGAGAAGCCCGCGCACTGCAACGAAGAGTAGCCCCTGCTCGCCACAACTAGAGAAAGCCCACGCGCGCAGCAACGAAAACCCAACACAGGCAAAAAACGAAAAAAACTTACTTAAAAAACTCAGTCACCCAAGTTATTAAATAAATTAATATAAATTAATTACTTAATTACAAATCATTAATTCAAATTATTAAATAAATTTAATAAAAATTATTTTTAAAAAACATGACCCCCCC
>NW_006789896.1:2782192-2813510 GCF_000442215.2 Lipotes vexillifer | reverse complement strand
CCCCCCCCCCCCCCAATGCATAGGAACCACAGACATTTTTCTCTGAAAGGCGCTGGGAGGTGGCAAGCATTTGGTGGTTGTTATACCTTTCTCCAAAAGCAATGTCAGTGACCTCAGAGTTTGGGCAATAATTTTTTGCTTCCTTATTTTTAAAACTGGTGTGTTTATAGGTGTTTGTTAAAAATGGGTTTTAGTTGCCATTTACAAAATATTCCAAAGAGAAAAGAAATTATAAAATGTCCAAAAATAACTAAATAAAGAATGCTTCAGGAAGTTACAGGCTTGTCATGATGGCCTGTTATCTAATCATAGACACAAAGTACAGTCGGCTCTCCTTATCCCTAGGTTCTACATCCGAGGATTCAAACAACCTCGATCGAAAATATTTGGAAAAAAAATTTTTTCCAGTAAGTTCCAAATAGCAAAACTGGAATTTGCCAGGCACAGGCAATTATTAATATAGCATATACAGTGTATTTACAACTATTTACGTAGCATTTACATTGTATTACAAGTAATCTCGAGATGATTTAAAGTACACAGGAGGATGTGTATAGGTTATATGCATATACTACACCATTTTATATAAGGGACTTGAGCATGGTATCAGCGAGGGTCCTGGAACCAATTCCCTTGCAGATACGGAGGAAGGGTTGATTGTACAGGCGAAAATACGCAGATCATTAAAGGGAAGTCTTCAGGTCAAAGGCCAGATTATATGAAGCAACACACCAGAAGTCCCAAGCCTTGAGTCAGCCACGAAAAATAGCCTGTATAGCTTCCAGGACACTGATTAATTCAGAAACTCTTCGATAAATGTTTACTCCCTTTCACAGAGAGGGGAGATCCAGAAGAGAAGTCGCCTATAGTGTAGCACAGGCACAAACGGACTTCTCTTTCGTGGGCGGCAAAGAGGCTCTTACACTGTATATTCTTGGACTATGTCAGGTACTCATAGATTCAGCCACTGGATTTGTCACGTTATTAACTTCATAATCACTGTGTAATTCACACAGACCTTTATATAGTCCTTTCTTCCTGGAGGCGAGTTTATTGTTGGAATTAAATGGACTGTCACTCCCTGGGGAAAACAGAACCAACATTTCACTTGGCTCATCTTGGCTATGAGGAAGAAAAAAGAGATGAGGAAGCTCTTTTTACAACATGTACAGGAATAAAGGTAAATTGTGGTGGAGTGTAAAAGCTACTGATTTTGGAGTCAGACATCTGGGCAAGTCATTCCACCTCTCTGAGCCCTAGAATATCACTGTAAAATAAGGTGTAAAATATCAGTGTAAAATATATGTTCACCTAATGGAATTCTTGTGCATGTTAGGATTGGATTCATGCATATAACACCCCTAACACAATATTATGACAATAATGAGTTTAAAAGTGGTAGTTATTATAGAATCATAAGAACACCTCTTTTTTTCTTTCTCGGCTGTTGGCTTATTTTCCAAGGCCTTGAAAGAGAGGACAGGCAGAGTTGTGTGAGTTCTGGGATAATCAAGGCAGTATATTTGCTGGTTTCAATCAGCTGAGCCCCCTAAGGCCTTATCATAAGCACAAATAACCAGACCTGTGGTGGTGCCTTGTATTGATTTCAGTCGTGTGGCCTTCTCTCCCTTCCTGTTTCTCTCTAGCAGGTGGAGGAGAAATTTCTCTTCGTCGAAGTGACTCCATTGCAGAGACGTAAATTGAAGGGCAAAACTGGGCCGTTGGTAGTTCTGCTTTTATTCTTACTATAAAAGTAATACTTGTTAATTATAAAAAATTTGAAAAATACAAAATGTATAAAGAAGACAAAACAAATCTCTTTACATTTTGCTGCCAGGAGAAGAGCACCGTTGATCGTTTTCCCCATGCCTGCAGAAATCTGTATAATTGGGATCACACTGAAAATATAGTTTTGTATTTATTTTTCCTTAGTCTTTAAAACATTTTAAATTATGAAATTAAAATTAAGGTATAAAGGTACAATTTAACAAATAATATAAAGGAACTACCACTCCAAAAAAAAAAACACCCAAAAAACAGAACATTGCCAAAGCTGCCTCAGTATCCCTTCACTCTCACTCCTCCCCCTTCCCTCATCATTCAGAGGTGACCACTTCCAAGGTAAGCAGCTCCTTATTCTTCCATATAGTTTATCACCTTAAGCAGTACAATTGAATTTTCCCCAATTTGACCTCTTTCTAGGTAGAATTATAGCACATGTGTTCTTTTGAGATTTGCTTTTTTCATTTCATTTTATCCTTGTAAGTTTCATCACATTGTTACATACAGTTATGGCTTTTTTATTACTGTGTAATATTCCATGTATAAATATGCCACAATTTGTCCATGCTCATGTTAATGGACATTTGAGTTGTTCATAGTTTGGAACTATGACTGAATATTCTTGACATGTCTCCTGGCACACGTTTATACAGGTGTCTCTAATGGAGGCTGGGTCGTGGGGCTTAGATCTGCTTTTGTCACTCACATTATATTGTGAGCATTTACCCATCTCAGCACATATTTATGGGAGACATTACTTTGAATGAATTTATCATATGCCACTATTCCAGGATTCTATTGACAGACGTTTAGATTTTTTCCAATTTTTCCTTATTGCATTTGCATATAATTCTGTGACAAATACAGTGATCTTTTTTTTTTTTTTTTTTGGTTGTGTTGGGTCTTCGTTGCTGTGTGTGGGCTTTCTCTAGTTGCGGCGAGCAGGGGCTACTCTTTGTTGCGGTGCACAGGCTTCTCATTGCAGTGGCTTCTCTTGTTGCAGAGCACGGGCTCTAGGCGCGCAGACTTCAGTAGTTGTGGCACACAGGCTTCAGTAGTTGTGGCTCGCGGGCTCTAGAGCACAGTCTCAGTAGTTGTGGCGTATGGGCTTAGTTGCTCCATGGCATGTGGAATCTTCCTGGACCAGGGATCAAACCTTTGTCCCCTGCATTGGCAGGCAGATTCTTAACCACTGTGCTACCAGGGGAGTCCCAAACACAGTGTTCTTAATGATTAATGAAGCACCTCCCACAGTGCTCAGTACAAGTAGCCATCCCACCTCCTTCCTTATGTGTAATACCACAGATCTTAGCCTCTTTAATTTGTGATTCATAAGTCAGTTAGAAAGAACTTTCTAACTGACTTCAGTTAGAAAGTCAGTTAGAAAGACTGCTTCCTGGCTGGAAGCAGTCTTTAAGAAATAGGTATTCATGGGACTTCCCTGGCAGTCCAGTGGTTAAGACTTCACGCTCCCAATGCAGGGGGTATGGGTTCAATCCCTGGTTGGGGAACTAAGATCCCCTATGCTGTGTGGCACAGCCAAAAAAAAAAAGAAAAGAAAAAAAAAAGAAATAGGTAATTAATCAAAAACTCAGGGTATCCAAAACAGAGGGCACTTCCAAAAAGGAATTATGGAGCGTGAATATTATGAAAGAAGACCATTGTAGCTACTGCTCCTTCAGAGCTTGCGACAAACCAGGTACTATACTTCACACTTATTTGGGTTATCACATTATCTTGGCCTTGGCCTTAGGAGGTAAATTTCATAATTTCCAGATGATGGACTAGAAGTTTGGAGAAGCTAAATAGTGTATCCACAGTTACATGGTTTATAGTGGCAAAATCTGGACTCCACCCCAGGTCTGTTCAAAGCCCAGGCTTACTCATCAGGTAATGTTACCTTCCTACATGACCATGGACCATTTCTTTAAGGCAGCACTGTCCAATAGAACTTTCTGTGGTGAGGAATGTTTTTGCACAAATACAGTGGCAACTACCACTTGTGGACATTGGACACTTGAAATGTGGCTAATGCTACCATTTTGGAAAGTGCAGTTAAGGTTGTACAGATCCAGTCCTTTTCTTTTTTTTGTTTTTGTTTTTGTTTTCAATTCTGTTTACTTTTTTAAGTCTGTTTTGAAAGTACAACCAACGTGATTAATTGTGCCTTAAACAAAATCAGTGTCTAAACAAATTCAATATCTAAACACATCTTCACCAATGATATTAGGGAAAAGGGAAGGAATTTCAAAACACAGACCAGGAAACAATCACAAAATATTGGTTTAATTAGTACTGTTAAAAATTAAAAAAAAAAAATTAGAAAAAAGAAACTACCAAGAAAACAACCGTAAGTACTTGAGTAAGTCTTGCTATTCTGAATAATGTAACATCTTTTCTAAATTGTAGGTTTAGAAGTTTTAGAACACACAGACACTAAGGAAAAGAAAGGCTAGTTCCTTGGGAATTACTATCCAGTATGATACAATTACTTCAGGATAACAGAAGCAGAACCTTCCTTACAATTAGATTTTAACAAATGATTTTGCCGCTAATAGAAATGGGGAATGTGTGAATGACAAGTCTTGGAGGGTGAAAGAAAAAAAAATTGACTGAAGGTAAGCACTGGATACAGAACTGAGGTTTGCTTATTTTTCACAACCAAAAATAAGCAAGTTAAACTATCTTGTACAAATAAAGCTTGATACTAAGTATGCAAACAGAAGCATAAACATTTGTAACTAATCACCCATGAAAGACTGGGTTAACACTTCAAACACGGTATTGCTACTAGTGGACATACAGGCAGAAATTTCTAAAATACTGTTACACAGATGAGTAATGTTAGTATAAATTCTTTATTTACATTAAAATCTGTTTCAGGGGGCTTCCCTGGTGGCGCAGTGGTTGAGAGTCCGCCTGCCGATGCAGGGGACGCGGGTTCATGCCCTGGTCCGGGAAGATCCCACATGCTGCAGAGCGGCTGGGCCCGTGAGCCATGGCCACTGAGCTTGCGCGTCCAGAGTCTGTGCTCCGCAACGGGAGAGGCCACAACCGTGAGAGGCCTGCGTACCACAAAAAACCAAACCAAACCAAACCAAACCAAAAACAATCTAAATGGCCTCAAAGCATTCCCAAACTAACATGAAAATTTGAGTACACATAATACTTCCAAAGAGTAGGATTGTTTTAAGATTCTCTTTGGATTCTAAGAATAACCATTTTGTTCATTTTTAAATAAATTATTATACGAAAATAAACAATTGAGGATGTTTTTTGTTTTCAGTTTACCCAGGCAAAGGCCTTTGTGTTGCGCAGGCAAAGGCAACCACCATGTACACGCAGGCTAGATTGTAACCTGTCCGCACAGAACAAATCAAGAGCGAGCAAGCCAAAAGGGACAAATGAAGCCTCCAATCTGATTTAAGCTCTTGTAACTATGGCTCATAGGGCAGCTTATTCCTGCCATCTAGGTCTAAGGTTGTGGGGCGCAGTTCCAAACCTACCAAAAATGGAAGCCAAGGGCATAAGCTGGCAGGCAGGCAAAAAGATCTTTTGACAGGAATCACTCCATGAGTTAGGGAAGTGGATGAAAGTGAGGGGAATATAATGAAGATTCTAGAATAAAGGCAGTGGCAGGATTAAGGAGAAGCCTTAGGAAGGGTTCTCACACTTCTAAAGTATACATGTTAACTGGGTGAGGACAAAAGTACAGTCCCCAGATTCAAATGAAATTTTAAATAATTATACGAGTGCCTACAGGCCAGAGTTAAATCCCTAGCAGTACTGTTAATATCAGATGTTATCAAGAGTGAACTGGAAACAGATTTTGTTTGTGCCTTTCCATAGACATTGAAGTCAGAGGAAGAAATTGCACCTACAACTAAGAACGGCCCTGGTCCGGGAAGATCCCACATGCCGCGGAGCAACTGGGCCCGTGAGCCACAACTACTGAGTCCGCGAGCCACAACTACTGAGCCCGCGTGCCACACTACTGAAGCCCCTGTGCTTGGAGCCCGTGCTCCGCAACAGGAGAAGCCACCGCGATGAGAAGCCTGCGCACCACAACGAAGGGCGGCGCCCGCTCGCCACAGCTGGAGAGAGCCTGCGCACAGCAGCAAAGACCCAATGCAGTCAAAAATAAAATAAATACATTAAAAAATAATAATAATAAAATAAATAAATAACCTTATCTTTAAAAAAAAAAAGAGTGAACTGGAAACAGATTTTGTTTGTGCCTTCCCACAGACATTGAAGTCAAAGGAAGAAATTGCACCTACAACTAAGAATTAAGAGGCCAAAATACCACCTTCATAAACCTTTGACCATAAATTTCCAAATTTGTGCTCTCATTTAGTTGAAGTTGCATTTATCCTAATTTACTGACATTTTTGTTTAAGCATGCCTACATTTAAAAAAATGGTGATTAGTTTTGTAATTTAAGATAAAACTTCTAGAACCTTCACCAAGATTACTATTAAAACCCTTAGTATAGGGCCTCCCTGGTGGCGCAGTGGTTGGGAGTCCGCCTGCCGATGCAGGGGATACGGGTTCGTGCCCCGGTCCGGGAGGATCCCACGTGCCGCGGAGCGGCTGGGCCCGTGAGCCGTGGCCGCTGAGCTTGCGCGTCCGGCAACGGGAGGGGCCACGACAGTGAGAGGCCCACGTACCGCAAAAAAAAAAACAAAAAAAACCCTTAGTATAAAAGATTTCTGTGATCCTTACAATTGATGGAAACCCTACTACTTTCACATTTTTTAATTTATATTTTCTGAAATATTAATGGTCAGATATCCCCAACTGCTAAAGAAAATATAGTGAGATCTGGTTTCACAAAATCGAAACATGGTTAATAAAAATAAAAAAAATTTTATTTACACAAAATAGCCTGAAAAATTAAAAAGAACGGTGAATCCTTGGTCCTACAGGGGAGGGAAAAGCAGCATCATAAATAAGTTCAAATTGAAAATTTGGAGTTTTTGTCCTGTGCCCCATGCTATTATTTATTCACTGCCATATTTTAAAAACAACAATTATGTTACAAAGAAGAGGATTTATCATCCGCATTTCTTCCTCATTCAGGTCAGCTTGGCTTTCTTCTTCGCAGGTCCTTTGTGCCCTTTGGCCTTTCTTCTTAAATTCCGCCTGTCGACCACAGGCACTTCCACTTCTATCTCCTCTGAGCTGCTATCCACAGTCTTCTCTGTTGATCGTGTCCACTGATCCAGTTGCTCAGAAGATGCTTCAGACTGCTCCTCTGACTGGTTCTTCTGTGCTGCATTCTGTGCAAATGGCACATCTTCAAGTTCAACCTCTATTAAAGAGCTCTGAGGAAGAGCTGGAGATGTTTCCTGAGGCTTGGCTACCCCCTCCTCACCCTGGTCTTCCAATGAGGCAGTAGTGTTGGGTGATACACTTTCAGGAATTGATTCTTCAGAAAATTCAGTTATCACGGAGTTTGGAAAAGCACTGTCGGACCGTTCTTCATTTGGGATAGTAGCCACGTTGTCTGAACTCCCAAAATGTGCTTTCTTTCTTGAAACTAGAGGCAGCCTCTCTTCAGTGTGCCCCTTGTCATCAGATGGGCCTTCATCTAGCAACATTTCTGAGTCAGTTACCTGTGAAGTCTTATCCTGTGCAACAGCCTCAGGAGATTTTGAAGATTCTACCACCAGTGGAACAAGATTCGTAGTGTCTTCACTGGAATTAGAAGACTGCAATTTTATTTTATTTTATTATTATTATTTTTTTTGTGGTACGCGGGACTCTCACTGTTGTGGCGTCTCCTATTGCGGGGCACAGGCTCCGGACATGCAGGCTCAGCGGCCATGGCTCACGGACCCAGCCGCTCCGCGGCATGTGGGATCTTCCCGGACCAGGGCACGAACCCGTGTCCCTTACATCGGCAGGCGGACTCTCAACCACTGCGCCACCAGGGAAGCCCCAAGACTGCAATTTTAATTCTTCACCTAAAACTTCACTAGTGGAGTCTTCCTCTTCTGTTATAAGTGAAGTCTTAAGAGTATCATCCATTATCTCACCATTCATAGGCTCTAATTCAGACTCCTTTTCACCTTCTTGCTTTTCCAGGCCTGGCTGGGTTTCTGGTGCTGATGGGACATTTTTATCACTACTTTCGTCTTCAAATTCAATCACAGTCTGTTCAGGTTCTTCTTCCAAGAATTCTTCTGAGCCCTCTGATGTGCGTGCAGTACACTCCAATTTGTTCACTGAAGCTGTAGGTGAAGTCTGGGGGGTCTTTTCATCTTCCCCTTGAGAACTACTAAATTCAGAATCCTGAAACCGTTTTCCAATCTTTGGCCGCTTTAGATGACTACTTCGAGTACGAGTGGAAACAGGTGTTTTATGGTGACCTTCAGAAGTGCTTGCAAAGGCATCTTTTAGAGAATCAATAGTTAGCTGCATCTCACTAGACAGACTGTCTTCAGCTCCTGCTTCATAGTCTGGAACAGACGCAAGACCATATTCTCCAGACACAGGTCTTTTAGCTTCATTTTGAGAAACTGCCATAATTTTAAATGTTTCTCTTTGTAATGCTCTGGTGATTGGTATTCTCTGGTACCAGTGCCCAACACCTTCAATTTCCCAAAGCAGTTCATGGTCTCCTGGATACTTTTCAAAGTACTGGTTGCAAGCTGTGTACGTAAGAGAGGTCAGTGGATACCACAAGCCAAGTGCATCTTCTGTGAAGGAATCAACAAAGTCCTCCAGCATATGAAGCCCCAAGTCTTTGCCTCTATATTTCTTTCTTATGAACATTGTATCAAGAACTGGCCGTTGGTAGCTTTGGGTAAGAAACGAGGCACATATGCTTCCTGTAGGCTTAACTGAATAAAACCCAGTGACCTCTCCTTTCTTCCACAGAATCTTAGCATAATCAGTACTGCTATGACACAGCAATGGGATCTCATTTCTCTCCATTTCCTGCTTTCTGTAAATAATTCGATTCAGAACATACAGAACCCCTCTCTCCCCAAGAGTTCTCACCTGCTTAAGTCCTTCTCTAGAAGGGACAGATGTTTTCACAGTATCATCAATAGCCCACCACTGATCAGCAAGGTAAAGTGCCACAGCTGTGAGTGAGTCCTCGGGTGCAGAAAAGGCAAGAACTTTCTGGGTCTGATCTCCACCCAGAGAGGTACAAAGCCTACATTTGACAGGCTAATAGGAATCGTAATATTGAGAAGAGAAGAACATTCAGGATTTTCAGGGTCCCCACACCTGAGATCTGACATGTAATCTTCAGCAGAATTTTCCATTTCGTCATGACTGCAATTATCCAGCATCTCCGCAGGGAATGCCATCCTCTCGGACGGGCCACCTGAGCCCGGGAAAGGAGGCGGAGCCGCGGGAGTAAATGAAGCCGGCGGCGGCTCGCAGGCGACCCTCGGCCGGGCCCGGGCTGAGCAGCTCGCGGCTGCCAGGGCCGGTACAGCCGCCTGCCCCTCGCCCGGGACGCCCGGCTCCTCCAGTCCCTTTCTTTTTGAGTCTCAGAATCTGATGAAAGATAAAGACCTTCTCTCTAGAAAAACGCACATTTGTAAATCATCCAGTTTCAAGGGGTCCCAAGTTAAGAATCCTTACAAAAGTCTGCGCGCACTTCAGGTGCTTCTCAAACTGTGATTTTGTGGAGAGAGCTTTCTCCCAGGGACCACTATACAGCAGAGCTCTGAGCTCCATCAGTTGCTCTTGGGTCTTTACAGTCTGGGGACCCATCTGAATGGTGAAGAAATCCTTGGTCAGCCCCTGAACCAGAGTCTGATTTTCTTAAGAGATCAAGAAGGATTTCTATGAGGGTTACACTACCCCTTCCTGCTACCTTCACCCAGACCATCACTCCTTGTGTACTAGGATTGGAGTTTCTCAACCGCTGTACTTGGCTACCTGTCTTTCCTGTCCACAGTGGCACTAAAAGACAGTCCAGCTGGCTACCTGTCTTTCCTGTCCACAGTGGCACTAAAAGCACAGTCCAGCTTTCCTTGCGTCCCTTTTCGTGTAGGGGCTCCAGCACTCCTCATTTCACTCAGTATGCATCAGCCTGCAACGTGGATGTTAAGGCCTGAAACTTGAGTGACGTTACACTCCCTCCATTGTTCACCAACCAGCCCTGTGTGGCTTACCAAAGCCTGGTGTCAGTCCCAACTAGGGTACTGGCTAAGCGGCTGGGTTTAAAGAATGAATTCTGGAGAACTGGAGCTTTCTGTTTTGGCTAAGCATCTGTAGACTGTAGCAGTTAGTTGGACCTTAGCATCCTAGGGAGCCAAGACCTTCTGAAGTGTGCCAGGAAGGGAATCTTGGTTGCTGTAAATCCTATTATCAAATGGACAACTGCCTTCAGTAGAACTTGCTTCCTTGAGCTGGGCCCTGAGGGAGGACACCTGGGTGGGGATCCCCTGGCAATAGGATAGCCCTTATCTCCTGTTTAGAAGTATCTATTTCAGTCAACACTGGGAGAACAAGCTGAATTAAGGTAGGTCAGTAGGAGGTAAAAGGTAAACACGGTTTTAAGTTTCTTGTTGGTTCTTGCTTGCTTAAGACTCCTTAACAGGTCAGAGTGGGTGAGAAAATGGGAAGTAGAGCCAGGAGTTCCTTGTAGAGCCCAAACTTGTAAGTTCTTGGTAGTTCAGGAGCTTGACATTGTTGGATGATGCCTTACCTGGAATCAGGACAGGATGTGATCTGAGGATTCTGCCTCCAGGCTTTCAAAAATCAGTGGAGACTGCTGCAGGTGATCCCTGAGGGCCCAGTCAAGGAGTTTCTGGGGATGAAATCTGGGGAGAATAAAAGAGTGTCTTCTGTTGGGCTGTATTCCATGTATCACATTGATCGCCAAGGTCTGTCTGTTCTACCCCTAAGTAACTGTCAAATTTGCTCCCTTTCCCTTTATGTCCATAGCCACTGTCTTTGCTCAGACTCTCAATTTTCCTTGCTTGAATCTCTGCCAACAGCCCCTCAGCTATTCCCTCCACCTCCAATCCCACCCCTCCAGTCTTTGCTCCACCCTACAGCTAGAGTGATCTTTCATTGTACAGATCTGATCCCTATCACCTTTCTTCTGGAAATGCTGCAGTGGAGCTCATTATAGGCAAGATGAAAACTTGACATGCCATTAGGTATTTTTTTCAAGTGCTGTTGTTTCTGTACTCTCCATCATAATCTCCTTCATGCAGTAAATTCCAGAAATACTTGTTAGGTGTCTCTTACACTCCAGGCACTACTCTAGGCCCTGAAAACAGCAGTGAACAAAACAGGCAAAATTCTCTGTGTCTCTGGAGCTTGCATTCTGTTGGGTGGGGGACAAACACATAAATGTGTAGTATATCAGATTGTGATAAATGCTATGGAGAAAAATAAGGAAAGAAGAAATTGTGACCAGGGGTGGGGTTGTTCCAATTTTTATTTTTATTTTTTTATTTATGTATTTATTTATTCATTTTTTAGTTGTGGCACACAGGATCTTCATTGTGGCATGCAGACTCTTAGTTGCGGCATGTATGTGGGATCTAGTTCCCTGACTGCGGATGAAACCCAGGGCCCCTGCATTGGAAGCATGGAGTCTTAACCACTGGACCACCAGGGAACTCCGTTTTCCAATTTTTAATAGAAGGGTCAGGGAAAGTAACAGTTTGGCAAGAACCTAAAGGAGGTGAGGAAAATACCTGAGGAAAGACCATTCTAGGCAAAAGGAACAGGCAAGTGCAGAGGTGCTAAGCCAGGAATCACAAGGAAAGCAGTGTGACTGATCAGAGTGAGTTAGCAAGGAGAGTATAAGAGAGGAGGTTGCAAGGAAGCAAAGGCAGGATGGGACAAACGGTGTAGGAATGCAGTAGACCTTATTAGTTGGAGTTTGACTCTGATGTAGGGTGAAATGGGAAGCTACTGGAGGGTGTAAATTTAGGAATGACATATTCTAAGGGATCATTTGGGTTACAGTGAGGGGAATAACCCATAAGAGGGTCAAGGACAGAAGCTGGAAGGTCAGCTAGGAGGCTAGGCAAGAGACCATTGTCTTGGATCAGGGTAGTAGCAGTGGAGGCAGTGGATTCTAAAATATCTATTAAAACATATATTTTAAAGGTAGAGTCAAATAATTCACTGATGGATCAGATGTGGAATTGAGAGTAAGAGAGGAGTCAAGGCTGACTCAAGTATATGGTTGCCATTTTCAAAAATGGGAAGAATTAGACTTTGGTGTAGAAATCAAGAATTTGATTTTGGATGTGTTAAGTTCAAGATGCCTATTGGACAACCAAGTGGGAATGTTGATCAGGCAGTTGGATATATGTATATGTGTACATATATAGAATTCAAAGGAGAGGTCTGGGCTTGAAATGTATATTTGAGAATCATCAACATAGAGAGCCACAGGGCTGGATAAGAGCCCTCAGGAAGAGTGAGAAGTTGGAGAAGAGGACAAAAGATGCCAAGGAGTCTCCAGCAAGATAGGAGGAAAACAAAGTGCGTGTGGTGCCAAGAGAAGAAAGTGTTCTGGGGAGAAAGGAGTAATCAATTGTGTTTAAAGCTTCAGAAAGATTAAGGCTAGATATTGACCATTAGATATAGCAATTTGGATGTCATTCATAACCTTGACAAGAGGACATTCTGTGCAGTCATAGCATGAAAATCTGATGGGAGGAAAGGTTTGGAGATGGGAAAATAGCCAATTCTCATTGTCTGAAGGGGAGGAGAAATGGGACCGTAGCTGGAAAGAGAATTGAGATCAAGAGACAGTTGTTGTTTTTGAAGATGAGAGAAATAATGGCTTGTTTATTTGCTGAGGGAAGTGATCCAGGAGAGAGAGGAGAATGGTTGGAGTGATGGAATCAGGTGTTCACAAGTGGAGGAGGTGGCCCAAGTTAGGAGCACATACCATTCATCATTATTGATAGGAGGGAAGGCAGAGTAGATGAGCATGGATGCAGGGAGGTGGGAACCTTGTGGACTTTCTCTTCTTATTTTTATTTTCTCAGTGAACTAGGAGACAAGGTTGTCATCTTAGGGTGGGGAAGAAGTTATGAAAAGTTTGAAAAGAGAGGGGAAGGTATGGAATGGCCGCCTGTGAGAATGCGTTAATGACTGTGCTAGGATAATGTAAATAGAATTGATGAGTGACATTGAAGGCCTTTTTAAGGTGAGTGGTCATAAACTTAAAGTGAGAGCAGTTAGCAGAGGTATGTGAATTTTCCAGTCATGTTCAGCTGCCCACTTGTGCATGCATAGGTGGAGGGTTAGATTTTACTAAGGCTTGCGTTCTGTCAGAAAAGTACAATGAAGCGAGAGAGAGGGGAAAGGGAACCAAGGTTATATTCGAAGGAGCGATTATAATAATGGACCACAGAATCTAAGTGAGATAAGAGGTGAAACAAGGACACAAAGGGAATAACTGAGCTACAATGGAGGACAAACTTTTTTAGAGGAGAGGCGGTCAGGGATTTTAGAAATTAGTGTTTTGGAAGCATCATCTATAAGGATACTGAGGTTATGTGGGAGCTGGGTTGGAGAGTGATAGTGGCCACATGACGTCAATGAGGGTAGCATAGTCTGGTTAACATCAGAATCAAAGCTGGACACTTGGGAAGGAGGGAAGCAGAATGGTCTGGAAGCAGCAATAAGGACAAAGAGAAAAAAGAAAAAAAAAAGGACAAAGAGGATACCTATTCCACTGCAAGGTGTGGGGAAAAAACAGCCACCACTTGAGAGGGCTGCAGAGGAATCACTGTCCTCAGAGGAGACCCAGATCTCCTTTGAACAAGAAGGAAAAATTCAGAGATTTTGAGAAAAGAGGAATTTTACTGATCCCAACAACCAATTCCTGAGAGTTTCAGGAGATGAAGAGGGTAGGAAATGGGGTTAGAAAACAGAATGTACAGGACCATTTGGGTTGAAATGCAAGGGATAATGAATGATCTAGAATCCTGGGGCTTCTTGTGTGACTAGCATAAACCAGGGTAAAGGGAATAATAATAACAGATAATGATGGTCTGAAGGCAGATAACGGTGGCCAAACTGTGAATACTGAGGAAAGGGAGGTATGAAGGACCTTCCAGGCGCGTCCAGGGTATGCCCATCTTTACTCTTCACAATGATGACATCAGGGGAGGGGTGTTATCTTGTCGAGGGCACCTGAAATTCTAGAAATTTAGAAATTCATTCTGGAGATGAATAATGTTACCATTTCTGCAAATGATGCGAAGCATCTGGAGTCAGCTTGACTGAACAAATGGGACTTTTGATTGAAGGAAGAAAGGGGTGGAGTGTGGAACACTGAAGGACAAGGTAATTCTTCAGGGGATTTTACAGGAGTTTCTGGTGCTGACTCATATGACAAGAAGTCTGGGCATAGTCAGTTGGGGCTCTTAACAGTGGCTCAGTGATGTGTTAAGTGCCATCTTTCTGCAGACCTTCAACCTGACACTTATTGCCTTATGGTCATAAGAAGTTTGCTGCACATGTAGAACTCAAATCTAAATTCCGAATGGAAAAGGGGGAAAAGGTTAACAGGCAAAGGGTATATGCATCTATGAGGCAAAAATGTGGAAGTACTTACAATAGCTCATGTGGATTGCTGTGTTTAAAGCATCTTCTTTATTCCCTAGCTAACTTCCATCTTCTCTTTCAAAATTCTACTCAAGTCAACATAACCTTCTTGGAGAAACCATTCCTCATCTCCCTAGGCTGAGTTAGGTGCCCCTGGTGTGTGTGTTCAGAGCCTGTGATAGATTGCAATGTCAACCCCAATTCTTTCATCTCTGTATCCATGCCCTGTGCCATATAATTCTGATTCTGGTCTCAGCCATGCAACTTGCTTTAACCAATGGGATATTTTAAAGCAAAAGCTTAAAAATCATCAAGAGCATGCTCTTCCTCTTGTGTCTAAGCCAGTGCCATGAGAACATACCTGCTGGAGGATGAGAGACACATGAAACAGAGCTAGATCAACATGGTGAGGCCATCCTAGATCAGCCAGCAGCACCTAACCCCCAGACACTTCATTGAGCCCAACCAAAATCAGCAGAACTGCTGAGGCAACCACCGAAATTAACTAAAGTTTCATCCACTGAAGTTATGTGGTTGGTTGCTACTTAGCATTATTATGGCACTGGATCATTGACACAGAGTCCCTTGGGTATAGCTCTGCTACAAGCCTTAGCCCTGTCTCCTGAACTAATGTTAGGGAGCTCCCTTAGGACAGGACATTTTTACCTGTGTACATCTGTCACCTAGCACAGTGCCTGGCACCTAGAAGGTGCACAGTGAAATCTTGTGAAAGGAATGAATGAATGAACCTTTGTTCAGCCTTTACAAAGGGCCTTAATTCTATGTGCACAACAGGTGCAAAATTCCCCACAGTTAAACAGTGTAATCAAATGGACACACCCACAGAACACCTAGTTCAGCAAGATATGTGAAACTACAGTATATAGTAAACACTCATCACAGATTAAAGCTTTTTTCTACCTCAAGTACAATGACTATTTCTTAAACATTGCGCAATCTATTTTATATTTTATTAAGTTGTATAGATCTGTTTAAAGATAATCTAAATACTGTAAGTACACTTTAAAGGGTAGAGTGTAAACGGATATGACTCAGTCTAGATATCTTTACTATTGTCTTCAGTACACAATACCAGACCATTGTCAACTACGGATATTTCCTAAATCACGTCAAGAAATTTGCATGGCTTAAAAAAAAAAAGTATTTGTGTTAATATAAAAAAAAGAGAAAGAGAGAACTTCCACTAGGGGTCTACAGAGGAAAATATCATATCTAGTAGCCTAGTCAGGTATGGGGGTGGGGAGAAAGGCAAGAATATTATCCTTATGAAAGGTCAGCAGCAATCACATGGTATCCCATGTTTTGGGGGACACTGAGCAAACTAGTTTAAAAAAAAAAAAAAAAAAAAAAAAAAAAAAAAAAAAAAATGTCTGGAAGTGGTAGGGCAGGATGGAGCCCAGTCGTGGAAATCCTTGAATATAAGATTAGGGACATTTTAACATTATCTTTTACTTAGCAGGGGATAGTTAACTTTTGAGCAAGGGAGTGACATAATGAAGGGTCAGTCTTAGCTGCTAAATTCTAGCAGCATGGTGTGGGATGGTTTTTGCAGAAATATGGCTAATAGTCATATCAAATAATTTAATACAAAAATACTATTATGCAGATTATGCTCCCGTTTATCCTTTTTATTAATTAATCAATTTATTTATTTTTGGCTGCATTGGGTCTTCGTTGCTGCACGTGGACTTTCTCTAGTTGCCGTGAGCGGGGGCTACTCTTCCTTGGGGTGCACAGGCTTCTCATTGTGGTGGCTTCTCTTGTTGCGGAGCGCGGGCTCGAGGCCTGTGGGCTTCAGTGGTTGTGGCTCGTGGGCTGGAGAGCGCAGGCTCAGGAGTCGTGGTGCATGGGTTTTGTTGCTTCGAGGCATGTGGGATCCTCCTGGACCAGGAATTGAACCTGTATCCCCCACATTGGCAGGCGGATTCCTAACCACTGTGCCACCAGGGAAGTCCCCTGTTTATTTTTAAATCACATCTCATATTAAAGTCTAGATTTCTGCTGGATGCCAGTGACCAAGGAATTATTTTGAGATGAAAAGGTTTGCTATTCTCTCCCTGACAGTCATTTAGCCTGTTGTCCATTGGGGGTCCATGAATTGTTTCTTCCCCGCTCCAGCTATTGGGTTGTCTCATTTTCTTCTATTTTGCTTTCCATACACTCCCCTGGCCTCTGCTGGTCTAATTCTGTGAAAAACTAATTATAGCCAAGGGTAGAGGTCAGATGTAAGAATGAACGAGACTCCATGTAACCAAAGCCAGAATCAACATCGGAATAAACTATTCTAAGTGCCTTTCTCAAGAGCACATCTCACCCGAGTTGTGGTAGCATTTACCTTTCAGGTGTGAAGATGTCATTTTGTCCTCAAAAAGTGTTTCATAATACACTAATTATATTTGTTAGGTGGGTGTCACTGTTTTTATGCAAGTGGAATTTAGTCAGGAAGGATAAATACCTTATCTAAAATCTTATGTCATGTTTTCTCTAGAATGTTTTCTCCATTTTGCTCCCATTCCACCTGATACACTCCTTTTAAGCCTCCTAAACTCTGTTCAGACATGCCTTGTCTGTGCAACGTTTCCTTACCCCGCTGCTCAGTTCAGTCTCCTCCCTCCCTGCCCCACTGCAATGGTCTCTGGGTTGTACAGACCTCTGCAGTTATGCATGTTGCTCTACATGTCTGTCTCCCCTGTGGGATTACAGGGGTGATGAGGGGGTTGTGGAATCCAAAACAAGAGAATCTAAAGGCAAAGTGGAAACTTCTGTACTCGGCCAACAGTGAACAAAAGATAAAGGGGCAACACCTAAAACCATCCCCAGCTAGATTCATTTCCTTTCTGCTTTAAAATGTTTGGGAAGGGAGTTTTCACAGCCCCCCAGTAGCCGTCAGGGCAATGGTGTTCACTTCAGGGGCTCCCAGGCCAACTCCCTGTGCTGTTTGCTGAGCACGTCTCGCTTCTCACGCCACCTTATCCCCTCCTGGGCGCTCCTCACAGCACGGGCTGCTTTTTCTGGTTCACTGCTTTTCCAGAGAGGATACTCACGCCTCACTTCACTTTGCCCCCGTTTTCTCACATTTCTGTCGCCCGGGAACTTTGTTTCCTCCTTCTGAGGAGATCTATCTTCCCCACCACATCCTCCTATACCCACCGCCTCGCCTCCCTCTTGCGAGCCTCCCTGGAGAGGCCTATGATGTGGTGAATGTTCCTCCTGACTTTTCAAATCTGTAATCAGACAGGCATGAAGTGTAATCAACAGGTGGTGAGGACTGAACGAAAGTGAGCACAGTTTATTTAAGGGGCAAAAGGAGGAAGTCTACACTGGCAGGCCTGCTCGTCCAGCTTCTTCAGGCCCCCTGTGGACAAAACCACTGGTCAGCCGGCTTAGGGTTGAAACTGGCAGGTGGACCTTGGGGAAGCTGAGTCCTGAAGCTTCACACACAACCTGTCCTCAGGATGCCGAAAGAACCCAGTACAGGCCTGCTGCTCCCCCCTTGAATTCCTGAGATCTGTAACCAAGCGGGGGGCCCAGGTGGCCCCACTACTCCAGCTCTAGGGTCTCCTTCCAATAGGTGTTGAGAAGGGATGGAGTGGGGAAAAGAAATATTCCAGCCTCTCTCTCCTCCCACCCTCTGGTTTCTAATAGGTGCCTCCTATTGGCTGAACCCTACTGGAAACCAGAAGGCAAAGAAGCCCATTGATGCAGTCCTCAGGAACCAGCCCCCCAGGGACCAGAGCAGGGCTGAGAAGGGCAGAGAATGGATCTGTTGGGAAGAAGGAACATACAGAAAATAACCAAGCACAGTCAGTGAGCGTGAGTGGGGCAAGCACAGCGTTGGAGCCTGCTTTTCTTTGAAACTTACGTATTGGGCTTCCCTGGTGGCGCAGTGGTTGAGAGTCCGCCTGCCGATGCAGGGGACACGGGTTTGTGCCCCGGTCCGGGAGGATCCCACATGCCGCGGAGCGGCTGGGCCCGTGAGCCATGGCCGCTGAGCCTGTGCGTCCGGAGTCTGTGCTCCGCAACGGGAGAGGCCACAACAGTGAGAGGCCCACGTACAACAACAACAACAACAACAACAACAAAAACTTAGGTATTGTGTCATCCTGGATTTTTTGCAATAATTTTGATTTAAAAAAAAATTAAAATATTACTGATTTTTTTAGCGCTTTCCCCTCCCCTGAAATTTTGCACCTGAGGCAAAATTCACCTCACCTTAATCCTGGTCCTGAAGTGGTGTTCTGTGGATTAGGGAGATTATGAGTGGGTCTTATTTTGTTATTTTTGCTCACCTGTATGTTCCAGTTTTGTTTTTCAAGTGATCCTATATTTGTTATAAAAACAGATATCTTCTGCAAGATATCTTCTTTGAAAGTAGGGATCCTTAGTTTGTACAACGTGGAGCAGACTCAGCAGAAAAATCAAATGTTTGTTGGATAAGTAAATAAAAGAATGTGTATGTCAACTCTATTCCCAAATCCTACCTCTTCTCAAAATTCTAACTCAAATGGTACTTCCACATAAAACATTTCCTTATATCCCAAATCACATTGGCCTACTAAGGCCTACACAATGTGTCCGTGGCCCACCCCCATCTCTCCATATCCCCCCTTACCTCCTGCCACCCTTCCTCTCCACTATATTGGCCCCCTACTGCGTGTTGCTCCTGAAACACAGGAAGCAATTCATTAATATTTGTTGAGAATGAGTGTGACCTCTCTCTCTTCTCTATCATTCTTGACATAATCTTTTGTTCTTACAGTTATGCATTTATTTTATCTCCCCTACTCTTAAGTGACTCAAGCTATTTTACTCACTTTGATAAGATCCTTGGTGCCTGGCACAATGCTTGGCATGTTGTCATAACAAATATTAACAACAGTAGTAGAAGAGTCATCATTTGAGTGATTACTAAGGGCCAAACACTATATTAAACATTTATCAGTATCACCTCATGTATTTTTTGTTTGTTTGTTTTTTGTTTTTGCGGTACGCGGGCCTCTCATTGTTGTGGCCTCTCCCGTTGCGGAGCACAGGCTCCGGGCGTGCAGGCTCAGCGGCCATGGCTCACGGGCCTAGCCGCTCTGCGGCATGTGGGATCCTCCCGGACCGGGGCACGAACCCGTGTCCCCTGCATCGGCAGGCGGACTCTCAACTACTGCGCCACCAGGGAAGCCCCTCACTTATGTATTTTAAATGACTGTGAGCACACACATTTATAGGAATCCACACAAGTCATAAAAAAGGCCGTCTGTTATTAGTCCAACTTCACAGCTAAGGAAGCTGAGGTCTAGAGAGGTCAAGTAACTTGCTGAAGGTCACATTGCTAATAAGTGGCATTACAGGAAAGTGTAATCCTAAATTACATCAGATCAGTAGTTCTCAAACTGTGGTCCAGGAACTACTGAGATTCCCAAGACATTTCAGGGGAGTCTGTACATTCCAAACCACTCTTGTATGTATACAGTGTTTTTCCTGAGGCTCCACTCCATGTGATATCAAACACCTTGAATGCAGAAGCAGAGAGAATCCAGCTGTCTCCAGTTAAGTCAGGCACTAAAGAGATTTTCAAAAATAATGCTGATCTTTTCACTTATTTTTTTTCTGGTTTGGAAAATATAGTTATTTTTCATAGAAAGTCTTATACATGTAATGTGTTTATTATTGTTATTTTAAAATATATTAATAAATATTTTTTAAAATTCATCAGTGTTCATTTTTAATATAGTAAATATAGATAGACATAGCCTACATAAACAAAAACTTTTGGGGTCCTCAGTATCTTTAAGAGTATTATGCGGCCCTGAGACCAAAGTCCTTGAGAATAGATGTGTTAGATAATTTCTAAGTTTCTTCTCAGCTCTAAAATGTAGGGGTTCTCTATCCGTGAAGCAGTTTTGGAGGGCAGCGGCTCAAGATCGTTGATCAGTCTGAGAAAAGAGGGGCAGTCTTGGGGCCTGACTCCATGCCTAGGTTCTACATTGACTGGTCTTGGTTACCTGGATTTATTCTGATCTTAACTGCTCTGTGGACTTCTGAAAACTCCTGTTCCTGCCTTGGGCTCACACATAACTCGTAGTTATAACTCAGCGCTCCCAGACCCATTATTTCATTCCTTTGTCCCTCATCCTCTTCTTTGCTTCTGTGCCTTTTTTTATGTTGACACTGCTTCCAACTTTCTACACTTAGTCTTCCGTAGCAAAGGTTTTACAAAACCCAAACACTTCCTGGGCTATAGATTAGCCTCAAATGGTTTCTCTTATGTTGCCCCAGGCATGTACAGGATTACAACAGATTTCATGTTTTAAATTCTTTCTCATTGATGACCTCTGGTGAGAGGAACAGGGTGGAGGAGGAAAAGGGTGAAAGGGAAGCCTCTTTTGTAATACCTTTTGTATCTGTACAAATGAAAACTTTGCTTCAAAGGAAGCAAAAACAAAAACAAACAAAAAACCCAAAACTCTCCTGAAGTGTAATTCTTCCTTTCTTTTTTCTCTTTTTAAAAAAATAAATTTATTTATTTATTTTAGGCTGCGTTGGGTCTGCCGTTGCTGCGCATGGGCTTTCTCTAGTTGTGGCGAGCGGGAGCGACTCTTCATTGCAGTGCACGGGCTTCTCATTGCAGTGGCTTCTCTTGTTGCGGAGCATGGGCTCTAGGCGCGGGGGCTTCAATAGTTGTGGTTCGCGGGCTCTAGAGGGCAGGCTCAGTAGTTGTGGCGCACGGGCTTAGTTGCTCCGCAGCATGTGGAATCTTCCCGGACCAGGGCTCAAACCCGTGTCCCCTGCATTGGCAGGAAGATTCTTAACCACTGTGCCACCAGGGAAGCCCTCTAAGATTTTTGACAAAAATGTATTTAAAATGTAGGATGAGATAAAATTATTTGTATTGGAAAAATATTGAATCGGCTGTGGTGCATTGGAATTAATATTTTGATTTTCCCAATATCTTCTGAGTTTATCAGATTAAACAAGGTATCTCTTAAGTGAAAGAGCAACAGATATAATTCACTGTAATTACATAATAGTCAACATTAATAATTATGTAATATAATTCTTGAAATTTTAAAAAGTATACTAGTTTACAGAAATTAAGAAAGTGAAGACTCCAGTAAGAAGGCAACAAATTATTCTGCAAGTTTCCAATGATTTATTTTTGTCAAAAATGAAAAAGGAAAATAAAAAACAAACAAAAATAATGAAAGAGGAACTTATAATGAAATGATGGCTCTAAGAAATGATCATTAATGATTGCTAAAACCATTAGATGAAAAGCTAATGGGGACCTTGATAATGAGTGGATACATTGAACCCACAGATTAATACTATTAGAAAAAAGAGATACTCAGACGTTATGTACCTCCAATGAAACAGGAAGCACACACACACCACCTA
Organism: Lipotes vexillifer; assembly: GCF_000442215.2. Taxonomy (NCBI): domain Eukaryota; kingdom Metazoa; phylum Chordata; class Mammalia; order Artiodactyla; family Lipotidae; genus Lipotes; species Lipotes vexillifer. The sequence continues at coordinate 2,791,760 of NW_006789896.1, read as the reverse complement.
CGAAGGACTCTTTTTTTTTTTAAGTTTTATTTAGCAGCTAAAGATGACATTTTCAAAGTATATGGTTTTGGGGGGGGTTTTCTTGGCTGTGCTGGCTCTTTGTTGCTGCATGCGGGCTTTCTCTAGTTGTGGCGAGAGGGGGTGCTCTTCGTTGCTGTGTGTGGGTGTCTCATTGCAGTGCCTTCTCTCTTGTTGCAGAGCATGGGCTCTAGGCACGTGAGCTTCAGTAGTTGTGGCTCGTGAGCTCAGTAGTTGTGGTGCACAGGCTTAGTTGCCCCGTGGCATGTGGGATCTTCCCAGACCAGAGATCGAACCTGTGTCCCCTGCATTGGCAGGCGGATCTTAACCACTGGTCCACCTATGGAAGATTCTTGCCAAAGTATCAACTCTGAATCTGACCAGGCCTAAATATCAATTTTCAGGAAATACAGAGGCCAGGGAGATGTAATCAGCAAAATCCAGAATGTGGAAAACCCTGTAAGAAAAATGACCCAGTTTTTCAACAAACCAATTACAAGAGGAAAGAAAAACAGGAGGAAGAATCTATCAGTAAGAGACAAGAGAAATATTAGCCAAAAGTAATTTGTGGGCATCGTTAGGACCTTGAACTGAAAAACCAACACTAAAATTCAAACCAAAACAAAACAAAAAGCATGTTTGAGACAACCAGGGGAGATTTGAATGTTGCCTGAATACTGGATGACTTACATTTTTTAGGTGTACTGGTTTGTTTTAAAAAGAGTCCTTATATTTTAGAGCTATATATAGAGGTATTTACAGAAGAAGTGGCATGATACTTGGCATTTGCTTCAAAATAATCCAGCAGTGGTGAAGGGTGGGGGATAGAGAGCAGATAGTGGGGGAGGATAGAGATCAAACAGGATTGGCCATAGGTTGGTAAAGTTGTTGAAAGCTTGATGGTGGTCACGTGGAGATTCATTTCATTACCCTTCTACATTTGTATAGACTCGAACTCTTCAATAACAAAAATTAAAAGACAAATAAATAAATGAATCTAAAAAATAAACTCACTGAAGAAATACCTAATCTAGCTGTCAGCAGATAGATCACTGAAACTAATCTTTTGATGATTGACCATTGGGTGGGTTTTGGCATATACCTTCAAAGGATTGATTGACTGACATTGCTATAACAAAACTCTCTATTCCCATCTGCTTGTTTATGTGAACAGTATTTGAATGTGTAGAAGCAAAATCAAGAAATAAAGGTTTATGCTGAACTTTTTCATTTTGGCAAGAGGTAATATTTATCCATGAATTCAAGAATAAACAGAAAAAAAAAGCCCCATCCATGCTATTAAGAGATCTGTATTTTCAACAAATTTCTTTGTGTTTAATAATTATTTGTATTATTTATCAAAATTTGTAATACTTATGTTATTTTGATCAAATGTATACTAATACCAATTATAACAACCCCATCCAGAAGAAATTTTTAATATTTGGGACCTTTGGCATCAGGAAACTAAAACAAAAACAAAAACCATAAAAAATTACACAAGGATAAAAATATGTGGGGAAATGTAATGGCAATATCATTTTACGGAGAAAAAGGAGTGATGTAAAATAGTGATAGTTCTTTTTTCCTATGTGTATGAGCCATACATTCTGGTTTCTTTGTATATCTCATAAGTGGTTTTTGGTTGTTGAAAACTGCACATTTTAAATAAAATAATGTGGCAACTCTGGAAATATAGATAAAATATCTGATAGTTAAAGAAGAGTTTATTCATGTATTTTTACAAATAGGTGATGGGGTATCAATTAGAGCATTAGGATTGTATGGATATATTTAAAAGAATGATGTTAACAGTTTTATTTTAAATTGTCATTATTTATAATATACCGGAGAGCTGCCCTCTTAGCGCAGCCAGCAGCACATTGGACTTGTATAATATACCGGAAGTTACATCCTTTGCAACTCTTTAAACTTCAGAAATGTTAAATATTAGCTAAAAACCAATAGGGGGACTACTTAGGTCTTTTTTTCTTTTATTGATTTTTTTATTGAGTAAAATTCACAAAACATAAAATTAACCATTAACCATGTTAAACTGTGTAATTCAGTGGCAGTTAGTACATGTACAGTGTTGCACAACCATCACCTGTATTTCCAAGACATTTTCATCACCTCAAAAGGAAACTCTAGGGTACTTCCCTGATGGCGCAGTGGTTAAGAATCTGCCTGCCAATGCAGGGGATACAGGTTTGAGCCCTGGTCCAGGAAGACCCCACGTGCCACGGAGCAACTAAGCCTGTGCACCACAACTACTGAGCCTGCACTCTAGAGCCCGTGCTCTGCAACAAGAGAAGCCATGGCAATCACCACAACGAAGAGTAGCCCCTGCTCACCACAACTAGGGAGAAGCCCACACACAGCAACAAAGACCCAATGGAGCCAAAAATAAATAAATAAAATAAATTTTTAAAAAAGGAAAAAAAAAAGGAAACTCTACACCCATTAAGCAATCACTCCTACTGGCAACCGCTAATCTGTTTTCTGTTTCTATGGATTTACTACTCTGGACGTTTCATATAAATGGAATCATACAGTATGTAACCTTGTCTAGCTTCTTTCACTTAACATGTTTTTGCTGTTTATCCAAGTTGTAGCATGTATCAGTATTTCAGTCCCTTTTATGGTTGAATAATATTCCACTGAATGGATATATCACATTGTGCTTATTCACTCATCAGCTGATGGACATTTAGGTTGTTTCTACCTTTTGGCTATTATGAATAGTGCTGCTATTATGAACATAGGTGTACAGGTATTTGTTTGAATACCTATTTTCAATTCTTTTGGTTCTATACCTAGGAGTGAAGTTGCTGATAATTTTGTTTAACTTTTTGAGGAACTACCAAACTTTTCCACAGCCACTGCAACATTTTACATTTCCACCAGCAATGTATGAAGGTTCCAATTTCTCCACATCTTTGACAACTCTTGTTATTTTCCATTTAAAAAAAGTCTTGGGCTTTCCAGCCCTGGCCGGGCAGGACGGCTCCCGCAATGAAGGGCGGCAAGAAGACGAAGGTCCGGTCTGCCATCAACGAGGTGGTGACCAGAGAATATACACCATCAACATTCACAAGCGCATCGTGGAGTGGGTTTCAAGAAGCGTGCCCCTCGGGCACTCAGAGAAATCTGGAAATTTGCCATGAAGGAGATGGGAACTCCAGATGTACTCATTGACACCAGGCTCAACAAAGCTGTCTGGGCCAAAGGAATAAGGAATGTCCCATACTGTATCCGTGTGTGGTTGTCCAGAAAACATAATGGAAGATTCACCAAACAAGCTCTATACATTGTTTACCTATGTACCTGTCACCACTTTCAAAAATCTACAGACAGGTAGTGTGGATGAGAACTAACTGCTGCTTGTCCAATAAAGTTATAGAACTGCCAAAAGAAAAAAGAAAGAAAAAGAAGAAAAGTTATGGTTAACATAGTGGGTGTGAAGTGGTATCTCAATGTGATTTTCATTTTCATTTTCCTAACGAGTAACAATGTTTTAATATGCTTGTTAACTGCAACTACCTAGTATTCACAAAATTACCTTAGGTGTACAAACAAAAAATGTATGGCTCATGACTCTAGGCCTAAACTGCTGTGTTTCTTTTCTTTTCTTTTTTTAACGTCTTTATTGGAGTATAATTGCTTTACAATGGTGTGTTAGTTTCTGCTTTATAACAAAGTTTATCAGTTATACATATACATATGTTCTCGTATCTCCTCCCTCTTGTGTCTCCCTCCCTCCCACCCTCCCTATCTCACCCCTCTAGGTGGTCACAAAGCACCGAGCTGATCTCCCTGTGCTATGTGGCCGCTTCCCACTAGCTAGCTATTTTACATTTGGTAGTGTATGTATTTCACTGTTACTCTCTCACTTCATCCCACCTTACCGTTCCCCCTCCCCATTTCCTCACGTCCATTCTCCACGTCTGTGTTTTTATTCCTGTCCTACCCCTAGGTTCATCAGAACTTTTTTTTTTTTTTAGATTCCATATATATGTGTTCCATATGGTATTTGTTTTTCTCTTTCTGACTGACTTCACTCTGTATGATAGACTCTAGGTCTATCCACCTCACTTCAAATAACTCAATTTCCTTTCTTTTTATTAGCCCTCTTCTATTTTGAAGACATCATTATAAATGCTAAACTTCCAAGCCTATATGATGAAATTGGAATGCCAGTTAGCTAGCCCCTTTCACATAGTGAGCTTTTTCCATGCTAATTTGTTAGTTTGACATGACGGCCAGAAGAGACGTTCAGCTGTGCCAAATTGCGGTTCTCACAGACTGAGTGGGAATGCTAAGGGAAGACATTTCTGTGTGAGGCTGGAGGAGGGTGAGAAAATGAGGAGGGGTCTGCACAACGTTGTGCCTAGGCAGGGACCTGTGGAAGCAACATGTCTACCCTAGGACAGCAGGGAGCTGTACAATTGGTGATATCCCCTGTATAGATCAATAGTTAGTTCTTTGAGGACAAGAACAGCATCTTAGTCTATATCTTTACATGTTCCCTAACCCAGAACCTGGCTCATAGTAGGTACACACAGGATGTTTGCTGAATGGTAAAGTGCACTGGTGACACTCTGACCTATGATGACTGTCTCCTTGGTGGGAACTAGGAGGTAGACATCCTGGTTGTTGCTCCGGATTCTCGCTCATTCCTGTCCATCTCAGTCTGACATCCTCTAACAGCTGTTCATTACCGCCACCACTGTGTTCCTCAGATCCCCAGCTTCAACATAAAATATCCCCTATATCCTTGATCATTATTTCTAGAGCATTCCCTCTACTTCCGTTATATTTCTGTTACCTTCGACCTACACATAGGCATGGCCATGCTTGGGACCTTAGAATCACATCCAACACTTTGTAGTAAAGAAGAATTCGAGAGACTGTTGAATTTTTTGTTGATAGACCCTTACCACAGATGTCTGTAGGTTTATTGGGTGTTATTCCCTTTATTCCTTGCCTCTAAAGAAGGCCCTTCCAAGCTCCTGTGCAGATGGTATAAAGCCAGGTTGATAGAGTTTGAGAGCCAGGTGGGAGAATAGATCTGGGCGGGGGTGGGTTGGGGAGGAGGAGTTGAGGCATTGTGATGTTTCTCTGTACAGTTTGCAGACTTTCATTCATCTCCTTGTTCTAAATCCACTGCTTCAATCTGCCCCTCTGTAATTTTTTTTTTTTTCCCCAGAGAATAAACCTCCTGTGTTACAGGGTTTGGGGGCAGAAATCACTGGGCTGTATACTTGGGGATGGGATATATAGGTCCAGTTGTCCCTATACCTCTTCCCTCCTTCCTCTTCCCTGTGTCTTGTGTCTGCTGTGCGAAGTGTCTGACGCCTGATTCCTGAGACTTTCTGTTGGGTGAATCAGATTGCTTTGTGGTATTATCCACGTGTCCTAGCCACCCTCCTCCCCACTCTTGTCACATGCAAGGCTTCTGGTTTTCTCTGGTTACCATTTCTTTCTCTCTTTCCATCTGCTCACTCTGTGTTGACATCTCTCATCAGTTTTCATCTCCTTTCTCATTCTCTTGTCCTTGTAAATCCTTATCCTTGTTGTACTTTTAGTGTCATGTTATAGGATTCCAGGAATTCTTGTGTTCAGTCCACTCTTATTTAATAAGCAACTGCTCTTTAAGGTCATCAGTTCCACACAATGTAATACTCTGTAGTTGTTAAATGGAATAACATAGCTACATGTCTGAACCTGTGGAGTGGGCAATATAGAGAGTTAAATGAAAAAGAAAATTGCAGGGAATTCCCTGCCGGTCCAGTGGTTAGGACTGAGCTTTCACTGCCATAGCCCAGGTTCAGTCCCTCGTTGGGGAACTAAGATCCCACAAGCTGCATGGCATGGCCAAAAAAAAAAGCAAGTTGCAGTTGGTATGTATAATATGATACCATTTGTGTTTAAAAATTGTTTATATTATATATACACACATACACATGCAAATATCATATATATACTATAAAATATATTCTCCTTAGTATTATCTGAGACGGTGTAAGTATCAGAATAGGGACTTCCCTGGTGGTCCAGTGGTTAAGACTCTGCCTTCCAATGCAGGGAGTGCAGGTTTGATCCCTGGTCAGGGAGCTAAGATCCCACATGCTTCCCAGCCAAAAAACCAAAATATAGAACAGAAGCAATATTGTAACAAATTGAATAAAGACGTTAAAAATGGTCCACATCAAAAAAAAAATCTAAAAAAAAAATGGAATATAGAGAGCTATTTTCATTTGGCAAAAATATTTAAAACGGTTTAGCTTAAAAGTCTAGGCAGTCTGGTGAATGCAAAGATTTACTCTGGGGGCTACGGAGCCAGGAAGCACCATTCGTGTTGTGTTCTATGTGAACAGTGCCCCTGAAGTTGTGCAACTGCAGTGGCCCTTCCTGGAGTTCCCCCCAAAGAAGCTGTCACCTCCCAGAGCAGCGGCAATGATTAGCTAGCTTGCTTCCCCCATGTGTGACTCCTAGTGGCCAGTTTCCCAGGATGTGACTGTTTGTAGTTAATGATCCTTCTGATCTATACCAGTGAGGCCAACTCATAAGTAGGTGAATAATAAGCAGCAAAACTTATATTTGTGGAGATGTCCATTCTAGCATGTTGTGGGAAACTTAGGTTCCTCCTTACGAAAGCAACCAACTCTTCCTTCTTCCAACCACCTTCAACCTCCAACCCAACTCACGATCCAATGAGAAGATGTGGAAATTTTCCAGTTGAAACTCAGTGGCACAGGGTTGAAAGCAATTTAGCCACATATGCAAATGTTCTCCAGAAACGGGTTTCTAGCTTTTTTCCCTCAAACTTAGCTGCATAATAGAATCACCTGGGAAGGTTTTAACTCCCATGCCAATGGGAAAAGACTCTGAAAAAGAATAGATACATGGTTATGTAAACTGAATCACTTTGCTGTACACCTGAAACTAACACATTGTTAATCAACTATGCTCCAATATAAAATAAAAATTTTTTAATTGAAAAAAAAGAAACTCCCACGCACAGGGTGAACACATATCTAGAGAGTCAAATCTTTAATGAGGTTTCTCAGCATTGGCCATACTGACATTTGGGACCAGACATTCTTTACTATCTCCATAGTACTATCTCCTTTCTCTTTCTCTGCATTGTGGGATGTTTAGCACCATCCCTGGGCTCTACCCACTAGATACCAGTGGCACCCTCTCCCAGTTGTAACAACCAAAAGACATTGCTAAGTGTTTCCTGATGGAAGGAGCAAATCACCCAATTGAAAATCACTGCTTTGGGGGCAAGACCCAGGCATCACAGTTTAAAATAATCTTCCCAGGTGATTCCAATGTGCATTCCAGTTTAAGAGCTGTGATCTGATGGAATTTACTTTGACAAGCGTATCCTGGTGGAGAGTCCCAGGAGTTTTGGAGTGGGTTTTTATAAACTGTGATTTAATATTGATTCAGTAAAAATGAGTATATTCTGAGCCAGATGAGCAGTTCCATTCATCCTATCTAGTAAGCATCTGTTTCTTTCTATTAAGGGGACTTTAGAAAACAAAGAGGCTGTGAACATCATGAGAGGTTAGCAAAGCCAGCTGAGCATGTAACTTAACAAGGAATCTTTACAGTGAGCTAATGAAAGGGACCTGAGGTAATGAAAGGTCTAAACAACACTTGAGGACCATTGGGGGGTACCTTATTGGTGCCAAGATAGTATCTACCATTGAATGGAGGTCCCCTGTGGGCCAGGGTCTTATGCTAGGGGGTCTATTTACATGTCATCAAATAAGACATCTAAGTTAATATTAACTGTAGTAATAATAATAATGAATGGGGCTGGCTGAAGGAGTAGGTATGACTAACTGTAGTAATAATAATAATGAATGGGGCTGGCTGAAGGAGTAGGCATGTCAATACTTTTGAAACATGTTTTAAACCTAACTGGTATACATAAGCGTTTACACATTTCGAGCATGCTCCTCAGTCCCACTGTGGCAGGAACTGTAAGTTGGTTCACACAACATCCTTTCCATTTTCTTTCTGTTGTGGAAGCCAAAAAGCTAAAAACTTGCCTTCCAAATTCCTCTGCTGTTGGGAGTAGCCATGTGGCATAATTCTGGCCATTAAGAATGCAAGCCGGAAAAAAAAAAGAATGCAAGCCAGGACTTCCCTGCTGGTCCAGTGGTTAAGAATCCGCCTTCCAATGCAGGGTACGTGGGTTCAATCCCTGGTCGGGGAACTAAGATCCCACATGCCGAGGGGCAACTGAGGCTGCACGCTACAACCAGAGAGCCCGCATGCTGTAACTACAGAGCTCACATGCTCTGGAGCCTGCACGCCACAACTAGAGAGAGAAAACCTGCACACCACAACTAGAGAGAAGCCCGCGTGCCTCAATGAAAGATCCCTGTGCCGCAACTTAGACCCAACACAGCCAAAGTTAAAAGTAAATAAATATTTTTTAAAAAAGAATGCAAGCCTATGAGGACCGGGATTTTTGTCTGTTTCGTTCTCTGCTGGTCAAAATTCACCACGTTGTACACCCTAAAAATGTCCAATTTGGGTGGGAGGAGAGGACAGATGTTTAAGGCTACAAATTTGCAACAAGTAGTAAATAAGTCCTAGAGTAGTCCCAGTGTAGTGAATATAGATAACAGTATTATAGTCATCAAACTTGCTAAAAGACTAGAACTTAATTGTTTCAGCCACTAAAAGAAAGGATAATTATGTAATGTGGAAGAGGTGCAAATCATCACTACAATGGCAATCATATGATACTATATAAATGTATCAAATTAGCATGTTGTACACCTTAAGTTTATACAATGTTATGTCAAATATATTTCAATCAAAAAATTTAAATATCCAGTCTATTGTACATCGATTTTACTTCAACAGTGTGAAAAATAAAAGAGCAATTGTTAAGAAAATTAAAAGGCAAGTTAGAAATTGGAAAAAAACAAAAACAAATTTCTTGGCCCTGCAGGAAGCCAAGGTGAGAATCCTGAGGCGAAAGGAGACACCAAAACTCTGAATTTCAGGTCAATTGCAAGGCTGAGATTTACCCAGCTAACACTAGATGTCACCATTGTGCTGTGAAAAAATGTAGCTGACATTCAGGTGTTCTATTTAATATTCAGGACGGAGGGAAACCTTCAAGTGTTTGAAATTGTTCATTTCTCTCCTCTCCTGATCCCAGTATATGATTACTGTGGCCTTATTAAAACTCCCTGAACCTTGATTTTCTCATGCGTATGATTCATTCCGCATCCCTTGAGCCGGATAGTGCTTGAGGCCGTCCAAGCTCCAAGGAAGACACCAGGGAGGGCGCCGGCCTCAGAGCTCCTGGTGGAGGACCTCCCTGTGCAGCGGTTCCCACCTCTGGGTCTCTGCCTCGGACTTGCGCTAGCTTCCGCAACCCTGACCCCACTGTGGGAGGCCACACAGCTGCAAGCTCCACTACTGCAGCCTGAGCTGGAAAGAGAGCAGCCTGGGGATGGGGAGCTCAAGGGAAGTGTGTGCAGATGGCACTGCCCTGCATGAGAGGGAAAGA
>NW_006789896.1:2717594-2782130 GCF_000442215.2 Lipotes vexillifer | reverse complement strand
GGGAAAGAGGCAAGGAGGCCGTGTAGAGTTTTAGAATGAGGAAACCTCCTGGCCCTGAGAGACAGAACAGTCCCCTGGGTTCTGTCACTGAAAGCTGAGGCTTTAACCAAGGCTGTGGAAGTGTCCAGTTGTTTTGGAGCGTCCAAACCCAGCAGTTTGGTACACCACATGTAACACAGAAGTTATCGTTCCCCAAAGTCTTTAATGATTCCTGGGCTCTGGCAAGAAATATCAGGAAAGCACATATTGTATATGGAATACAGGAAAATGATCAGTGAGACCTCACTAATATTTTAATTTGTTGCATTAGTAATTTAGAAATTTCTGTTTAGGATAGTGTACTTCATGAGTATATGGGGTCTTGTCCTCAGTGAAAAGAACAAGGGCTCTCCAGGTAATTAGAAACAGAAGCTCTCTGGTTTGTGAGGGATGTCTAGGTAAAGGCAATCTCCTTATTCACAGGCTTATTTACCCTTGGATTTATGGAAAGTAGCCCAATTATCTAGGCAGAGTCTGTTTCATACATTTCCTGTATTGATGCATTTAAGAATATTTTAACCAACTTACATTTATTGTGATAAATTTTGGTCTGACATCTGTCATCTTGAATGCTTTTAGTTTTTAATGATTACTTTGTCCTATTTTGTCCCTTTTGCTTTCTTTGCTCTTTTATCAATTTCTGTTAAAGATTTTTTTGATGTGGACCATTTTTAAAATCTTTATTGAATTTGTTACAATATTGCTTCTGTTTTATGTTTTTTGGTTTTTCTGGCCTCAAGGCATGTGGGATTTTAGCTCCCCGACCAGGGATTGAACCTGCACCCCCTGAATTGGAAAGTGAAGTTTTAACGACTGGACTGCCAGGGAAGTCCCTCTCTTTTCTCAATTTTTTAAAAGGTATTTCTCCTGGTTTTATTCTACTAGTGGAACTATTGAAATTTTTTTAAAGTTCTTTAAAATACTTCAAGTGTAGAAAAATTAAGAGAATAACAAACACCCATATACCTCCCCTCAGCTTTATCGTATCGGACCATTTTGTCATGGCTGTTCCATGTGATTTTTAGAACTAAAGCATTACAGATGGAATTGAAGTCCCCTGTATACATCCTCTGAATTGCATTTACCTCTCTGTGGTTCCAGAGGTAGTTACCATATGAATTTGGTGTTATTCATGCTCATAGATGCTTTAAAACTTGTTATATATGGTTATTTCCATAAACATCATAACATTATTTTACATGTTTTGAATGTATATAAATAGTATACTTGATATTTTCTTCTGCAGCTTACTTTTTTAAATTTTTAATATAATTTTTATTTTATATTGGAGTAGAGTTGATCTACAGTATTGTGTTAGCTTCACGTGTACAGCAAAGTGATTCAGTTATACATATACATATATCCATTCTTTTTCAGATTCTTTTCCCATATAGATTATTACAGAGTATTAAGTAGAGTCCCTGTGCTATACAGTAGGTCCTTGTAGATGATCTATTTTTTTTAACATCTTTATTGGAGTATAATTGCTTTACAAGGGTGTGTTAGTTTCTGCTTTATAACAAAGTGAATCAGTTATACATATACATATGTCCCCATATCTCTTCCCTCTTGCATCTCCCTCCCTCCCACCCTCCCTATCCCACCCCTCTAGGTGGTCACAAAGCCCCGAGCTGATCTCCCTGTGCTATGCGGCTGCTTCCCACTAGCTATCTGTTTTATGTTTGGTAGTGTATATATGTCCATGCCACTGTCTCACTCTGTCCCAGCTTACCCTTCCCCCTCCCCGTATCCTCAAGTCCATTCTCTAGTAGGTCTGCATCTTTATTCCCGTCTTGCCCCTAGGTTCTTCTGAACTTTTGTATGACAGACTCTAGATCTATCCACCTCATTACAAATAGCTCAATTTCGTTTCTTTTTATGGCTGAGTAATATTCCATTGTATATATGTGCCACATCTTCTTTATCCATTCATCCGACGACGGGCACTTAGGTTGTTTCCATCTCCGGGCTATTGTAAATAGAGCTGCAATGAACATTTTGGTACATGACTCTTTCTGAATTCTGGTTTCCTCAGGGTATATACCTAGTAGTGGGATTGCTGGGTCATATGGTAGTTCTATTTGTAGTTTTTTAAGGAACCTCCATACTGTTCTCCATAGTGGCTGAACCAATTCACATTCCCACCAGCAGTGCAAGAGTGTTCCCTTTTCTCCACACCCTCTCCAGCATTTATTGTTTCTAGATTTTTTGATGATGGCCATTCTGACTGGTGTGAGATGATATCTCATTGTAGTTTTGATTTGCATTTCTCTAATGATTAATGATGTTGAGCATTCTTTCATGTGTTTGTTGGCAGTCTGTATATCTCTTTGGAGAAATGTCTATTTAGGTCTTCTGCCCATTTTTGGATTGGGTTGTTTTGTTTTTTTGTTATTGAGCTGCATGAGCTGCTTGTAAATTCTGGAGATTAATCCTTTGCCAGTTGCTTCATTTGCAAATATTTTCTCCCATTCTGAGGGTTGTCTTTTGGTCTTTTTTGTGGTTTCCTTTGCTGTGCAAAAGCTTTGAAGTTTCATTAGGTCCCATTTGTTTATTTTTGTTTTTATTTCCATTTCTCTAGGAGGTGGGTCAAAAAGGATCTTGCTGTGATTTATGTCATAGAGTGTTCTGCCTATGTTTTCCTCTAAGAGTTTGATAGTTTCTGGCCTTACATTTAGGTCTTTAATCCATTTTGAGCTTATTTTTGTGTATGGTGTTAGGGAGTGTTCTAATCTCATACTTTTACATGTACCTGTCCAGTTTTCCCAGCACCACTTATTGAAGAGGCTGTTCTTTCTCCACTGTACATTCCTGCCTCCTTTATCAAAGATAAGGTGACCATATGTGTGTGGGTTTATCTCTGGGCTTTCTATCCTGTTCCATTGATCTATATTTCTGTTTTTGTGCCAGTACCATACTGTCTTGATTACTGTAGCTTTGTAGTATAGTCTGAAGTCAGGGAGCCTGATTCCTCCAGCTCCGTTTTTTTTTTTTCTCAAGATTGCTTTGGCTATTCGGCGTCTTTTGTATTTCCATACAAATTGTGAAATTTTTTGTTCTAGTTCTGTGAAAAATGCCAGTGGTAGTTTGAAAAAATATGGAACGCTTCACAAATTTGCGTGTCATCCTTGCACAGGGGCCATGTTAATCTTCTCTGTATTGTTCCAATTTTAGTATATGTGCTGCCGAAGCAAGCACCAGCTTACTTTTTTTGTTTGTTTGTTTTTTGCGGTACGCAGGCCTTTCACTGTTGTGGCCTCTCCCGTTGCAGAGCATAGGCTCCAGACGCGCAGGCTCAGCGGCCATGGCTCACGGGCCTAGCCGCTCCGTGGCATGTGGGATCTTCCCGGACTGGGGCACAAACCCGTGTCCCCTGCATCAGCAGGTAGACTCTCAACCACTGTGCCACCAGGGGAGCCCTTTTTGTTTGTTTTGTTTTGTTTTGTTTTGTTTTGTGTTTTTACAACTTTATTTATTTATTTATGGCTATGTTGGGTCTTTGTTTCTGTGTGAGGGCTTTCTCTAGTTGTGGCAAGTGAGGGCCACTCTTCATCGTGGTGCACGGGCCTCTCACTATCGCGGCCTCTCTTGTTGCAGAGCACAGGCTCCAGACGCACAGGCTCAGTAATTGTGGCTCATGGGCCCAGTTGCTCCACGGCATGTGGGATCTTCCCAGACCAGGGCTTGAACCCGTGTCCCCTGCATTGGCAGGCAGATTCTCAACCACTGCACCACCAGGGAAGCCCCCTAGCTTACTTTTTAAATTCAACTTTATAGACTTGAGATTTAACCACATAGCTCAAGTTCATTCATTTTCACTGATGTTTAGTATCATGGTTTTATATTTTCCATCTCTGTCAAGCTGTGCTACAGTCTATGTCTATATTCAGTTTCACTAACTTTCTCATTGACTGCATCTACTCTGCTGTCCAACCCACCCACTGAGGATTCAAGTTCAGTGTTTATATTTATGTGTAAAATTCTATTTAGTTCATTTTCATGTCTTTTTATAGAATATCATTTTTACTCAAGATTTTGATTTCTTCCTTTATGCCTTTGTTGATGTTCAAACTTATCTTACAGTCTCTTTTCTTATTAACTCTATATCTTGGATCTTGCTTTTTGTCTCATCTGCTTAATGTCAATCAAAAAAGTTTTTTGTTTGTTTTGTTTTGTTTTGTTTTAATTTTGTGTGCCTATCTATAGAGGAGTTTGCTTTTTCCGGGGATCCTCTGCTACCTGAATTGTGAACTCTGGTGTTTTTGTTGTGTCTAGCCAGGGAATAGCTTTATGTAATCAATGAAATTCTTACAAAATTCAGTGCTATATTTTATGTGAGATTTGCTTAGATAAAAATATTGGCAAGGGCTTCCCTGGTAGCGCAGTGGTTGAGAGTCCACCTGTGGATGCAGGGGACACGGGTTCGTGCCCTGGTCCGGGAAGATCCCACATGCCACGGAGCGGCTAGGTCTGTGAGCCATGGCCGCTGAGCCTGCGCGTCCGGAGCCTGTGCTCCGCAATGGGAGAGGCCACAACAGTGAGAGGCCCGCGTACCGAAAAACAAAAATTGGCAAATCCAGTTTTGAGTGGGTGTGGGTGTGGGAAAATGGGCGCTCTTGTGCTCTGCTGTGACCATAAATTGATGATGAACTTTCTGGGTGGCAGTTTGCTAGCAGTGTATGTAATAAAATTTTAAATATGCTACCCTTAGACTCAGAAATTCCACATCTACTAGAAATTTACTCTCAGGTAATAATAAAATTGTATTCAGAAATATACTTATGAGAGTATTTCTTGTAGCTTTATATACAGTTTATATTAATGATAAATTAGAAATGACCTAAATATCCATCAATAGGTGGATAATCAATATCCATCAATAGGTGATTAGATAAATTATTATAACTGCTGTGGAATACTGTACAGTCACTTAAAACAATATTGGGAATCACTGTTAATATGAAAAAGACATGCCCATACCTTGGTGACTGACAAGTAAGTTATGGTTGAGCATACATAGTATGATACCTGTTTTGGGCCAGATTCTAACAGAAGCAGAGCCTGAGATGGGGATTCTTGTGCAAGTGATTAATTGAGCGTGCTTAGGAGATATAGGACCAGGGAAAAAGTTAGGCAAAGATGTGGTCTTAGCTGGGAACTAATTTCTTATTGATCCCATGAGAATTATGGAGCTTGAATACATCTACTACAATATTTTCTATAAAATTGAATTTATGGTCATGTAATATGCATATGAGCTTATATGCATGGAAAGATTTCTACAAAGGTATTTACCAAAATATTGTTTTCTCCTGTTTTCTGTGGGATTTCCAATAATTTTTACATTGCTTGGTATACGTTTTTTTTAATTACTCCATAGGTCTTTTATTTGTATCTAACTTATCAAATATTTTTTAGTTTGTCTAACCACTTTTTTATAATGGTACTGATATATATTTTTTATTTTAAAAAATTTATTCATATTTTATACAGCAGGTTCTTATTAGTTATCTATTTTATACATATTAGTGTGTATATGTCAATCCCAATCTCCCAATTTATCTAACTATCATTAACTCCCACCCCTGCTTTCCCCCTTTCATGTCCCTATGTTTGTTTTCTACATCTGTGTCTCTGATTCTGCCTTGCAAACCAGTTCATCTGTACCATTTTTTTAGATTCTACATATATGCGTTAATGTACAATATTTGTTTTTCTCTTTCTGACTTACATCACTCTGTATGACAGTCTCTAGGTCCGTCCACATCTCTACAGATGACCAGATTTGTTCCTTTTTATGGATGAGTAATATTCCATTGTGTATATGTACCACATCTTCTTTATCCATTCATCTGTCAATGGGCATTTAGGTTGCTTCTGTGACCTGGCTATTGTAAATAGTGCTGCAGTGAACATTGGGGTGCATGTGTCTTTTTGAATTATGGTTTTCTCTGGGTATATGCCCAGCAGTGGGATTGCTGGGTCATATGGTAATTCTATTTTTAGTTTTTTAAGGCACCGCCATACTGTTCTCCACAGTGACTGTATCAATTTACATTCCCTGTTGTACTTTTTTATAGAATTTGAATTTTCTGTGTTTACATATTCTTTTATAAGGATGTTTGTAAACTTTTGCTTTTTATTGATTTTAAACTTACATACAGTAAAATTTACTCTTTTTTGGTTGTATAGGTCTATGAGCCTGGACAGTTGCATAGTTATGTAATCACCACTACTGCAATCAACATTCAGAACAGTTCTATCATCTCAATAAAACTCTCTGCTGCCCATTTGTAGTTAAATCCTCCCTTAACCCTTGACCTTGGAAATCACTGATATGGGAAACAATGTTATGGAATTGATGTGGGAAAGCTTCAGATACAATATAGATGACATCACTAGTGAAGCCACATAGGGGGAAAAATTGAAAACCATTAAGTTGTGGCTATTCCAAGTGTAAACTGAAGGCTCTTCAGTATCCTAGTGTTATTTGGTCAACCTTCTCCTATTCCTATTTTTTCTCCCCCTCAATATTCCTAAAGGACCACTAACTGGTAGCCAGGGCTCCCCTGCAGCTGAGATGCTGAGCCTCCAACAACATGAATAGATGCCCTCAACCCCATCCATGGAAGCCAAGTACCACAGCCTCTCCATGGAAGATCTGTCCAGCCAGAAGCCCCCAGAAAAGACCTTCTGTCTGTATCCAGAGCAATAAATTGGGCTGAAGAATTCTGCCTAGAGTCTAAGTCCCCTTTGTATTTTTCCTACTAGTTGAATTTGAACTGAATTACAGAGCTTACAGTCCAGCCTCATCAGGGCCTAATAATTATCTGTCTTGGAAAAGTGGAACTGGAAGTGTTTGCAGAGCCCCAAGAGATGTTAAGGCCCTCAGTGACTGAGTTGAAGTAATGAGAACAGAGAGAAAAGCCAGGGTCATACTGCAAAGGTGGCCAGAAAGCCACCTAGGTTGCTATGAGATCTCAGATATGTCTCCTTTTTCTAGGATTCCGTTTCCTCATTGAAATAATGGAGTGATTTTTTTTTTTTTTCCTTAAACAGGGCTGACTTTTGTTTTTTTTCTTTTTTTAAAAATTTATTTTGCCGTGCTTGGTCTTAGTTGTGCAGGATCTAGTTCCTGCGCCCCCTGCTTTGGGAGTATGGAGTCTTAACTGCTGGACCACCAGGGAGGTCCTTGGAATGATCTTTATTTTATTTTATTTTTAAAATTTATTTATGTATTTATTTATTTATGGCTGTGTTGGGTCTTCGTTGCTCCGTGCAAGCTTTCTCTAGTTGGGGCAAGCAGGGGCTACTCTTCGTTGCGGTGCGCGGGCTTCTCATTGTAGTGGCTTCTCTTGTTGCTGAGCATGGGCTCTAGGCGCGCGAGCTTCAGTAGTTGTGGTTCGCGGGCTCCAGAGCTCAAGCTCATTAGTTGTGGCGCGTGGGTTTAGTTGCTCTGCGGCATGCCGGATCTTCCCGGACTAGGGCTCGAACTGGTGTCCCCTGCATTGGCAGGCGGATTCTTAACCACTGCGCGCCACCAGGGAAGTCCCTGGAGTGATCTTTAAATGAAGAAGGCATATCTCAGAACATTTTGTCAGCCAAGAGCACTGGGACAGAATAAACATTGTCGATTTTGAAGTAGTCTGGATGCTAATTATGTGTGATGGGAAATTAAGAATATCTAAAGATTAATTTCTAGAGCGGCACCATCCAGAAGGCTGAATAAATGTATAGGTGATTCATATAAATGAGCTTGTGTGTATCTACAGTTACAGCTGTTTCCCGTTACAAAGAGTTATAAACAGTACTGCCTTGATCCAGCTGTTCTTTACCGTGACTGGGCCTTTTTAATAGCCTCCTAATTGCTTTCCTGCCCAGCTTAAATCCATTCTTCATACTGCAGTTGCAACTTGATTGACCCACAGCGAAATCTGACCCGATCCAATGAGCACAGCCAGCTTGACTGCAGTCAAATAAGAGAATCCCCAAATGCTAGCGTTCATCGAGGCTGGCCTTTGGCTTCCTCCGCCCCATACAAAATGCTGAAAGGCAGTGCCACCGTAGGCCACCGGGAAAAAAAGCAGCCTGCTGTTCGTAGGGGTTGGTCCGGGTGAAAGGGAGAGAAATCCCCAGAGAAGCGTGGGCGTCCTAAAGGAGCGGAAGCGCAGGCTCCGCAAAGCGCGCCAGCTGGTGAAGTACGACCGGAGCGCCGCCGCCCACCGTCGCAGGTGAGTGCAGGGAGAACAGGCGTTCCAGTTCCTCATTCCGGGCTGGCAGCGCCACAGATTCCCCCAGGTCCCGGGGAGGCGGACCCGGGAGGGGGTCGGGCGGTGGCGCAGGGCCGCATGGAGCGAGGAGGTCTGCGGGCAGTCCGTCCCTGCCCGGACTCCCTCAGTCTCCCGCCGCGGCCGCTTTGGGAGTGGGGCGGGGATGTGGACTGCCTTAGAAGGGGTGGCCCGGTAACCGACACGCTACGGTTTAGAAGGTGACCATATGGAGCGCCTACTAAGTGCAGTGTTGTTCCAGGTTCCGGGGACGCAACTGTGATTGAGACGGACGCAGGGACTTTTCAGCCTCATGGGAAAGTCGATATTAATCAAGTCTGATCATAACCTCTGCTCCTGCTCGTAATAACCCCATTGTTTGGGGGCAGAAGACAATGTTCTTAACGTTCACGGGCCCTGTGTGGCCTGGCATCTTGCTTTTGTTTACGTGTATTTTTTTTGCTCTATTGTTTCACGCAGGAGAGAGCATTACTAAGTGGTTATGAATACAGATCTTGTGGCCTAAGATAATTAAACTTTCTAAGGCTCATTTCTTTGTTTTGGTCAAATGAGGACAACAGTATTACATATCTCCTAGTACATAGTAAAGTGCCTGAGTTCTGAGGCTGGCACATTGCAGGCCTTCAGTAAATGTCAGCTGTCGTTATTCGCAGCTAATACAGGTTTGCAGGTTTAAAGGAAAGGTATTGACTGAGTTGGGCTCACTCTTGTTTCTCTTTGCTTCTTCTCTCAGCCCCTGCCCTTCATTGAGAGGGAGCCCCAGTGATGGCTATCAGGCCCCTTAAAGCCTGGCACAAGGTGAGCATGGGATCCCTCAGATGTGCCTTCAAGAGATCTGATTTGAAGGAAATGGAGGATGAGAGGGGTGATTCTGACAAAGTCTTAGAGCCAAAGCAGTAGGAAGACCCCTGTTCACACATCCCTCATCCAACCCCCCTCCTCTCACAGTGAGACTGGATGATGGTGAGAGGCTAAGCAGCAGACCCCAGGGCCCAGGAAGTGATGGCTGGAGACAGCTGGAGAGAATGTCCTG
This sequence comes from Lipotes vexillifer, assembly GCF_000442215.2. Lineage (NCBI taxonomy): Eukaryota > Metazoa > Chordata > Mammalia > Artiodactyla > Lipotidae > Lipotes > Lipotes vexillifer. The sequence goes on along the minus strand of NW_006789896.1, from coordinate 2,772,770 downwards.
GGAAGCAAAAGGACAGCCTCCTGCATTCTGAGGATTTCTGCTCAGCCAGAGGATCTCCAAGTTCATTAGTTTCCCCCCACAGAGGGATATGTGAGAATGAGGGACTCAGGCTAGTGGTGTGGGTCACAAGGTTCTTGGGAAGTGGGGGCAGAGGGACAGCAGGAGGAAGGCAAGAAAAGGGGGGCCTGTGCTGAAACCGTACAACTCAGATGGGACTTGAATCCAGCCAAAACCCAGACTCGAACTTGAACTCCCTGTTTTTTAATTGAGATCACACACCTGGTCTCAGGATTTAATGACACTCAGGTTCTTTATGTCTCCTCGAAGAAAGAATTCAGTGAGAGACAAAGTGATAGGTAAGAAGTGGATTTATTTGTAGAGATACACATTCTATTAATGCAAGTTCCTGTGCCCAACGCACAGTGAGGCCAAACAAACTGAAACGTTGGACTTTGGAGCAGAGAAAGGTTTATTGCAAGGCCATGCAAGGAGACGAGGCTCATGCCCTAAAAGCTCCAAACTACCCAAAGGGTTTCAGCAAAGCACTTTTAAAAGCCGGGTGAGGGAGGGGGTTGCAGGGTGTGTGGTCAGCTTGTGCACAGTTCTCTGATTGGCTGATGATGTAGCAGGATGGGGTCACAGGGCTGACATTATCAGTCCTTAGGCTCCAGGAGGCCTGGGGTTGGGGAGCGGTTACATCTGCAAAACAACTCAGGAAATGTGCATCAAATCCTACTCTCTAGGTACTTCAGGGGGGGGGGGGGGGGGGGAAGGCCTGTCCCAGGAAGGCCTCATGGGGTCCTGCTGGGTTACAATTCCATAGACAGAAAGTCGTCCATCTCAAAGGGTGAGAGTGGCCCTAGGAGAAACACACTCCACAGAGACAGAGTGTGAGAGGCCCTGGGTTTCCCTGGTGGTGCAGTGGTTAAGAATCTGCCTGCCAATGCAGGGGACACAGGTTCGAGCCCTGGTCCGGGAAGATCCCACATGCCATGGAGCAGCTAAGCTTATGCGCCACAACTAAGCCAGTGCTCCAGAGCCCGCGAACCACAACTACTGAGCCCACGCACCTAAAGCCCATGCTCCACAACAAGAGAAGCCACTGCAATGAGAACCCTGTGCACCACAACGAAGAGTAGCCCCTGCTCGCCGCAACTAGAAAAAGCCCGCAGGCAGCAATGAAGACCCAATGCAGCCAAAAATAAATAAATAAAATAAAAAGGATCCGCCTGCTAATGCAGGGGACACGGGTTCAATCCCTGGCCTGGGAAGATCCCACATGCTGCAGAGCAGCTAAGCCCCTGTGCCACAACTACTGAGCCTGCGCTCTAGAGCCCGCGAGCCACAACTACTGAAACCTGTGCACCTAGAGCCTGTGCTCCACAACAAGAGAAGCCACCGCAATGAGAAGCCCGCGCACCGCAACGAAGAGTAGCCCCCACTTGCCACAACTAGAGAACGCCTGTGCACAGCAGTGAAGACCCAACACATCCAAAAATAAAAACAAATAAATAAATAAATTTATTTTTTTAAAAAGTGTCTCTAATCTGACATTTGTTGCCTGTGGAGCTTAGGGTCAGGATCTTGGGCTTAAGTTTGCTGTTGTGTGGTGATCCATTTAAGTGTTTTAACCCACAGAGTTGAGGTCAGGTTGGCATTTTCTATAGATCATTCTATGTGCTGGACAGAAGGTGGACTTGGAGGATGAGTCTGGAGTTAGGGACTGTTGCAGTGCTCCACAGGACAGTTGCTGAGGAACTGAAAAGTTATATGGTGAGTAATGATGGAGAGTAGGAGTCAGATCCAAGAAATACTTAGGAGATAAAATTGGCAGGATTTGATTACTGATTGTGTGTCAGAACTGAGCAGTGAGTAGGGAAATGGTTAAGAGGGATTCTCAGGTTTCTAGCATAGGAGACCAGGCTGAAAGTGTTGGTACTAACTCACTGAGACAAGGGATCAAAATCAGAACCAACATCATGTTTGAGCATTTGTTTCTCACCATTTGTTTCTCACGTACTGAGCAGTTGGTATGAATTTGGAGGAGCAAAGGAGCCAGTTTAGGAAGGGAGATGAGTTCAAAACTGGATTGTGGCTCGTATGAATGAGGAACATAACTGGGATGAAGGTTGTATCAGCTTAAAAGAAAAAAAGCACAACATAAGAGCTGTAAGTTGAGTTTATTCAGTGTTTTACTAAGGACTGTAGCCCAGGAGACAGCCTCTCAGCTCTGAGAAACTGTTCTGAAGAGATAAGGGAGGAGCCAGGATGTATATGAATTTTTTGCCATGGGGGAGAAAAAAAAAAACATGTCAAACATCAAAAGATTACTCCTAAACACAAAGACATCTTGAGTTAATGATTTTAATGCTTTGCATGGGAAGATTCAAGAATTTGGGGTCATTGAAAAATTTCCTTAGATATGTATCTTAACTAACTAGGGGTTGTATCCAGAGCACAGAACATTCCTGTTTTTCTCCATCCTGAATTCCTCTCAGGCACATTGTGGGTGGAAGACTGCAGTGGCTAGTGTCTTGATCCTTGTAAAACTTGAATGGCAGGCAACAATATTTTTTTTCTTTAGTCATCAGGGCATCTGAGTTAGCCATGTGGTGATGCCAGAACCTCATGAGACCTTGGAGTGAGGAGATGGAAGGATAATCACCGCACAGGGAAGGCACCAAAGAGACCAGGGGATCAGATCATGGCACTGTATGGGAAGGGAGAGTTGGGCTGCTGGTAGGTTTGTCTGGCAGAGGACAGATTATTTGAGGGGCATAAAGAGATAAGGCCCGAGGAGCTACCTAGCAGCCATTAGAATCAGGAAGCACCTTCTCCTAGGAAGACCATCCGGAGTTGAGTAGGCTGTTCAGAGGGAAATCTGCTGGAAGGGCTCAAGCAGAGGCTTCACAGCACCCCCCTTTTTTGGGGGGGCGGGGGTACGCGGGCCTCTCACTGTTGTGACCTCTCCCGTTGCGGAGCACAGGCTCCGGACGCGCAGGCTCAGCAGCCATGGCGCACGGGCCCAGCCGCTCCGCGGCATGTGGGATCCTTCCGGACCGGGGCACGAACCCGTGTCTCCTGCATCGGCAGGCGGACTCTCAACCACTGCGCCACCAGGGAAGCCCAGGATATATTTTTTAAATAGACCTTTATTGGAGTATAATTGCTTCACAATACTGTGTTAGTTTCTTGTGTTAGTTGTAAGAATGGATATTTCTGATAAACCCTGAGGCTGTGAGCCACGTGGCAGAGCAGTTCTTCTGGGTTCCCTTACCCAGCTGCTCTCTGCCCGGGCGCCCCCTTCCCGATAAAGTCTTTTGCTTTGTCAGCAAAAAAAAAAAGAATGGCTATTTCTGGGTCTCTCCTTCAAGCATTCATTCTTCTGACTTTCTTAGTAAGCATTCAAAAGCATAGGGCTTAGGACTGAAAACTAATAAGATTTTCTTTTCTCTACTTCTGTGCTGTTATCATGGTAGTCACTAGCTACATGTGCTTATTAAATTAAACTCTTAAGCCCTTGAAGTGGGGCTGATTCAGATTGAGAGATGCTGTAAGTACCTGAGTTTGAAGACCTAGTATAAAAAAATGTAATTGAGGGGACTTACCTTGCAGTTCAGTGGTTAAGACTCTGCACTTCCACTGCAGGGGGCGTGGGTTCCATCCCTGGGCAGGGAACTAAGATCCTACATGCCACGCGGCACGGCCAAAAAAAAAAAAAAAAAAAAAAAAAAAAAAAAAAAAAGTAAAAAGTAAAAAAATGTAAATGACCTCATTAATAATCTTTATGTTGATTTCATGGTGAAATAAAATTTTGGATATATTGGGTTAAATAAAATATATTATTTAAATATATTACATAAAATGTATTATTAAAATTAATGTTGCCATTTTCTTTTTACTTTTTTAATGTGGCCACCAGAAAATTTAAATTACATATGTAGCTTGCATTTATGGCTCACATTATATTTCTTTGGACATCCCTCTTCTACTGCAGAACATATCCTTAAGCCCCCTTACTTAGCCATCCGTGCATAAATGTTGTTGGTGCATGTGGAAAGTCTAGAACACAGAGTTTATGGCCGACCTGAAGAGTTCTGTCCTAGGGAACTTACTGCATGGGAACAGAAAATGAGAGAGCAGTTGTGTTGTATGAAAGGAGAGAAGGTTAGCAGTCCCCTTGACAAGGATGGAAGAGGCCCTCGGACCTGACAACATGTATTCAGAAAATGAGAGAGCAGTCAAATGGGAGTGTGGAGCAGGGGCCCCACCACGGTGCCTTTGCCATCGTGACAGAGTTCCGTAATGGGCTCTGTTTTAGAAATACTAACTCAAAATAGTATGTAATTTGATTGGACTGAGGAGAAAATGAAGGCATAAGCCCCTACTCCATTGTCATTATATTGCAATTAATAACTTTGCAGGCCTACACAAGTTTGGGGACAGGGTGATGTAGGGATGGAAAGGATTGTGAGAAATGTCCTGGTACCACTGACAGAGCTTAGTAAAAGTGTCAGTGAATTGGGTAACGTAGGGGAGTCCTGATATAAAAAGAGTTTTTATGGTAGATGACACTAGACTTAATGCCACGAAGTTTGAGTTTCCTTGGGACACCCACCTCCCTGGGTATAGCAGGCTGTTGAGAATGCAGCTCTGTAATCTTGGGGAGAGGTCAGGTCTGGAATTGTACGGTTATTTTTGAGCCAGAATAATTTTATTATTGCAGTACGTGAGTTGTATGCCTATTTATACAGAGTAACAAACAATTATTCAATCATTTATTTATCATACTTATTTATTGTCTACTATGTGCCAGGTATTGTTCAAGACACCCAAGATAGCAGGAAAGAAAACAAAGTCCCTGCTGTCATGGAGCTTATGTTCTAGTGGTTTAAGATCAAGGTCAGCTAATTTGTGAAGAAAAGGAAAAATAAAGCAGGTGTTCAGCACATAGTTTTATTTTGCAAAAGATATAAAAAGCTAATATTTTAGAATACAAATTAACTAAAGTGTACAAATTGATAAAGATCAACACTTGAATATAAAATTTATTTTTTTAACAACTCAAAAATTTAGAAATATTGGTTAAATTTTGTGCTTCCCTGGTGGTGCAGTGGTAAAGAATCCACCCTACAATGCAGGGGACACGGGTTTGATCCCTGGTCAGGGAACTAAGATCCCACATGCCGCGGGGTAACTGAGCCCACTCACCACAACTACTGAGCTCGCATGCCTCAGCTAGAGAGGCTGCGTGCCAGAAACTACAGAGCCCACTCACTGTGGAGCCTGCACGCCACAACTAAAGAGAAAACCCGCACGCTGCAGTGAAGAACCCGTGCGCCACTAGGAAAGATCCCGCATGCCTCAAGGAAGTCCTGCGGGCCGCAACTAAGACCTGATGCAGCCAAAAATGAATGTAATGAGTGCAGCAAAGCTTTTGCTGTTAAGTCAACATTAAATGGGCGTCAGAGAATCCACAGTGGAAAAAAACCATATGAGCGTAGCAAGTGTGGGAAAACCTTTAGGACTTCCTCCTAGCTACATCATCTTGGGTATGCCCACCCTAGAAAGAAGCCTGTCCTGGACCTTGGTTCTTTTGGCCTCCCAGCATTTTTTACCCCATTTTCATGGTAATTACTGCCCTATTTTTGGGGGAAATATGACTCTGCCCCAATACAACAGTTCATGTGGTTTGGGTGGGGCTCTGTTCCCTACTGCAAAGGTGGAACATGTAGCCTAGTCTGGCCCATCTGTACTGTTCCTTCCACCCACCACAATGGTGGGTTCAGGTGACCCAAGTTCATCCAATCAGAATGGACCCTTTGACTGTGCAAAACCTACCACAAAGTGACATTCTTTTCTGCTGGACATGGATGTTAGCCTTGACCCACGTGAAGGCTGAGAAGAAAGCCAGCCCTGCAAACAGAGATGCAGAGAACTAAACTTGCCTCTGGATTTTTCAGTGATGTAAATCAAAAAATTAAATTCTTTGCTTAAATAGTTTTGAGTTGGGATTTCTTTCACTTGTAACAGAATCCATACTGATATTGAGCCATTTCAATGTCTCATGTTTCAAAACCTTCAGAGTTAACATAAACTTGATTTAGCTTCACTATGAAGAAACCTTTCATGTGAGTGATGTATTGGAAAAGATGTAGCTATGATTCTGATGGTTCATACAGAGGCAACCACTCAAGTGTTGTGAATGTGGGAAAGCCTTTAACCCTCGATTAAGCCAGGTCAACATTCAGGCATCCTAAATGGTTGGAAGTTACAGCAATTTAAGCACTTTAATGAAAATTTCAAGTTATTATAAAACAAAATCTCTATCGAATATTCTGTAGGGTAGATGAATGTATTAATTAGAAAATATTTTTTAAAGTATTTATTTCCTACTCAGTTTCTAATAGAAGTGGGTGCTGAATTTTATCTTATTTTAGATTGTTAAAGATGATATTTCTTTTTTGACATATTTATATAGTTAATTATATTAATGTTTTTCCTAATATTGAGTCATACTTATGTTCTCATAATCTTAGTTGGGTATAGTGTTGTTAAGTTTCTTTAAATGTTGCTGGATTATATTAATATGTTTAGGATATTAGCATCTATATTCATAAGTGTGATTGGCCTGTAAATTTTTCACTCTTTTTCAAGATTTGGGACCTGAATTGTACCACGTTGCTAAAAATAGTTAGGAGACTATTCTTTCTCTGTACTTTGGAACAGTTTCAAAAGCCTAGCAATTATCTGTTCTTTGGAAATTTGAAAAAAGTTCACCTATGAAGCTGCCTGGACCAGTTGCTTTTGTTGGGGGTAGTGTAGAGCAGAGTAGAACTTTCACTACTTTAGTAATTCCTTCCCTGGCATTGTCCATTACATTGTCTATTTCTCCTTGAATCAATGTTGGTAACTTATAATTTCCCACTGACATTTATAAATCATTAGCTTAGCATCGTACCCAAGTTATTTTTCTTATTTTAAAAAAGATTTTCAAATATGCCCCTTGTCATTCCTGTTTGTTTGTCTATAAAACCTATAGGAAGATTTTTATTACTCATATTTGCATGCAAAAGCTTGATATTATCATTATAATGCCCGGCATAGCATGTTTACCCTGCCCTTTGATCTGGTTAGGGGGCTTTTACACCCAAGGAAATGGCTTTGGTTCTCAGTCTGAAGCAGGATTTTACAAACGCAGCACTATTGACATTTAGGACCTGTTAATTTTTTGCTGGACACTGTCCTGTGAGTTGTAGGATGTTTAGCCTACCCACTGGCCTCTACCCACTAGATACTATTCGTGATGTTCTCCCCTACCCTCATTCATAACAATCAAAATTGTTTCCACTAGTCTAAAGAGATACTGAGGATATGTTTTTGTAAAAATAAGGAGGGAGTTCTCTTCTTTGGATGCCTGTCAACCTGTGCCTTGTCACTTCCCATGCCACCTTGTACTGTCATCTACTGTCATGGCAGTTTTTCAGTTCCAGATTTAACCTATTGACTGAAATCTGGCCCTGAGAGAATGACTTCCCCACTTCCTCTTTACTTGACAGCAATCTACCCCTGCCTGGGGAGGGGAATCATTTTTAGTAGTGGACTTATAATTCTGCCGAAACCAAAGTGATTCAGATAAAGAAATGGTTGAAGTCACTTGAGTTGAGGTTTGTTAGTTCCTGTTGTTGCTTCCCCAACAGAATACTAGCCTTTAATTTGCCATAGCTGTTCTTTAATAAATGCTAATAACCAGTAACATTTTGTGGCACTTACCTCTGCTAGGTGTTCCACAGTGCATTAACTTACTGACTCCTAACAGCCTTTGAAGTACTGTTACCTTGTTTCAGTTAGGAAAGTGAGGAACAGAGAGGTTAGTAGGTTGCCCAAAGATACAGCTAGTAACTGGAAGAGCAGGGATTCAAACCCAGGCAGTCTGGCTTCAGAGCCCGTGCTCTAACTGTCACAGAGTGATGCCCTAAAGGCTGGAAGCAAGATCTGTAACAAATGTAATTCAGTGACCGAAAAGACACATTTGAGGTGACTTTGCTATGCTCTTTGTGAGTGGAAGACACTGGGGATCAGATCAAGGCAAAGGGAGGCTGTATATTGGCTTTGGAGAAAAGAGGGCGGTGAATGGGTTGAGATAAAACAGCGAGGCATATCTAGTACAGAGTGGCTCATTGTGTGTTTGACAGTCTCAAAACTGCTGTTGTCAGGGAGGTAGCATGTGCAGAAGTTGAAAATACAGCTCTAGGAGGCAGAGGACCTCGTTCCTAGATTCCCCAGTAAGGCTTAGTGGCTGCGTGGCACTGGCATTTTTGTTGCTACAACTGTTTGAAAGTAGTACCTTCATAGTAAGTGCCTGAGCCAGAGAGCTGGACCCCCAAGGTGTCTCTTATCTCTAAGGTAACGGAGTAGCTCCATCTTCCTGAACTTGAGTATCTAGCAGATTATCCATGATATGTGACCTAGGTGCCACTGCTGGAGTCCCCCTCTAACTGACTTACTGTCTTTGGATCAGGCTTGGTTAGGTTCAAGTGCACATAATTGAAAATCCAAAATAATGGAGCTTAAAATAAGACTGGAGTTGATTTTTCCTTTTTTAAAAAGAGATCTGGGGACTTCCCTGGTGGTGCAGTGGTTGGGAATCCGCCTGCCAATGCAGGGGACATGGATTCGAGCCCTGGTCTGGGAAGTTCCCACATGCCGTGGAGCAACTAAGCCCGTGCATCACAACTACTGAGCCCACGTGCCACAACTACTGAAGCCCACGCGCCTAGAACCTGTGCTCCGCAACAAGAGAAGCCACCACAGTAAGAAGCCCGGGCACCGCAATGAAGAGTAGTCCCCGCTCGCCTCAACTAGAGAAAGCCGGCGTGCAGCAACGAAGTCCCAAGGCAGCCAAAAATAAATAAATAAATAAATTAATTAATATTTTAAAAAAGCACCAAAAGAATAATTGGGCCACAAAAAATACTACCATATATCAGCTACTTTAACACCTCCACTAATTGCCTGTTAAGCCTCACATTTCTTTTCCTAGTTTTGAAACAGACACATTAATATTACTGTCAGGTCCCAAATATTGTAGGTACTGGTTTTCAACTATAAATCTTAATATTTAACAAATCAACTAATTGCATTTCAGGTACTGAGCATGCTCTTCAGGTTAATGGCATGGTCAGTGGTGGAGGGGGGAATGGAGAAAGAACAAATTAGAAGCATAAACTCTGAAAGTTCCCAAAGCTCTGTGGTCAATGCTTTTCTGAGGTAAGTTGCATAAGAGATGATTTGGCAACCCTGCTGCTATGCTGTTGGAAGTCTGGCAAGATCTCTTGGAGGAACAAAAAATAAACAGCCCTGGGGTTAATCTACAAGCCGTTTTGCTTTAGCCCTTTTTGCTGAAAATCTTTCCAACATGTTTCAGTCCACTTCCTTGCCATAGGAGATAGAGTACAACAAAGATAAATATAGCAATGGGCTAGATCTGGAACTAGGAGGGCTGAGTTTGAACTCTGGCTCCACTATTTACTCGCAGTGCAGCAATCACTTACACCCGCGTTTGTCCAAGTGCATTCCAACCATGTGCATCAGAATCACCTGCAGCGCTTGCTAAATAGCCAAGTTCCAGGGTCCCTGGCTGAGGTTTTCATCTGGGTGGCGCTGGGGAATCTGCCTGTTGAACAAGCACCCTAGATAACTCTTATGCCCACTACAAATTTGAGAAACACAGAGTTTGTTTTCTCATCTATAAATACACAACTACTGAGCCCACGTGCCACAACTACTGAAGCCCACGCGCCTAGAACCTGTGCTCCGCAACAAGAGAAGCCACCACAGTAAGAAGCCCGGGCACCGCAATGAAGAGTAGTCCCCGCTCGCCTCAACTAGAGAAAGCCGGCGTGCAGCAACGAAGTCCCAAGGCAGCCAAAAATAAATAAATAAATAAATTAATTAATATATATATATATATATATATATATATATATATAAAATAAAAGAGATCTGGAGATAGGCAGCTGCACACTGGCAGCGGGAATCCTGCCTCCTTCCAGTTCACCGCACTGCCATCCATCAGATGGGGCAATACCCTCATAGTCTAAAGCAACAGCTAGAGCTCCAGCCATTCCAGGATGCAGGACGGAGGAAAAGAAGAGCATGTCACCTTCCTTTCAAGGAAATATCCTGTAAGTACTGAGAACACTTCCACTTCCACTTCACTGTGCAGAACTTAGTCCTGGGAGAGCCACAGACTTACAAGGATGGCAAGAACTGTCCTTGGATGAGAGATAAGGTACCAACCCCTGATGAACTTTTCTGTTACTAAATAAGAGGGACAAATAGATGTTTGTACAGGCAACTAGCAGCCTCTAACACTGCCAACATGTCTTAACTTTATATGTCTAAAGTAGTTTGCACGTACTGCTGTAACAAATACCACAGACTGTGAGGCTTAAACAACGGAAATGTATTTTCTCACAATTCTGGAGGCTAGAAGTTCAAAATCAGGGTGTTAGCATGTTTGATTTCTCCTGAGGCCTTTCTCCTTGGCTTGCAGAAGGGCAGGAGGGGCAGTCATAGGAGAAAACACAGGACATGAAGAGGTAATCAGTGCCACCGGGCATTATGGCAAGGTTGGGGGCAAGTGGGTACAGACATGTACAGGGAGGCCATGTGAGATGCCTCTGAAGACACCACGTCCATCTGCCAGGGATGTGGACTGTAGCTTGAGCAGCCCCATGTTGAGGTATCCATTACAGAGTTCAGGCATCAGATGTGTGGGCAGACAGGATTAACACATCTGTAGAAATCATACTGCCCATACTTTCTCATCAAAGATGTGGATTTGTTGCAATTAGATTTTTCGTCCACCTGGAATTTATTTTAGTGATGGTGTGAAGTAAGAATCTTATTTTTCTATTGGGATATCCAAATGTTCCAGCATAATTTATTGAAAAATCCCTCCTTTCTCCACTGCTTTTTTTCAGCTCTGTTAAATGATTGACATGCAATTTAATCAGCTTATTGATTTCTACAAAGGTCTTGCTGGGATTTTGATTGGCTTGCTTTGAATATATAGAGCAATTTGGGGAATAACTGACATCTTAATAATACTGAGTTTTTCAATCAATGAACACAGTATCTCAATTTATTAGGTATACATTCATCTCTTGTGATTATTTTATAGTTTCAGCATGCATATCTTGTACATATTTTGTTAGGCATTAAGTATTTCATGTTTTTTATGCTGTTGTAAATGGTACTATTTTTAAAAATTTATTAAGGTTGCAGGAAATTTTATTGCTGGAAATTTTGATTTCCAACAATTGATCTTTTTTGCACCTTTACTTTAACTCTGTGACCTTGAAGCCACACAACTCAGTTTGGGACTTGACCCACTGTCTTTTAATAAAAATCACACACCTGGTCTCAGTACCTACTGAAGTTTAGGTTCTTTATGTCTCTGCGCGGAAGGAATTCAGCGAGAGGCGAAGTAGATTTATTGAGAGAAATACACACTCCACAGAGAGAGTATGGGCCATCTCAGCAGGCGAGAGGCCCTGAAATATGGGGTGGTTAGTTTCTATGGGCTGGGTAATTTCATAGGCTAATGACTGGGAGGATTATTTCAACTATCTTGGAGAAGGGGGTGGGGATTTCCAGGAGTTGGGACACTGCCCACTTTTTGGCCTTTTAGGGTTAGCCTTGGAACTGTCATGGCACCTGTGGGTGTGTCATTAGCATATGGCAGTGTGTTACAATGAGCGTATAATGAGACTCAAGGTTTACAGGAACTTGAATCTTCTGCTATCTTGGACCTAGTTGGAGTTGTTTTTTTTTTTTTTCTTCCTTCCCACTCTGTGAGGCATGCGGAATCTTAGCTCCCCCACCATGGGTCGAACCCGTGCCCCCTGCAATGGGGGCATAGAGTCTCAACCACTGGCCGGTCAGGGAAATCCAGACCTAGTTGGTTCTAACCAGTTTATGTCGTATCCTCAACGGCTGTCATTCCTTTGAAGGTTGTGCCCTGCCCCCTTCCCTCCTGTTTCAACCTTGGTAAACTCACTTGTTAGTTCTAGAAGTTCTGTAGATTCTTTGGGATTTTTTTGTGTAGACAATCATGTCCTCTGCAAATAGTAACCGTTTTATTTCTTTATTTCCAATCTCTATGCCTTTTATTTCTTTTTCTGGCCTTCTTGCACTTGCTAGGACTCCCAGGAGGATGTTGAATAGTAGTGGGAAGAGTGGACATACCTACCTTGTTGCCAACTTTACAGGGAAGGCGTTCTCTCACCATTAAGTATGTTTTCAGCAGCAAGGAGATAATCACATCAAATATAGTCAATATAGGTGCTGCAACAAAACATTAGGTTAACTTTACTTTTTTTGTCAGCCAAGGCAAAAATGACCCTGCATGATACTTAAGTTCCACTATAACTTCATCAATTGCAACGTGATATGAAAACATCTATGATTTCTATTGCTGACAAAGTCGCAAGGCACTGCTGATACTACTGTGGTTTTTGCCAACATATAATTGAAGGAAATGCTAAGTTTCACCTAGAGGTTAGCTTAAACAAGGATAAGCTTTTTCTATTCTAGGTCCGTAGTTAAAAACGTGCGCCAGGGGAAGAAAGCCAGAGTCCACAGAGAGGAGCGTTCTGGCTTCCTAGAGAGGAAGCTCGTGAAGCTTGGGCGTCGCAGCCGACGTAGTGACGCGCTTCCGGTCACGCCGCACATTGCGCCTTTCCTGAGGTGAGTGTTGGGGGTTTGTGGCCCCAGCAAAGCTGCTGGGGCCACGCTCTTTACTCCCCTGGTGGAGGCTGTTCCCTTAGTCCCTGATGCCGAGGAGGAGGGAGTCGGGCGGCGCCACCGGATCCGGGGAGCGAGGGCGACCGCCGGGCAGTCCAGCCCGCCCTGGTGCCTTTTCCCCAGCCCGCTGCGGCTGCCTTAGGAAATGGAGGCTGGGTATGGAAAGGAGACGCCCTTTGACCCGACACAGCCACAGCCTCCCCTGCTCCCTGGTCCAACAACTACTTACTGAGCAGCGAAATGCCAGCTGCTCTCGTAGGTTCCCAGGATGTAGCTGCGAATGAGACGGCCGTGGGCCTCTCCCCCAGGGAGCTTTCAGTTTAATGGAAAGCCCCCTGTTAACCCAGTGCGATCGTTTCACTCCACCTGCTCTGAACCCTGTAGTTGCGGTCTGTTGCTTTTAGGATGAAGACGAAGTCCTTGACGTGCAGAGGCCATGCGGGACTTGGCCTCTTGCAGCTTCTTCACCTTCGTGTGCAGCACACTTCCCTTGGCTCTGCTACAGTCTTCTTGGACTTTCATTTCGGGAACGTGTTTTTGCACATGCTGTTACTTTCGGAAAGATTTTTCTTCCAGCCTAGTTAATTCCTATTCTTAAGCCTCCCCATCTAGGATTAATTCTCCCTGGCACTAATCACGATTGTGGTCTTAAAGCTAACTATGAGAATCTTTGATTTCTTTAGTCTAAGCTCCGTGATGGAAGAGATCAAAACTTTCTCTCTCCACTGTTATCTCCTGTGTCTCATGCTTGGCCTGGAATGAAATAAATATGTGATAAATGTTTGTGGGATGAAGAAAACGTACATCAGTGTATTATCTCAAACTGGGAGAGGTGGTATACAAGAAAGGGAATACAGTGCTGGTGCAGTGTGTAACCCAGGGCCCCCGACCTGATCTGTGGAGACAGGCGGTGATCTGAAGGGTGAGCAGGCAGTTACGTAGATGAAGAGAGGTCAGGCTGCTGGAGAGTATTGCACACAGAGACTGTCAGTTCCAAAGGTTCTAAGGTTGGAGAAGAGTGGTTCATGCAGAGGAGCAGTAGGTACAAAGATCCTGAATTAGCATAGTAGATAAACTGAAAGATGATGAGGCTAGCAGGAAATTGCAGCATGCAGTGAGTTTTGGAAGATGCTGGCTTTTTGGTAGAATATGACTGGTTAACAAGAATACAAAGTGTCTGTAGGGGATGATATAATTAAAGTAATAACCCAGACCTTGTGGCATGTTGTGTGGCCTCTTCAGGGTCCTTTGCTAATTTGTTTCTGGTTATCACTGGGTGTAGAGTGGGGTGATGATCAAAAAAGATGCCTGCCCCAAGGTCCAAGAAAAGGAAACCTTACTCTAAGATTCTTTTTCTGATTTTGGGGGGGTTACTTTTACCTATTTTTCCGTATTAACCTTAGAATCACTTTATCAAGTTCTAAAAAAAAAAATCCTGTTGGGATTACTATCGGAAGCACTTGGATGTAGTTATTAACGCTTGGCCTCTGGAATCTGGCTTATCTGGTTTGGGATCCAAGTTCATTCATCCACTGGGTGACTGACCTTGGTAGAGAAAATTATTGTCTTAGACTTGTCTTCTTATTTGGAAAAAAGAAAAGGTTCAAAGGATTATTGTGGAGATTGAATGAGAGAATATGTATTTTTCCTCCAAAAACATATTTCTATTTGTTTTTACCTTTTATGTTTCTCAGTAAACTTTTATTTTAAAAAAATGAAGGTCTGGATTTCTCTTGTTAGGGTTTGCTTTGAGTTTTCTGGTGTCTTTTGCTTGTTTTGCTCTTTGTGTATTCATGTTCCCCTGTACTCATGTCTTAGGACAGGCAGCGTTGCATGATGTTGGTGAGTACAGCCTATGGTGCTGAGGGCAAATTACTTACTTTTCAAATTCTCAGTTTCCTCAGAATTCAAACTTCATGGCATAATGTGGATTAAAAGAGGAAATATTCATACACCACTTACCAAGTGGCATTTAGTAAATGATTGCTACTGTTACTGGCAAGTTTGTTGTTTTAAAGGAGAGCCTTTGTCTGGGTTGGGCTCACTCTTGTTTCTCTTTGCTTCTTCCCTCAGCCCCTGCCCTTCATTGAGAGGAAGCCCAGGTGATGGCTGTCATGCCCCTGAGAGCCTGGCACCAGGTGAGCTGTGATTCCCTCAGGTCAGCCTTGGAGAGATCTGATTTGAAGGAAATGGGGGATGAGAGAGATGATTCTGGCAAAAGTCTTAGAGCCAAAGCAGTAGGAAGACCCTTGTTGATTCTCTTCAGTAGGACTGGATGCCAGGGAAAGCTGATGATGAGGGATTGAACAGCCAGAAGCCCAGCAAGTGATGGCTGGAGAGAGTGTCCTGGGCAGCAGAAGCCTAGGCTCCTGCACTCTGAGGATCTCTGTTGAGCTAGATGGTTCCCAGGTTCAGTGGTTCCTCCTACAGAGGGACCTGTGAGAATGAAGGACTCAGGCTGGTGCTGTAGGTATTGATTACACAATGAGAGTAATCGAGATTAGTGAGGTCACAAGGTTCTTGGGAAGTAGGGGCAGAGCGATGGCAGGAAGAAGACAAGAAAAAGTGGGCTTGTCCCATTTATTAAAGAAGTTGAGGACTTCCTTGGTGGCGCAGTGGTTGAGAGTCCGCCTGCAGATGCAGGGGACACGGGTTCGTGCCCCGGTCTGGGAAGATCCCACATGCCGTGGAGCGGCTGGGCCCGTGAGCCATGGCCACTGGGCCTGCGCGTCCGGAGCCTGTGCTCCGCAATGGGAGGGGCCACAACAGTGAGAGGCCAGCGTACCGCAAAAAAAAAAGAAAAGAAAAGAACTTGGCTTCAGAATCAGGGAAAATATATTTTCCTTGAGGTCAGTGCTGTTGGCTAATCAAGGCAGGGGGCTGTAATAGGAATAATCTGCACTAGGACAGAACACCTGAAGTGAGGGATCCCATAAAGCCTCAGTGGCTTTGTGGCCTTGAGCCAGTCACTTAACCTCTTTGCACCTTAAGTTCATCTGTGAGGTTGAAGTAAGGTAAGTGAGGTAAGTACCTTACATTTGTGGGACAGGGAAATGTATGGTAAGTACCTTACATTTGTGGGACAGGGAAATTGATTTCTTGAGTTGATTTTACTTTTTGAGACTGATGAGTTGCTGGGTGTTCCTTAACCATTTCCTTCTTCCTGGGACTTATTTGTCCAGTAACTTATCATCTATGAACTATATCCTAAGTCCCAATCCTGGATTTCTGGTATCTGGCAGGTCCTTCTGCCTACTGTCTCACCAAGACATTATCTTACTTGTTCCCGTCCTCCTCTGATCTTCTGTAAGTTGTTAGTGAGTTACTGGTATCACCGTGTCGCAATCCTGACCACTCAGTTTCTAGGTTGCTGAGTAATTGTTGACTCTCCTCCCCCTTGATACCACTTTCAGAGAGTTACCAAGTCTCACTGCTTCTCCTACTATCTCTTGCACTTGTCCCATCTTTTATATTGCCTTCATTCAGGGTTTGTCATTCCTTTTCTGGGATTTTGTTTGCAGAGTTTCCCAGCTAGTTTCTCTGTGTATAGTCTTGTGCTTTCCCATCACCAACTGTTACCTGATAGAGCTTGGTTTCCTGAGCTCGGATTTTATCCTGTAGTCCAGGGTTCTCAGACTTTGGTGTGCGTCAGAATCACCTGGAGGGCTTATGGAAGCACAGATTGCTTTCGGATGGGGCCTGTGAATTTGCCTTTGCAACAAGTTCCTAGGTGATCCTGCTGCTGTTCTGGGGAACCACACTTGGAGAACCACTGTTGTAGTTAGTGGTGACTCATTCAAGGAAGTCATTCAGTTGACTGAGTCAGTTTGTCATTTTAAGTTGTTGATTGTATGGCTGGCTGAGGATGGATTCAGAACAGGACAGGCCTGGGATTGGAGTTAAGTATCCCCATCCCATACTACTGTACTGATTGTACCATAGGGAAGAGGAGTCAGATTCCAGAAACATATAGACAATAAAATTGGCAGGATTTGATTACTGACTGTTAATCGGAAATGAGTAGTGACTAGGGCAAGTAAGTCTAGTGTGAATTTCAATTTTCTAACTTAGGAGACTGGGATGAAATTCGCACTGTTAAATGAGAAACAACACTGTCACTCACTGTGCCAGTTAGTTATGTGAACTGAAAATAGAGTCAGTTTGGCAGGGGGCAGGAAGGGGGGATGCATTTGGTGTTAGATGGGTCAGATGTGTTAGGTCCCTCAGGGAGTGTGAGGCAGTGCTAGGGAGATCTGCAGAATCAGTTGAGGAGTTGGAAGGTGGCAGGATAGTCACTGTGCATTCAGGTAACCAGGTTTGATACCAACGTCTGGGGAATGAATAAGAGTTTTATAAACCAGATCCTGAGCTCTCTGGGAAGGTAGAGTTGGGACCATCAGAGAAGGGAAAGGGTGACTATTAAAAAAGCATGAGCCTTAGTTGGCAGAAACAATTACAGATTGTCTTGGAGGTATAAAGAAAAGCAGTTAAAAGAAATACCCAGCAGCAATTTGATTCCAGAAGCATCTTTTCCCAGGAAAATGCATCAGGAAGCAGAATAGACTGCCCCCGGCAGCACTGAGCTCTCTCTACTGGACATTCTTGAGCACAGGCTGTACAACCCCTTCTTCAAGCAACAGATGAGGGTTGGATGAGACCAGTCATCAAGGCAAAATGTGACTCTGTTCCTGTCATGTGGACTTGAGGTTTAGGGTAGAATGAGCATGTGTGGGGAACAGATGGATTGACTGGGCATTTGGGGCAGTGAAGGGGGAACAGGTCGATCCTGAGATGCCACCTCTGAGTGGTGTCTGGAGAGACTGAAGCTAATTGTTTCCTTGTAGTTGCAACTATAAAAGACAAAGTTTTATAAAATCAAAGAGATTTTGCTCTAGGAGTATTAATTAATGGGAGACTTTCCAGGGTTTTCAAAATGTGTCATGTTTTATGACACTAAATTTTGTGTTCAAATGGAAACTCTTCTGGTAGTGAGAGAAGTTCCAGATTTTTGGTTGTAGCAGTAGTCATTTAACACTCAGTTCTTTCACATTTTCTCATTACTCATCCTTAATAAGACCCTTCCCTCATACTGTCCCCTGTGCCCCACACTCTGGCCCTGAGCCATAGAATTGGCTCTGAGGCAGCAGGAACCTCTTGTTTTAGGAGGTGGTGACCTTTGAGGACGTGGCTGTATACTTCACCCAGACAGAATGGGCTGGCCTTTCTCCTGCACAGAGGGCCCTGTACAGAAGTGTGATGCTGGAGATTTATGGGAACTTGACGTCTCTGGGTAAGGCCACTTTTCTTCTGGGACTCAGATCTATGCTTTCCCATTTCCATCCTTTTTTCCTCCTTATCAGCCGGAGGTGTGGTGTGGAAAGGGAGGAGTCATCTCTTGTATCCTTCACTGATGGTTCTGGGACTGATACCAAATGACCCACTTGAGAGCTTGCTGGGTAGGGACAAGTCTTGGGTCAGTTTGGTCTCAATATAGGGAATTGCTGTCGCCTGGTAAGAGTATGATCTGTCCTCCCAGGGGCTCTGCACAGTAAGGAATAAGTAGCATCCATTGCCAGATAAGTTCTCAGCTTGTTGCTGTCTCCCCATAGTGTAAGGAAGGGTATGACCCCTTCCCTGTGTTTGCATATGTCCTGCAGGATCACTAACTTATGTACTCTTAGGTGTTGTTTTAGGAAGAGGTCACAAATGCTCAGTTTCCACTTGAGCAAAAATCTTGGCTTTCCCCAGTCCTGAGCCCTATTCTGTGGATCTGTTTTATTCTCACTGAGACTCCTGAGCTTTTCCTTCTTTTGACACAGCAGACACAGGACTGAAAGGTGCCATTTTCTACCCCTTTTCAGGATACCCAGTTCCCAAACCTGCATTGGTCTCACTTCTGGAGAGAGGGGATTTGCCTTGGGGCCTGGAGACACGGGATGATCCCCCTGCACAGGGGACCAAAGACATCTGTAAAAGTAAGTGAGGCAGGTTTAGGAACAGCAGCTACAGAGCTTTACAGAGCAGTATGTTTTAAAATGAACTATGCTGGGAAGGATTTAAATAAAACAGATGGGGCTTCCCTGGTGGCGCAGTGGTTGAGAGTCCGCCTGCTGATGCAGGGGACACGGGTTCGTGCCCCGGTCTGGGAGGATCCCACGTGCCGCGGAGCGGCTGGGCCTGTGAGCCATGGCCGCTGGGCCTGCGCGTCCGGAGCCTGTGCTCCGCAACGGGAGAGGCCACAACAGTGAGAGGCCCGCATACTGGAAAAAAAAAAAAAAAACAGATGATTTCTCAAAATAGGTAAAATATGAAACCATTTCCACCAATCTTAATTCTTACTAACATATTTCCAATTAACACATCTCATAATTCTCGAATCTATTGCTCCTTTCTTCTTTTTTAATTTAAAAAATGTTTTTTATTGAAGTATAATTGACATATAACAAATTAGTTTCAGGTATACAAATAATGATTTGATATTTGTATACGTTGCGTTAATGATCACCACAAGAAGTCTAGTTAACGACCGTCCCCTTACATAATTACAAAATTTTTTTTTTCTTCCAGTGAGAACTTTTGATTTACTCTCAGCAACCTTCAAATATGCAGTACAGTATTGTTAACTCTAGTCACCATGCTGTACATTACATTCCCATGACTTATTTTATAACTGGAAGTTTGTACCTTCACCTATTTCTCTCACTCCCTACCCCTGCCTCTATCAACCACCAACCTGTTCTCTGTAACTGTGAGCTTGGTTTATTTGTTTTTGTGTGTGTGGTTTCCTTTTTTTAGATTTTAGATATAAATGAGATTATACTGTATTTGTTTTTCTTTGTCTGACTTATTTCACTTAGCGTAATGCTCTCGAGGTCCATCGATGTTGTCACAAATCGCAAGATTTCCTTCTTTTTTTTATGGCTGAATTAACATTCTTCTGTGTATGTGTGTATGTATGTATCAATCACATTTTCTTTATCCATTCAGCCATCAGTGGACACTTAGCTTGCTTCAGTATCTTGGCTATTATAAATAATGCTGCAATGAACATAGGGGTGCATATATCTTTTCTAGTTAGTGTTTTCATATTCTTTGGTTAAATACCAAGTGTTTTCATTTTCTTTGGAATTCCTGGATCACATGGTAGTTCTCTTTTTAATTTTTTTTTGAAAGCTTCTTTATTTATTTATTTTTGGCTGTGTTGGGTCTTCGTTTCTGTGCGAGGGCTTTCTCCAGTTGCGGCAAGCGGGGGCCACTCTTCATCGTGGTGCGTGGGCCCCTCACTGCCGTGGCCTCTCTTGTTGCAGAGCACAAGCTCCAGACGCGCAGGCTTAGTAGTTGTGGCTCACGGACCTAGTTTCTCTGCGGCAAGTGGGATCCTCCCAGACCAGGGCTCAAACCCATGTCCCCTGCGTTGGCAGGCAGATTCTCAACCACTGCGCCACCAGGGAAGCCCTTCTTTTTAATTTTTTGAGGAACCTCCATACTGTTTTCCATGGTGGGTGTACCAGTTTACATGCCCATCAACATTGCACAAGGGTTCCCTTTTCTCCACATCCTTGCCAACACCTTATTTCTTGTCTTTTTGATAATAGCCCTTCTAATCAGTGTGAGGTGATATCTCATTGTGGTTTTGATTTGCATTTCCCTGATGATTAGTGATGTTGAGCACCTTTTCACGTGCCTGTTGGCTGTCTGTCTTCTTTGGAAAAATGTCTGTTCAGATCTTCTTAGTTTTTGGCTTTTTTGGGTTTTTTTTTTTGTGGTATGCGAGCCTTTCACTGTTGTGGCCTCTCCTGTTGCGGAGCACAGGCTCCAGACGCGCGGGCTCAGTGGCCATGGCTCACGGGCCTAGCCGCTCTGCGGCATGTAGGATCTTCCCAGACTGGGGCATGAACCCGTGTCCCCTGCATCGGCAGGTGGCCTCTCAACCACTGCGCCACCAGGGAACCCTCTTATTTTTTAATTGAATTGTTTGGGGTTTTTTTGCTATTGAGTTGTATGACTTCTTTATATATTTTGGATATTAACCCCTTATCAGATATATGGTTTGCAAATATTTTCTTGTGTTGATAGGTTACCTTTTCATTTTGTTGGTTTCCTTTGCTGTGCGGAAGCTTTTTAGTTAACTGTAGTCCCACTTGTTTATTTTTGCTTTTGTTGCTTTTGCTTTTTCTGTCAGGTTCAAAAGATGATCTCCTAGACCTATGTCAGGAGGTTACTGCCTATGTTTTCTTCTAGGAGTTTTATGGTTTCAGGTCTTACTTATGTTCAAGTCTTTAATCCATTCTGAGTTAACTTTTGTGTCCATTGCTCCTTTCTGAGTTTCATCATTGCCTGTCTCAGAGGCCCTCCTTCCTTGGATGGGATAGATTTATTCAGGAGCAGTTTTTGAGCACTTGTCATGTGCCAAGCTTTGTTTTAGAAGCTCTGGAGGATACAAGTTATGGAGACAGATGTTTAGAGCTGCAAAATGTGTGTCAAGTGCTGTTGTTGATATATACGCAGTGGGCTGTGAAGCATAGCAGGAGGAGAGGTTAGAGTAATTTCAGTTTAGAAGCTCAGGTGATGCTCCTTCAGTGGCAGGGCCATTTGTTCTGAGTTCAACAGATAAGAATGGGTTGCAGATGGGAAAAAAAGGAAGGTAGTCTGACTGGAGGAAGGGAATAGAAGATCCACTGCAATTCCTGGTATAATGTAATATCTGACAGAGACTAGTATCTGAAATATATAAACAACTTTCCATCTCAACAGTTCTCTGCTTTTGAATATTTGGCACTTTCATTTCATTAGTCTCGTCTCAATAGCAGGCTGATGTTGGGGGTTTTAGTAATCTCTAAAATCTCTATCCAGTAGTCCCCCCCTTATCTGTGGGGCATACATTCTAAGACCCCCAGTGGGTGCCTGAAACTGTGGATAATACTGAACCCTATGTAGTTGTTCCTGGGTATCTCTCGGGGATTGGCTCCAGGACCCCTGTGGATACCAAAATCTGCAGATGCTCAAGTCTCATACATAAAATGGCATAGTACAGTAGGCCTCCTGTAACTGTGGGTTCTTCATTTGTGGTTACAGAGGACTGACTGTGTATATGCCATGTCTTTTTCTATACATACATACCTATGATAAAGTTTAATTTATAAATTAGGCACAGTAAGAGAATATCTAAATTGCCAGCATCACTCCTCTTGCACTTTGGGGCCATTATGAAGTAAAATAGGGGTTACTTGAACACAAGCACTGCAATACCGCAGTGGTCAATTTGATAACTGAATCAGCTACTTAGTAATAGGCAGGTAGCATATACAGAGGGATGATTTACATCTGATCAGAGTGGGATGGCTCTAGTTTTCATTATGCTACTCAGAACAGTACACAATTTAAAACTTAAGAATCGTTATTTCTGGAATTTTCCATTTAATATTTTCAGACCGTGGTTGACAAGGAAAGAGAAACTACAGAAAGGGAAACTGCAGATAAGGGGGGATGACAATAATTTTCAGTGTTCTTTTGTTTTCTAGTATAATCCTCAGGTGGCATTTTTGTTTTCTGTTTGTTATGTCAGATGCTGGGACCAACATTGACAATGAGTTAACATCTACATGGGGAGTTTCTGAAGAAAGAGATATGATGATGTCACATGGGCCACAGAAGAATGTTCTTAAGAGAAACAGCTTCCTAGAAACATGTGAACTGGAGAAGCACCAGGAAATCCCCACAGTGAAAAACATTAGAGGAAAGGTTCCAAGAATCCACTATAATAGGAAACCCTTCAGATGTGAGGAATGTGGAAAATGCTTCAGCTATTTTTCTTACTATGTTAGACACCAGAGAATCCACACTGGGGAGAAACCCTTTGAGTGTAATGAGTGTGGAAAAGCCTTTAATGGCAATTCTTCATTAATTCGACATCAGAGAATCCACACTGGAGAGAAACCCTATCAGTGTGAAGAGTGTGGGAGAGCCTTTAATGATAACGCAAATCTGATCAGGCATCAGAGAATCCACAGTGGGGACAGACCCTATCTCTGCAAGGAGTGTGGAAATGGTTTCACCAGTAATTCTGAGTTTGTTATACACCAGAGAATTCACACTGGGGAGAAACCCTATGAGTGTAATGAGTGTGGAAAAGCTTTTGTTGGTAATTCACCACTGCTGCGACATCAGAAAATCCACACTGGAGAGAAACCTTATGAGTGTAATGAGTGTGGCAAAAGCTTCGGACGGACTTCTCATCTTAGTCAGCATCAGCGTATTCACACAGGGGAAAAGCCTTATTCTTGTAAAATATGTGGGCAAGCCTTCAATTTTCATACAAAACTAAATCGGCACCAGCGAGTCCACAGTGAGGTGAAACCCTTTGACTGTGTAGATTGTGGAAAAGCCTTTAGTGCTCAGGATCAATTAAAAAGGCATCTAAGAATCCATATTCAGGAGACTTCCTATGTGTGTGATGAGTGTGGAATAGTCTTTACTAGCAAAAGAAGTCTGCTTCAGCATCAAAGAGTCCATACTAGAGAGAAACCCTGTGAATATGTCAAGTATGAAAAAACCTTTAGGACTTCTTCCCAGCTAGATCATATCCACCCTGGAGAGAAGCCAGTGCTGGATGTTGGATGTTTTGGCCTCCCAGAATTTTTTACGCCCTTTTACTGGTAATAGTACACTAAATTTCCTTTTGGATTCCGTCTTCCACTCGGGTAGAATTTGTGACACGGCCCCAGCTCAGCTGCAGGTTCCTTCCCTCAAGCTATAGCTGTTGGTTCAGATGTCAGTAGATAACCAAAGATAGTCCAGTTAGAATCCCAGACTTGGCAAGAGTTAATAACCTTGTAAATGGTGAGTGTGGCCCTGGCACAACAACCAGATGGCAGACTGTGGCCTGGCAATCCTTTCACCTTCCAGTTAACAAACTTTTGACATTCCTACTCATTAAGATCTTAATCACTCATACTCGTTAAGCAGCTGAGCCTCCTAATGGGCAGTTTCACGGTGGCTGAATGGTATTGGAGAGCCATGTGCACCCATGTGGACTTTGGAAAGCCTGCCAATTATGAATTCCATGGTACTGAATAATCCTCGAACCTCCCAGTACTTCACTGAACAAGAATTTTCTACCACCCTTAGCATTTGGTGTCTGCTCTTTGTCGTGGAGAGAGGAGACTGGAAAAATGAGCAGTGTTTGTTCTTTGGGAGTGGTTGATTAATGTGGCTGGGGGGCAGTCATGAATCCTGGGCTACCACCCCCCCAGGAACAAGAGTGAGGTCTGTGTGCCTTCCTAGGGCACATGAGCTATTCTGGGCCAGTCTCTGAGATGCAAGGACCTGATGCCCAAGGAAGGAGCCTCGAGTTTACCACCATCATCAACCTTACTTTTCAGCAAATGGAAAAACTTCTTGCTGTCGTAAAAGGATAGCAAGAACATTAGATGGGTGGCTGCAGCCCCTGACCCTAAGTGAATCCCTTTCTACCTTGTGCTTCAGATTCTGTGCTGTGCAGTGGGTGGTCAGTGATAGGGAATCTGCTGCTTTCATCGAGCCAGCATCTGTCCTCGTGTCCAAGTGCAGCATCTCAGCTTTCCTTTGGGAGCTACATCTTACCTGCTTCCAGTCCAAATAGTTTCAGAGGGCTGACCCCACAGTCCACCCACCTGGCTGATCCCATCTTCCATCCTCTGATTGCTGTGATCAGTGCAAGGAGGAGAATGTTATCCAAGCCAGGCCAAAGGCATTCCAAGCCATGAGTTTTCAAGGAAGCCTACTGAAGGAGAAACCATTCCCAGTATGGACTTTAAGCTTGTGTCATCTTGGAGTTGCTGGATGCAATGAGAGAAACTGTGCCTGTGAATGGGACCACAAGGCAGTCAGCAGGCTGATGGTTGGAGAGGGACCAGGTCACACTACAAGCATGTGAGCCCTTGGACCTGACACCTCTGAACACAGTTTTCAACTTGTCTCTTGTAAGGATTAATTTGTCATTTAAAATACTTATTTTACTTGAGTAAGTGTGTGTAGTCCCTTGTAATCAAATAAGTCCTGACACATCAGGATCATTTTTAAAATTTTATTTATTTACTTTTGGCTGCGTTAGGTCTTCATTGTTACATGCAGGCTTTTTTTAGTTGCGGTGAGTGAGGGCTGCTCTTCATTGTGGTGCATGAACTTATTGCAATGGCTTCTCTTTGCGGAGCACAGGCTCTAGGCGTGCAGGCTTCAGTAGTTGTGGCACTCGGGCTTCAGTAGTTGTGGCTTGCAGGCTCTAGAGTGCAGGCTGAGTAGTTGTGGCACATGGGCTTAGTTGTTCCACAGCATGTGGGATCTTCCCGGACCAGGGCTCGAACCCGTGTCTCCTGCATTGGCAGGCAGATTCATTACCACTGCGCTACCAGGGAAGCCCACATCAGGATCAGTGATTCCTGAGACTCCCTCTGGCATGGTGTCCTCATTGGGCGGGGCATGTCTGGGGAAGATAAAGACACTGGGTAGGGTCAGATTTAAGGGGAGCTGCCAAACAACTCTGTCCCTGTTTCCTCTGTGTCCCAGGAGAGGGAAATCCCAGAACACAGAGAGGAGAACTAGCAAGGAGAAAGGGTCAGAGGATGGTTAATTTGTCTGCTTGTATTTTCCATATTAAATGGGGGTGTTTTTCACCTGTTGAAATCATCCAGAACATCTGCCAGGAACTCCTGACAGTCTATATACTTATTGGACTCCTACACTAAAATAATCCATGAAAATCTCTCAACTTATTTTACCTCTAACAACAAAGATATTTAAGGACAAATATCTTCAGACTTCCAACAGAGTCAGTTGCATTTATTGCCAGGCAACTCTTTTTCAACCTCATTGCTTTTGTTTTTAAAAGCCCCCCTTTCTCTTCCCCAGAAATTCTTTTGTTAAAGCAGGAACGTAGCTAGATGTGAGCAGAGAAAGGGGGGGCATGGGCCAGATGGCAGGAAACCATGCGTCTTGTAAAAGGCGGGGGTGGGGTGGGGGTCCTTGGAACCTCCAAACTGGCAGGAAACCATACATTTTGGGATATGTGTCCTGGAGGCAAAGAAAGGTAGGAAAAGGCGGGAATCTGGTGTCCGAATGTAACCTTTTGCTCATTATGCTCTCATTACAATAAAATTAGCCTTGCAGATAAGAAGTACCCATCATGCACAGAAGCCATGACACTTCTGATCAAGGCTAAATAAGGACAAAAATTCCTCCCCCGGGAAGGTGGCGCTGGGGTGAAAGTCAGGGAATATGACCCCCAAATCCCTCCCTCCCCAATGAATATTACACCCCATGTAACTGGCTTGCCGAAAAAACTCAGGGCAGCTACTCACCTGAGCCTGCCCCCTCTCCCCAAGAGCGTACTATAGCTTAAATAAATCCTCACTTTACTTTCTTGATCTCCCTGTCTCATCTCTGAATTCTGCCTGGGACGAGGCAAGAACCTTTCACTTTCAGGGTTACCTGAATCTGTGTCTCCCAAACAGCAATTCTTAAGACCCCAAATAAATTCTTTTCCTGTTTGTTGTTTCCTGCATTATGTTATTATTTTTTTTTGTTTGTTTGACAAACTTAGCAATATATACAGAGTCATCTTTGTCTTTGCTTGGGCTTGTGGTTCATTTCTTTCTGTTGCTAAATTGTATTCCATTGCATATATAGGAGAGGAAAAATAATTTTTCCTCTACCCTTTGTTCTTGGTTCAGATCCCACCCTGTAACGACCTCATAAAAAGCAACTTCTAATGGGTTTATATTGTTCCATGTTCGCAGTTTTGAAAAAATTAATCAGCCTAAAATAATTCTTATATCAAACAGGCATATTTGGGGGTCCATATGCTCTTACCCTTGACATGTAGGTGCCCCAATAATCTTATGCATTCATCTACAGAAGAACATCCTAATATCTTTAAGCTTTTAGCCATTATTAATAGAACTTGTGTATAATTTTATGGTAGTTTTTGTTTGAACACAGTTTTTCAAAGCAATTGTCTAAATACTAGAGGTCTGATTTTTCTGTCCTATGCTAAGACTTTTTTAGTTTTGGAAAAAACTGCCAAACTGTCTTCCAGAGTGATTGTACCTGTACTCGACCAGCAGAGAAGGAAAGTTCCTGTTGTTCTTCCACCAGTTGATATTGTCATTTTTTAGAGTTAGCAGTTCAAATAGGTGTGCAGTGCTAGCTCATTGTTGTTTTAATTTGTATTTCCCTAATGGTATATGATGTTGAGTATATTCTTGTATGCCTGTTTACACTCTGTATATCTTCTTTGGCCAGGAGTCTGTTCCGATCTTTGCCCATTTTTAATGAGGTTTTTGTTCTAGGGCTCTTGGGAAAATTTGATTATAAATCCTTTATTAGCTATGTGCTTGGCAAATATTTTTCTCTCAATTTGTGGTTTTTCTAATTTTATAAAATCCACATTATTAACTTTTTTGTTGTTGTTGATAGGCTTTTGGTGGTGTATGTTAAGTCATCTTCACACCCAAGGTCATGTAGATTTTTTTTGTTTTCTTCTAGAATTTTTATAGTTTTTTAATTTAAGTTTGTGGACAGTTTTGGGTGAGTTTGGGTATAAGTTGTAAAGTTTGTGTCTATATTCATTTCATTCCATGTGTTTTCTAATTACTTACTTGGAGAGTAGTGTCCAGTTTTCCCAATACCATTTTTTCAGGGGACTGTCCTTTCCCTGTTGTATGTTCTTGGCCCTGTTGTCATGAATTAACTAACCACACACATGTGGGTTTATTGCTGGGCTCTCTATTCTGTTCCTTTATTCCGGGTATCTGTGTTTGTGACAGTTCCACACTGTTTTGGTTACCTTAGTTCTGTGATACAGTTTGAAGTCAGAGGGGGAGATGCCTCCAACTTTTCTTTTTTCTCCGAATCCCTTTGACCATTCAGGGTCCTTTGTGGTTCCATACAAATATTTCTGGTTTTATGAAAAATGCCATTGGAAATTTAATCAAGATTGCATTGAATCTGTAGAAGCCGCCTTTGGGTAGAATGGACATTTTAGTAATAGTTATTCTTCCAATCCATGAGCACAGAATATTTTTCTATTTATTTGTGTCTTCTTCCATTTTTAAAATCAGTGCTTGGTAGTTTTCTGAGTACAGGTCTCTCATTTCCTTGGTTAATTTATTCCTAGGTATTTTGTTCTTTCTGATGAAGTTATAAATGGGATTTTCTTAATGTCTCTTTCTAGTGGTTCATTATTAGTGCATAGAAACTTAACTGATTTTTGTATATTGATTTTATAGTCTGCAACTTCACTAAATTTTATTCCAACAGTTTTTTTTTGTGGAGTGATGTGGAAAGTTGCAATTCTAAAATCCCACTGTTTCTACTGTATCCCAGGTCATCCATAACACCCAAGACATGGTGGCTCCTAATGTAATCTTACGGTGTCTCTTAATAACATGTGGACTCCTACAAGGTGAATTAACATCACAACTTTCGTTGAACTGGATCTGGGTAAGTCTTGGCATTTATAACGAAGTTCGATGTGTTCTGTTTTTCTGGCATGGTATTGACATGGTTGTTTTGAAAAGTAATTTACTTTCTAGTAATTTCACACATACAGAAAATTTACCTTTTACAAAGGTAAAAAGTATTCACATTTGCCACTTCACACAACATACTCCAGTGTGTTTTACCCAAAACAGGGATACTCTCCCTGAGAACCAGCACATAACCCCCAAATCAAGAAATTATATGGTACCCACATTATAATTTAATCCACAAGCCCACTTTAACTTTCACCAGCTGTCCATATGTTTGAAAGTATCTTTTCCCATTCTGATCCAGTTTTCTTTTTTTTGGAATGATTACTTAGATTTTCCCTTATTTTTATAACCTTACTGGATTTAAGGCACACAAGACAAGTGTGTGATCGGGGTGGCCTTTTCTGTATGGCTTTTTTCAGTATGGATGTTTTCAGTGTTCATCCATGTTGTAACACTTATCAGTACTTAATTCATTTTTCCCCACTGTTATTAAAAATACATGACATGACATTTTCCATTTAAACATTTTAAGTGTACAGTTCTGTGGCATTAGCTACCTTCATACTGTTGTACAAATATCCTCACCATCCATGTCCAGAACTTTAAAAATTTTTCTCAAGTGAAACTCTTTAACCATTCACTCACAGCCCTCAGCCTCTGGGAACCACATTCTTTTTGTCTCTGAATTTGACTTCTCTGGACTGACTGACTTCACTCAGCATGGTGACTTCAAGGTTCATCCATGTTGTGGCATGTATGAGAATTACTTTAGTTTTAAAGGCTGAATCATGTCCTGTTGTGTTTATTTGTTCATACCATATTTTGTTTACTCATTCATCTGTTGATGGGTACTTGGGTTTCTGCCACCTTTTGGCTACTATGAATAATGCTGCTATGAATATGGTTGTACAAATATGTTTGTTTCTGCTTTCATATATTTTGAGCATATATACTGAAGTCGAATTGACAGATCATATATTAATTGTCTGTTTAAGTTTTTGAGGAACTACCATATTGTTTTCCACAGTGGCACCACCATTTTACTTTATTCCTTTATATGGTATAGGTTAGTTTATGGATTTACCCATTTTATTTATCCATTCACCCTTTGAAGGACATTTCTACCTTTTGGCTGTTGTGAACTGCACTGCTATGAATATTTGTGTAAAAGTTTTTGTTTGCACACCTGTTTTTATTTTTTATTTTTTATTGAAGTATAGTTGATTTACAATGTGTTAATTTCTGCTATACAGCAGTGATTCAGTTATACATATATATTTTTAAATATTCTTTTCCATTATTGTTTATCATAGGATACTGAATATAGTTCTCTGTGCTATACAGTAGAACCTTGTTTATCCATTCTATATATAATAGCTTACATCTGCTCACCCCAACCTCCCACTCCATCCTTCCCCTCCCCCCCTCCCCCTTGGCAACCACAAGTCTGTTCTCCATGTCTGTGAGTCTTTTTCATAGATAGGTTCATTTGGGTCATATTTTAGATTCCATATATAAGTGATATCATATGGTATTTGTCTTTCTGACTTACTTCACTTAGTATGATAATCTCTAGTTGCATCCATGTTGCTGTAAATGGCATTACTTCATTCTTTTTTATGGCTCAGTAGTATTCCATTGTATATATGTATCCCATCTTCTTTATCCATTCATCTGTCGATGGACATTAAGGTTGTTTCCATGTCTTGGCTGTTGTGAATAGTACTGCTATGAACATAGGGGTGCATGTATCTTTTTGGATTAGTTTTGTCTGGATATATACCCAGGAATGGGCTTGCTGGATCATATGGTAGTTCTATTTTTAGTTTTCTGAGGAACCTCCATACTGTTCTCCATAGTGGCGCACCAACTTACATTCCCACCAACAGTGTAGGAGGGTTCCCTTTTCTCCTCATCCTCTCCAACATTTTGAATACCTGTTTTCAATTTTTTGGGGTCTGTAGGAGTGGAGTTGTTGTACCATATGATAATTGTATTTTTATCTTTTATTGGAAATGCCAAAATATTGTACACATAAGCTGCACCATTTTCCATTTCCACAAGCAATGTTGGGTTTCAGTTTCTCTACAGTGTTAACATTTGTTCATTTCTGGTTTTTGATTATAACCATTTTAGTATATGTGTGAAGGAGTACTGAATTATGGTATTACTTTGCATTTCCATCACAACAACTGATGTTTTACACCTTTTCACGTGCTTGTTGATTATTTGCTTTTCTTGTCTGGAGACAGGTCTATTCAAGTCATTTTCCATTTTAAAATTTGTATTGTCTTTTTGTTGATGTTTTGTAAACGTTCTTGATATATTCTGAAGAACAGATTCTTGTCTGATATAATACAATGTGCAAATATTTAATTCCTTTCTGCCGGCTGTGTTTTCACTTTTTGGATATCATCTTTTGATGAACAAAAGTTTTTAAAATTGAGGAAGTATAATCTATCCATTATTACATGGTTATTGTAACCTTCTGCCTTTGCTTATCTGTAACTTCCGATTCCAAATGTAAGATGCCAGCCTACCACCTCTGTCCTACATTGAATTCATTGCTTGCTCCCTTTAGATTACAGATATAGTAGTTTTACTATTGTTAGGTATTACCACCATGGGAAAGAACTTAGAGTCCAGTATTTATGTATGGCACATTTTGCCTTTGCTCTACAGAGTCCATTTATTTCCATAGTTACTTAAGTCAGCACCTTTCGCCCTACCAACAGTTTTTTTCATACATTTCTAAATCAGTTAGATTCTTTGTCACATCTGTATTCCATCCTGTGACACTCCCATATCCTAAATAAATTTGATTATGATTTACTTGTTGGGTTGTAAAAACCCATGGGTTTAGATTAATGCATAGTGGCAAGTATCCATCCAAAGTACCATATAGAACATTTCAACCCCCACACCATAACTTGTTTACCATCTTTTTTTTAAAAATAAATTTATTTATTTTATTTTTAGGTCTTCATTGCTGTGCACAGGCTTTCTTTAGTTGCAGTGAGCAGGGGCTGCTCTTCATTGCAGTGCACGGGTTTCTCATTGCAGTGGCTTCTCTTGTTGCGGAGCACAGGCTGTAGGCGCACAGGCTTCAGTAGCTGTGGCTCGCGGGCTCTAGAGTGCAGGCTCAGTAGTTGTGGCACACAGGCTTAGTTGCTCTGTGGCATGTGGGATTTTCCTGGACCAGGGCTCGAACCCGTGACCTCTGCATTGGCAGGAGGATTCTTAATCACTGTGTCACCAGTGGGAAGCCCTACCATCTTTGTTTTGCCTATTCCCGAATGTCATATAAGTGGGGTCATACAGTGTGTACCTTCTCAGACTGGATTCTTTCACTTAGCAATACTGTATACGTGTAAGATTAATCCATGTTTTTTTGCAAGGGTTGATGGTTTATTCCTTTCTGTGTCTGAATAGTATTCCATTGCATGTGTATCAGAGGAAAAATAATTTTCCCTCTACCCTCCTAGGTTCTTGGTTGAGAAGTGCCCCCCATAGTAAAAGATTACCATCAGAAAAACAAAGAGACGTTTAATAACATTTGTACTTCCTATATGCATGGGCGATGCCCAGGAGTTAGTCCCTGAAATGGCCTAAGTCATCACCTTAAATACCATCTTCACCTAAAAACAAAAGAAGGGCTTCCCTGGTGGTTAAGTGGTTAAGAATCCGCCTGCCAATGCAGGGGACACGGGTTTGAGCCCTGGTCCAGGAAAATCCCACATGCCGCAGAACAACTAAGCCCGTGAGCCACAACTACTGAGCCTGTGCTCTAGAGCCCGTGAGCCACAACTACTGAGCCCGTGTGCCACAACTACTGAAGTCCGTGAGCCTAGAGCCCATGCTCTGCAAAAAGAGAAGCCACCACAATGAGAAGCCCGTGCACCACGCCGAAGAGTAGCCCCTGCTGGCTGCAACTAGAGAAAGCCCGCAGCAATGAAGACCCAATGCAGCCAAAAAATAAATAAAATAAATTAAAATTTAAAAATAAAAAAAGAGAAAACAAGGATATGGTTGATATGCAGATCTAAGTCCCTGGCCCTCTCCACTGATAAGTGTTTCATGAGATTTAATCATCTGTCTATTCCTGGTACAGAGAGGGAGACAACTTTTTAAATGGAGAGTTCCCTTAAAAATGTAAATTTCCTTCACAAAAATGTAATCTTGACTTGGTTTTCAGAAATCGTCTTTTTTAAAAACAATCAAGCCAAAATAATCCTTACACCAAACAGGCATATTTTGGGGTAGCATATTCTGTTCTCCCAACATGGATGTACCCCAGTTTTCTTATGTGTTCATCTGTTGAAGGGCATACTGATTTCTTTCAGTTTTTAGCCATTCTGAATAGCGATGCTATGCTTAAATTGCACCCTCGTTTTTGTTTGGACCTAGTTCTGCAGAGCAGTTGTCTAAATACTGGAGGCAGGATGTTGGCTCTTTAGGTGAGACTTGTTTAGCTTTGGAAAAATCTTCCAAAATGTCTTGCAGAGTAGCTGTATATTCATTTTACTGGTAGTGGAGTATAGTTCCCATTGTTCCTCACACTCCATCAATTGGTAGTGTCTTTTTTTTTTTTTTTTTTTGAGTTCAGCAGTTTTAATAGTTGTGCAGTGCTATCTCATTGTCTTAATTTGTAAGTCCCTAATGATATATGATGTTGAGTATATTTTTGTATGCTTACTTACTATCTACTTTGGCCAGGTCTCCATTCAGATTTTACCCATTTCTAGTGGGGTTGTTTGTTCTATAGTTGTTGATATAATTTGAGTACAAATCCCTTATCAGATAAGTGTTTTGCAAATCTTTTTCTTTCCATTTGTGGCTTATCATGGGATTTGGGGCTCCATTTGAGTCTGAATTTTCAAATTTCGTGGATTGATCAGACCTGCCAGCTGAGAGCAGGGCCTCCAGTGGAAGGTAAGTGGCTGAGGCTTGCACTTCCCAACTGGCCAGCAGGTGGAGCCAAGTCCACCTCTCTGACTTTCGAGGCCAGTGCGTGTTCAGCCTGAGGACTTGATTCCACGCAGCTGACCAGGGCTTGGTCTTCTCAGGATTCTCCAGGGCTTTGGCTTCCGGACAATGACTGGCTGAATCAACAGACAGGAGGTTGGTCTCCTCCGGATATACTAGTCTGTGCAGACAGGAACCAGTGTCTTCAGTACCTGCTGGGAGGCACCGCCGTGGGAGTAAAAGGTAAAGAAAAAGTGGGGAGGGCTTCCCTGGTGGCGCAGTGGTTGAGAGTCCGCCTGCTGATGCAGGGGACACGGGTTCATGCCCCAGTCTGGGAAGATCCCACATGCCGCGGAGCGGCTGGGCCCGTGAGCCGTGGCCGATGAGCCATGGCCGATGAGCCTGCGCCTCCGGAGCCTGTGCTCCGCAATGGGAGAGGCCACAACAGTGAGAGGCCCGCGTACTGCAAAAAAAAAAAAAAAAAAAGTGGGAGAAGCTTCCTGTATGTGGCTGACTGCTGAAAGGGGGTCTATATTCAGAGAAGCCAGCAGACAATGGGCTTGATGTGGAAAACTGTGGATTTCATTTTGTGTGTAGTGTAGACAATTTCCAGTGTATGTCTTTGGTGTGTGGTATCTAGTTTCTTTGGCATCAGTTTATTGAGGGGACTTTACCCCAGTGTATGTCCTTGGCAGCTTTGTCATAAATTAAGTGACCACATACATGTGGGTGTATTTCTGGGTTCTTTGTTCTGTTCCTCTGGTACATGTGCCTGTTTTTATGCCAATTCCAGTTTTGGTTCCTGTAGCTTCACAGTGTAGTCAGAAGTCAGGGAGCGAGTTGACTCCAGCTGTGCTCTCTTAGGATTGCTTTGGCTATTTGGGGTCCTTTTTGGTTCCACACAGGAGTTAGGATTGTTTGTTCTGTTTCTGTGAAAAATGCCACTTTAATTATGTTAGAGATTGAATTGAATGTGTACACTGCTTTGGAGGGATGATTCTTCCAGTGCCTGATCACGAATATTTTTGTGTCTTCTTCAGTTTCTTTATTAGTGTCTTACAGTTTTCATTGTGCAAGTCTTTTACATCATTGGTTAAATCTATACCTAGGTATTTTGTTCTTTTTGATGCAGCTGTAAATGGGGTTGTTTTCTTAATTTTTCTTTCTGATACTTCTTTATTAGTATATAGAAACTCAACTGATTTTTGTGTATTGCTTTTGTATCATGCAACTTTACTAAATTCATGTATTACTTACAACTTTTGGCAGTTCGATGTGGAAAATTGTAATTCAAAAATCCCTTTGTTTCTACCACATCCCAGGTCATCCACAACCCCCAAGACACAGTGACTGCTAATAATATAATCTTCCCACAGCACCTCCTAATAATATATGATTCCTACAAGAGCAGTTAGCTTAACCATTTTGGGTGAAATGAATCTGGGTAGAGCTTGGCCTCATCATGAAGTTTGATGTCTTATCTATTCTTCTGGCATGGTGTTGACATGTTTTGAAAAGTTATTTACTTTCTACTAACTTCAAACATACAGAAAACTTGCAGTAGCAGTACAATGTACTCTTTATCTGTAAGTTCAGATTCCCCAGTCATCACTGTTTTACCACACATGCCAATTTCAGTGACTGCTTCCATTGTGTTTCCACCCCAAAAAGGGACACTCTCCCAGGGAACACCCCTATAACCCCCATATGAGAAATCATTACGGTTTTCACCTTCTAATCCAATCCACTGGCTCCACTTCCACTTCCATCATCTGCCCCAAAGCATGAAAATGTCTTTTTCCATTCTGACCCAGTTTTCTTTTTTCTGGAAGCAATCTTGAGACTTCCCCTCATTTTCACAGCCCTGATGGATTTAAAGCACACAAGATGAGTATGATCTGGATGGCCTTTTCTGCATAGCTTCTTTCTCTTAGGGTGTTTTCAATGTTCATACATGTTTTAACTTGTATCAGTACTTCATTCACATTTTCCATTGTGATTAAATATCGAACATAACATTTACCACTTAAACCATTTAAAATATATAGTTCTGTGACATTCACATTTATATTATTGTACAAATATCCTCACCATCCATCTCCTGTCCTTGTTTTATTCCAAGTGAAACTGCATCCATTAAACACTAACTCCCTTCAACCCTTGTCAACCACATTCTACTTTCTGTCTCTGAATTTCACTTCTCTGGATACCTCATAGAAGTGGGATCATATAATAATCGTCCTTTTGTGACTGGGTTATTTCACTTAGCATAATGACTTTAAGGCTCATACATGTTGTAGCATGTGTCTGAATTTCCTTAGTTTTTAAGGCTGAATAATGTACCTTTGTGTATATTACCACATTTTGCTTATCAGTTCATCTATCCATGGACACTTGGGTTGTTTGTGCCTTTTGGCCAGTGTAATGCTGCTGTGAATATGGGTGTACAAATATCTGTTTAACTCCCTCCTTTCAAACCTTTTGGGTATATACCCTGAAGTGGAAGTGATGAATCATACTTTGTTTTTGACGGACTGCAATACTGTTTTTTCACAGCAGATGGCACCATTTTGCTATTTTTCTGTGTATGGCAGAATAATATGGAACTTTTTATAGATCTACCCTCTTTTACTTATCCATTCATCCACTGATGGATATTTGAATTTTTTCTATCATTGGGCCAATGTAAGCAACGCTGCTATGACTATTCATGTACAGGGTTTTTTTTTTTTTTTTTGCAGTACACAGGCCTCTCACTGTTGTGGCCTCTCCCATTGCGGAGCACAGGCTCTGGACGCGCAGGCTCAGTGGCCATGGCTCACGGGCCCAGCCGCTCCGCGGCATGTGGGATCTTCCCGGACCGGGGCACGAACCCGTGTCCCCTGTATCGGTAGGTGGACTCTCAACCACTGCGCCACCAGGGAAGCCCCTTTGTACAAGTTTTTGTTTGAATTCCTGTTTTCAGTTCTTTGTGGCATATATCTAGGCATTGAGTTCTTGAACCAGACTCTAATTGTATTTTACCTTTTTGGAGGAAATGCCAAACTATACATTTCCACAAGCAATATGTAAGGGTTCCAATTTCTCTACATTGTTGCCAGCATTTGTTTGTTTCTTGATTATAACCATTTATTATAT
This sequence comes from Lipotes vexillifer, assembly GCF_000442215.2. Taxonomy (NCBI): domain Eukaryota; kingdom Metazoa; phylum Chordata; class Mammalia; order Artiodactyla; family Lipotidae; genus Lipotes; species Lipotes vexillifer. The sequence goes on along the minus strand of NW_006789896.1, from coordinate 2,736,345 downwards.
GTGAATGGATGTCACTTTGTGGTTTTAATTTGCATGTCCATCATAACATTAAAGAAATATACCTAAGAGGGTTTTATTAGACTCTCAAACCTCAGGATACTGCTTAGTAGACATAGCTGTTGTATAACCAAAAACTATTCACATTCTCTTTAAACAAATTTAAAAAACCATTAAGCACAAAAACGATCCACCAAAATTCATTACAATATCACAACCACTCAATTAACCCAGTCAACCCAAGCCCGCCATAAATTTGTGAAGGTTTTGAAGAAAGACCTACAAAACTACCAAAATAGTACTTAAATACAGTGTGTGTCATCATTATTCTTAAATGCAATGTAATCATGGCCAATGACTTGAAAAATCATCATTGTATTTCAGCTATAGGAACACTATGACCAACATTTTAAAATCCCACCCATTAATCAGAATTGTTAATAATGCATATAATGATCTACCAGCCCCATCAAATAGCTCATGATGAAAATTTCATCCCTGCTTTATATTTAATTTTACAACTCTTGACAGGGTTATTTTTTTTATTTTTTATTTTTTGGCTGTGTGGTGTCTTCGTTGCTGTGCATGGGCTTTCTCTAGTTGTGGTGAGCAGGGGCTACTCTTCATTGTGGTGCGCAGGCTTCTCATTGCAGTGGCTTCTCTTGTTGCAGAGCACAGGCTCTAGGGCACACAGGCTTCAGTAATTGTGGCACACGGGCTCAGTAGTTGTGGCTTGAAGGCTCTAGAGTGCAGGCTCAGTAGTTGTGGCTCACAGACTTAGTTGCTCCGCATGTGGGATCTTCCCAGACCAGGGCTTGAACCCGTGTCTCCTGCATTGGCAGGCGGATTCTTAACCACTGTGCCACCAGGGAAGCCCAACAGGGTTATTCTTAACAATACATTATATACATCAGATACAGTAACTGCCTTCTCATCTAAAACTCACATCTACCGAAACAAACTATGGATGAATTATCTGATATGTATATGCAAACGGACCTTTCCTATTCTTATTCTTTGTTTGCTTATTTATCCATGTAGGGCGAGGCCTGTATTATAGATCTTACACCTTTCTAGAAATATGAAACAATGGAATCATCCTACTATTTAAGGTAATAGTCCAGCATCCTTTTGAAGAACATCAGTCTTACAAGTCTCCTTTCAGTAATTCCTTACATTGGCATTAACCTAGTCAAATGACTCTTAGGATTCTCAGTTGATAAAGCCACCCTTCCCCTATTCTTCACGTTCCACTTTATCCTCCTATTCATTATTGCAGCTTTAGTGGTTCTTCACCTATTATTCCTCATGAAACAGGCTCTAATAATCCAACAGGGATCTCATCCTCTATGGACAAAATCCCATTTTATCCATACTACACAATTAAGGATATCTTGGGTGGCTTTTTCCTATTTGTAATCTTACTAATACTAGTACTAGTCTCACCTGACCTTCTAGGTAGAGACAGTTATACTCCACCTAACCTCCTCAGCACTCTCCCTCACATCAAACGAGAATGATACTTCTTATTTTCACATGCAATTCTATGATCTATTCACAACAAACAGGAAGTGTACTAGTATTAACCATCTCATTCCTAATTTAACTGATTGTCCCAGTACTTCATACAGTGAAACAATGAAGTATAACATGACCTCTTAGCCAACGTTTATTCTGAGTACTTTTAGGGGACCTATTCACAGTAACGTGAATTGGAAGACAAACCATTGATCACCCATTTATTATCATCGGACAAACAGCATCTATTCTATACTTTCTTATAATTATCGTCCTTATACCACTAACAAGCATTATTGAAAATAACCTCCTAAAATGAAGAGTCTTTGTAGTATATTTATTACTTTGTTCTTCTAAACCAGAAAAGGAAAACATTTTTCCCTAAGACTCGAGGAAGAAGCTCCAGCCCCACCATCAACACCTGAAGCTGAAATTCCACTTCAACGATCCCCTGAACTTGCTTATGGGACATTAACACTGTCTTTAAGTACTGTGTAAGTATTTAAAAGTGACATCTTGAAAAGTAACATTACTGTGTACTTTGTGCATTTTGTGCCCTTCCACATATGTAAGTATATACACCTTCTTATGCATAATACATGATATGTAATCATAAATTAATTATCCCATGTATATAAGCAAGTACATCAGCCTATTGATATTACATACACATTAAACAGTTCAACTCACGTTAGATTCCAGGGGTAATTGAAGTGATTGATATTATACAATTATATATAATTGATATTATATGTTTATTAATCATACATATCACATAAATCATTTCCAGTCATCATACTTATCATAACTGATAACCAGAGCTTAATCATCAAGCCACAATCAACCCATCCACAAATATGCCTCTCTCCTCGTTCTAGGCCAGTGACCCATGAGGATTTCTATAAATGAACTATATCTGGCATCTGGTTCTTATTACTTCAGGACCATCTCACCTAAAATTGCCTACTCTTTCCTCTTCAATAATATACCTCGATGGACTAGTGACTAATCAGCCATGTTCACACATAACTGGTTTCATGCTTTTGGTATTTTTAAATTGGGGGGCATGCTGTGACTCAGCTTTGGCCATCAGAGGTCTTAACACAGCTGAGAAACTTGTAGCTGAGCTTGAATTGAGTATTATTTTCCAGCATCATCTACCATAATATGTTATTGCATCAATGGTCACAGGATATATAGAGCAATTACACACATACCACACAGGCACACTCATATCTGGTAAACAGCTTGCTTAATCAAACCCCTACCCCACTAAATCTCATACTTTATATACCATTATCACCCTGCCAAACCCCCAGAACAAGTCAAAGCATATAAGATTCAACTAACTCACCTAACAAACATACTGCTGTCACTTCACCAACCCAAAGTAAGTAACTCCAAACTTGCCTCTTAACTATACCATTGAATTACGTGCGTATATAAGGCTTATATAGACAGCCATCCCCCTCGATCTGTCATTTACCTCAAACAAAATTAAAATTACATTTTAATAATCTCCACAAGAAAAAAATGTTCAATATTTTAACACATTGTCAATTAATTACATAAATATGATACATACAAAATCCTACTCAACCTAATGATGAAGCTTAATAATTAAAGCGAGGCAGTGTAAATACCTAGTTGAGTTTACTAACTCCATAAACACATAGATTTGGTCCTACCCTTTCTATTAATTTCAAATAAAATTACACTTGAAAGTATCTGCATCCCAGTGAGAATATCCTTTAAATCAAAAAAGATTAAAAGGAGCAGGCATCAAGCACACTAAAAAGTAGCTCAAAACAACTTACTTAACTACACCCTTATGGGAAATGGCAGTGACAAAAATTAAGCCCCAAACAAAAGTTTTTGAGTAAGTTATATTAACTAATCAGGGTTGATAAATTTCGTGTCAGCCACCTTGGTCATAAGATTAACCCATGTTAATAGAAATCCAGTGAAAAGCGTGTTAAAGATTACCCCAAAATAAAATGAAGTCCTAGCTAAGCTGTAAAAAGCCATAGCTAAAACAAAAATAAAGTGACTTTCACATTTCTGATTACACGACAGCTAAGATCTAAACTGGGATTAGATATCCCACTATGCTTAGCCGTAAATTCAGATAATTATAACAATAAAATGATTTGCTAGAATACTACCAGCATCAACCTAAAAGTCAAAAGACTTGGCAGTGATTCATACTCCTCTAGAGGAACCTATTCTGTAATTGATAAACTCTGATAAACCTCACCAGCCCTAAGTATTGTCATCCTCAGGAAACTTTGGTAAACAATAGTAAGCAAAATTATCAGACATCAAAACGTTAGATCAAATTGTAACTTCTGGGAGGGGAAGAAATGGGCTATATTTTGTACCTCAGGAACATAAAATAATATATATAAAAGTCTTTATGAAATAGAAAACCAAAGGAGGATTTAGTAGTAAATTGAGAATAGTGTGCTTAATTGAATCAGGCAGTGAAGCGCGCACACACACACACGCGCGCGCACACACACATTTTCTCTCTCTCTCCCTCTCTCTCCCTCTCTCCCTCTCTCCCCTTCTCTCGCTCCCTCTCTCTCTCTCTCTGACTCCCCCCTCACAGTGATAACTTCATATCCCAGTAATAAGTTCCAAACATACAAGAGGAGATAAGTTGTAATGAGCATACTGGAAAGTATGCTTGGATGAATCAAACTGTAGCTTAAAGAAAAGTACCTGGTTTACACCCAGGAGATTTCATACTGCATGAACACTTTGTACTGAAATTAGCCCAAACTTCCCACCGAATTCAACTACCATAAGTGAATTAAACATTCATTCAACATCTAAAGTATAGGAGACAGAAGTTTAAATCTGGTGTTATAAAGTATGCTAAGGGAATGATGAAAGAAGTATTCAAAGTACCAAAAAGCAAAGCTTACCTCTTTCACCTCTTGCATAATGATGTAACTAGAAAACTTTAACATAGAGAACTTAAGTTAGATATCCTGAAAGCAGATGAGCTACTTATGAACAGTTTACAAGAACAAACTCACCTATATGGCAAAATAGAAGATTTACAGGTAAAGGTGACAAGCCTAACAAGCCTGATGATAGCTGGTTGTCTAGAAAAGAATTTTAGTTCAACTTTAAATATTACTTAAGAAACATATATTATAACTTTAAATGTTATTCAAAAAAGGTACAGCTTTTAGTATCAGGATACACAGTTCCCCAGAGAGTAAGCATAAAAAATACTTGGCTTAAAAGCAGCCACCAATTGCAAAAATGTTCAAGGTCGACCACACATTCATCTTAAATACCAATAGTAAATAAACCAACCCTAATTTAATACTGGACTAACCTATTAATAGAAGCAATACTGTCAGTATGAGTAACAAGTAGTATTACTCCTTGCATATGCTTATATCAGAACATTAACCTACTGAGAGTTAACAGTAAAATAAACCTAAACCAATACCTAGTTATTTATTAAAACACTTGTTAAACCCAACACAGGCATGTATTTAAGGAAAGATTTTAAAAAGTAAAAGGAACTCAGCAATCACAAACCCTGCTCCTTGAAACATTACCTCTGGCACTTCTATTATTAGAGGCACTGCCTGCCCAGTGACATCTGTTTAATGGTCATGGTATCCTGAGTGTGGAAATGCAGCATAGTCATTTTTCTCTAAATAAGGACCTGTATAACTGATCACACAAGAGTATTACTGTCTCTTTTAATCAGTGAGACCTTCCCATGAAGAGGCAGGAATAATATGAAAAGACCTTATGGAGGTTTAATTGATTAATTAATCCAAAAAAATAATAACTGTACTTTAAGGAAAAACAGCCTTTTTTTTTTTTAACATGTGTATACTGCAGTTTTATTTCAATTGCACAAACGAAGTTCGTTTGTAGGAAATATAAATGAAACAGTACAGTAAAAATAGCAGAGAACCAAAAACTCTAAAAAAGAAGTACACCTAAAGCACAAGAATTAGTGTTTAGTGTTTCATCTTCAGTTTTGTTTGACACTTAATGCTTGCAAATTTTGAAACAAACTTTGAGATCATAATGACTATTCTGAAGAGATTTCAGCACAAGCACTAAGATTTGTACATTCAGTTGGTTTGCAATTGACTTGTTAGCTATTTACATAGTGTATAGTACAGACTTCTCACAGGTCAGATCACCTTCCTGTAATTAGAAAGGATCCCCTAAACTGCACTCAGCTTAAGACATCCAGTGTACAAGGGCATGAAAACCATCATAATAATGTGGGTCCAAGTAACAGTTTTGATAAGGAAAATAAGCTTCTGTTTCCCATTTTAATTACTGAAATCTGTAACAATGACAAAACTGTCACAGGACAGTAACTGTATACAGTAATTTGATAAAACTTCTTGGAAAGAACATGTTTAGCAATCTGAGATAATGCAGAATGACAGGAAATAAAACGTGATTCAACACTGGTTCTTTGTCGTTTTTACACAGACATCATGTTACTCTTAGACCAAGGCACAAAACGTTTAGTGCATAAACGAGTTTCTTTTTTAAGATCTAGCATTCTTATCGTAGTCTTTTATCTTACTTTGGACCACCTGTACCCAATACTCTATCATACTATAGACTGTTCAACTTAATCAACAAAATCCAAAGTGATTTCTGACTAGATTTATGCGGGACATAAACATGTATATCATCGGGACTTCCTTGGTGGTCCAGTGGTAAAGAATGCACCTTACAATACAGGGGACGCAGGTTCAATCCCAGGTTTGTGAACTAAGATCCCACATGCCATAGGGCAACTAAGCCCACGTGCCCCAACTACTGAGCTCGCGCACCTCAACTAGGGCCTGTGTGCCGCAAACTACAGAGCCCACGCACCCTGGAACCTCCGCGCCACAACTAGAGAGAAGCCTGTGTGCCACAATGAAAGATCCTGCATGCTGCAACTAAGACCTGATGCAGCCAAAAATAAAAATAAATAAATCTTTAATTAAAAAAATTCACATCAAAGTGTTTGCATAACCAAAAGTACAATAATAAAGATGAAAATGCCTATTTCTTTTAGAAAGTAGTACTTCATAAGCTTGCTGCATCTTTAATGCCTTTACTATTGGATGGATGATAATGAATAGTTGGTAGAAAAAAAGAGATGTATACTTGAATTATGATAGCTTATCCATCACAAATTAATCTAAAAATGAAGTTTCTACAGAAAAAGGAACTATCTTAACAAGGGAAAAAAATTCCTTCAAACCTCTTTGAAGTGGTAATGGCTGCAAACCTGCAGCATTTAGAAAACTATGCTATCAACAAGCTCTGTCTTATGAATTTAGATTAAGAAATCTAGAAAGCAGATGAAAGTGGATTATTTCTTCAAAATTTTAGTACAACTACTGATAACCAAAGACTTCAAAGCAAATATGGCACATAACAACTCAAGCATAAATCAAGATGGAGAGCCTGGAGAATTTTTGATTTCCTGAATTTTCAAAAAATTCTGTCACTGCAACATACAGGATTTCTCCCCTATTTTAATCTTAGAAGTTTCAAAGAAAAGGGAGTGGATAACATACACACATGTGAGTGCCCACACAAACACGTACGCGCACACACATGCACATGGTGGTAAGTAAGAGTATCTAGTTCCTTCTTCCCACCACCTAAGTCTATTAAAAAAATTATGCAGGACCCCTCGTTTTCCCTTTAATGATTTCTGTGACATTAATTGCTGCCATCATTGTTACTTTTTTAGTATTTCAACATAACAAAAATTCAAAAGCAGCTTTGTAGTCAGGAATGTGCACCTGAACACCTGTAAAACTGCAGGGCCCCTAGGTAATAATAACTACCAAATTCAGGGATTGAACTTTTGAGTTCCACAGTAAGATATAATTCATGTGAAGCTCAAAATCATGTTTCAGACCACTGAACTTACTGAAGTTAAAATACAAATAGCCAAAGACATGATGTAAAAGATTAAGTACTTGGTTCTGTTAACATATTTATCAAAGTCACAAAATATTCCTCATTATTATTCATGCAGATAGTTGAGAAAAAAGATAGTACAGAAGTTAACTTTAAATAAAAAATTATTCCTTCCCTTCCTCCCACTCCCCTATACTCTACAAAATGTTTTCCCTGGGACTAAGCCTTGAAAAGGCGACTATATATTAGTTTGACATAAATTACTGTCTACAATTTAAAAAACTAATTTTGTGGAGGTTGTAAGTACATTACAAAAACGTCTGCAGGCATTAATCTAAAAAAGGTCAAAAACCTACAGTAAATCTACAATATATTGTTTTACATTTGACCACTGGTTTGTGTTACGTAGAACTCATAGATTTGGTAAAGCACTGTAACAATTCAGGAAGGCATCTAAATCTTTAAATTCTGGATGAATTTTATGTTTGAATCTACAAAATTGCATGAAGGCTAACTCGAGAGACTTCCTATCATTCTAAAATTCCTCACTCTGGACAAATCATTTCCAGCACTCTTTCTTATAAATATCACCCTTTGAAAGCAAATACAATTCCTTTTGTTCCACACTTTATGATCTTAACTACACAGGGCTGATCTCAATTATTCATGGAATATTAAATATGATAGGAAGACAAACCTGAGAGAAGCGTTTACAATACAATAGCATAACTTGCTAAATTCTTCATCAGCATTCTCTGAAAAAAACTTCTCAAGCCTTTCTCCTTTTTAGCAATGGATTGTGGAAAATGTGTTTTCTCTTGACATGAAAATATTTCATTGCAGTCATCTTGCCTGATGGGTTTAGTATTTTCTGCAAAACTGATACAGGAACTCCTATGCGACTCTCTTCCATCCTGTTGTAAAGGTCAGAAAAAAGCAACAAACTGGGAGGGAAATGGCTTATTGCCAGAGTAGTAATGTCTGAAGGCTTTCAAAGTATGTTGGTTTTTCGCTCCTGTTTATTTCCATTTTCTTCTTACAGCTCACAAAATGTAGAGGTTTGTTGTTATTAACAGTTGCTGTTTGTAGGGTTTGTTTTTTTTTTCCACTCCAGATTGAAGTCCTATCTCTCCTTAGTTTTTTTCTCTGTGGTGTTTGACTTGCCGGGTTCCTGCCTGATTGCATCAATGAGCTCTTCTTTTAGCTTAGTTAATTCTTTTCTCATTTTATCTAGAATATCCTGCTTTAGCCTGTCACAGTCCAGGCCCTCTGTCTGGACTCCGTTGGCACTGGGCTGTGACGAGGACGCAGATTTTGGTCTGGAAATAACAGGTGACTTGCTGCCATTCATTGTATTTGTTCTTTCCCAAGGTTTTCTTGTCGGTTCAGGTGTACTTGTTGAAGAGGCCTTAGAAGTTGCAGGCTCTGAATTTTCATTTTTGCCCTGTTCTTGTTCTTTTTGTATTGATCCCTTTTCAGCAGTTCTCCTCCTCCTGGCCAGCAGGGCACTCACTTCTTCCATTAAACCGCTACCCCTAAAGGAAGGGGTCCATTTCCACCACCTGTATCTGTTTTAGATGACGCTAAATTCACACCAGTGGTAGTCCCTCCGCTTGGGAAGGAGGCATCCTCCATGCGCAACACTTTCCTAAGTTTTGCTCTAGCAATTGCAGCTGCAAGTCCAGTTAAAGGGCGATTGTCTTCAGACGGGGATCCCGAAAAGAATCCAGATGCAGGGAGGGGAGAAGCAGGTGGTGGAGAAGGAGTGGGTATTCGATTAAGAAGAGGTGGCGGAGGAGGCGGAGGTGGGGGCCCTGAGGTTGGAAGTGGAGGAGGCAGAAGGGTCCTGGGGGAGGAGGGAGCGCGGCTGATGCCTGGGCAGGACCTGGTGGGAGTGGAGGAGGGGGTGGGGGTGCAGATGGTCCCAAGGCAATGCCCTGCTGGGCTGGAGTCCGGCAGCGGAGAGGCTGCCTGCAAATCTGGCTCAGAAGCAGAGGAGTCGTCTCCAGAGGCAGGGGCAGCGGCATTTGCCATTCTTGGCTCTCACTCCCATTCCAGCTGCTCCCTTTCTAGCTGCTCTCGCCTTTCCCCGGCCCGTCTCTCCAGCCCCTCCCGCTCTTGTCAGACGATCCAGACGTTCCCTTTCTTGTCTCTCTCTCTCCAGCCGTTCCTGTTCCAGTCGCTCCCTCTCCAGCCTTTCCCTTTCTAACCTCTCCCACCTCTCCCTTTCCATTCCTCTAGCCTGTCCCACTCCAGCTCCTTTTGTTGCTGTTCTCGTAGTTGCCTTCTTTGAATTTCCAATTCTTCCTGTGATGGGCCATTCTGAACTTGGGCAGGTAGCTGTGAATTTTGTCTAGGCAACGTTGGCCCTGTTTCCTGTGAATTCAACACTTCTAAGGCATGCATCATGGCACTTGCGAAGACACTGGCATCTTCCTTGCTGCCAGAGTTGAGACCATACACCTGTCTAGTGTAGTGTCCCACCATTGGTGGAAGGTCTGTGTTGCTTGATTGTACTTCAGCCCTTTAGGAATGGCACAATTTACCACGACCTGATGGTCCTGAATCTTCCTGCCCACCACTCTGTGTTGTTCCATGTATGACGATATATATGAACTGTGCTGAACCCAGCTGAACCACCAGCTGATACCCACTTTTTATTGGCATCATTGTAAACCATTACAGCAGCTCTTGCCTGACAGATACACTTAAAATAATAAGTGAACAATGTATCATGCCATTCTGTTCTGGTCTGCAGAGTCGCTGCTGAAAAGTCAGCTGATAACCTTATGGGAGTTCCCTTGTGTGTCATTTGTTGCTTTTCCCTTGCTGCTTTTCATATTTTCTCTTTAATTGTTGTCATCCTGATCACAGTGCAGCGTGGTGTATTCCTCTGTGGGTTTATCCTGTATGGAACTTGCCGTGCTTCCTGGACTTGGGTGATTGTTTCCTTTCCCAGGTTAGGGAAGTTTTCAGCTATTATCTCTTCAAATATTTTCTCAGGCCCTTTCTCTCTTCTCCTTCTGGGACGCCTGTAATGTGAATGTTAGTGTGCTTTATGTTGTTCCAGAGGTCTCCTGAACTGTCCTTATTTCTTTTCATTCTTTTTTCTGCTCCACAGTAGTGACTTCCCCTACTCTGTCTTCCAGCTCACTGATCCATTCTGCTTCATTTACTCTACTATTGATTGATTCCTTCTAGTGTGTTTTTCATTTCAGTTATTGTATTGTTCAACTGTTAGGTTGTTCTTTGTATTTTCTAACTCTTTGTTAAAAAACACTTGTAACTTATCTATCTGTGCATCCATTTTTCTCCCAAGTTCTTGGATCACCTTTACAATCATTACTCTGAAGTCTTTCTCAGGTAGATTGCTTACCTCCACATCACTTAGTTCTTCTGGGGTTTTATCTTGGTCCTTCATCTGAAACACATTCCTCTGCCACCTCATTTTGGGTTAATTACCTTTCTCGACTTTGGAGGAGTAGCCCTCCGTAGGAGACGCACCGTGTGTCCCAGCAGTGTACTCCTGTCTCAGTCACCCAAGGGCCAGGGGCCCCAGGGTAGTGTCCGGCCTGCGTCTGAGACAACAGGCTGCTGGATCGTAGTCTTCTTCCTTCTGGTTTCTGCCCCCCATGGGTGAGGCTGGTCTAGAAGCTTGGGTAGGAAGGCTGGTGGGAAGGGCAGATGCCTGCCCACTGGTGGGTGGAGCTGGGTCCTAGCCCTCTGGTGGGCAGGGCTAGGGGCATGTCTAGAGGCAGCTGTGGGACCAGGAAGTCTCTAGGCAGCCCGTCTGCTAATGGGTGGGGCTGTGTTCCCACCCAGTCAGTTGTTTGGCCTGAGGCATCTGGCACTGAAGCCTGCAGGTTGTTGGGTGGGGCTGGGTCTTGTTGCTAATGATGTCTGCCGCGAGGAGAGTTCATGCAGATGAACAATCCCCTTCTGCCACCAGCTTTTATGACCCCAGCATGAGCCACAGCCACCCCCCACCTGCCCAGGAGACCCTCCAAGACCAACAGGTAGGTCTCACCCAGGCTCCTGTGAGGTTACTGCTTTTGCCCTTGGTCCTGGTGCATGAGATTTTGTGCAGTACCTTCAGGAGTTAAGTCTCTGTGTCCCCCAGTCCTGTGGAGCTCTGCATTAAGTTAAGCCCCGCTGGCCTTCAAATCCAGATGCTCTGGGGGGGCTCCTCTTCCCAACACCAGACCCCCAGTCTGGGAAGCCTGATGTGGGCCTCAGAACTCTCACTCCTGTGGGAAGGCCTCTGCAGTGTAATTATTCTCCAGTGTGTGGGTCACCCACGGGCAGGGGTGGGGGGATGGGGGGATTTGATTATATTGTGGGTACGCCCCTCCTACCTTCTCACTGTGGTCTCTTCTTTATGTCTTTGGATGTAGAAGATATTTTTTGGTAGGTTCCAATCAATGGTTGTTCAGCAGTCAGTTATGATATTGGTGTGTTCATGAGAAGGAGGTGAGCTCAAGGTCCTTCCACTCTGCCGTCTTGAAAGCCTTTTTTTTTTTTTTTTTTTTTCAGTATGCGGGCCTCTCACTGTTGTGGCCTCTCCCGTTGCGGAGCACAGGCTCCGGACAGACGCGCAGGCTCAGCGGCCATGGCTCACAGGCCTAGCCGCTCTGTGGCATGTGGGATCCTCCTGGACCCGGGCACGAACCCGTGTCCCCTGCATCGGCAGGTGGACTCTCAACCACTGCGCCACCAGGGAAGCCCCAACATAGCTTTTAATGGATTAACAATTTTGGTTGAGGTAACCTTGGAGAATAAAACATCGGAGTGATTAAAATTTAGACCAGCTAGTCAAAATGCTTTATCACTAATGATCCAAAATATTGTTAAGTGGAATAAGTTACCCTAGGGGTAGCAGCACAATTGTAGAGTTCATACTGATGATAAGGTTTATGACCTTGATGCTGGATCAGTACATCCCAATAGTATAACTGCTGTTAACGGTCTGTTCAGTGATTAGTAAAGTCCTGTTTGATCTGAGTTCAGACTGGAGTAATCCCAGTCGGTTTCTATTCTATATTTCTTGCAGTATGAAAAAACAAGAGAAATAAGGCCTACTTTACAAAATGTCCTCAAACTAATTGATGATATAATCTCAATTCAATTAATTGATACACACCCCACTATGGAACAGGGTTTGTTAGGGTGGTAGAGCCCAGTAATTGTGTAAAACTAAAACCTTTATCTGCAGAGGTTCAAGTCCTTTTCCTATGGAAATATTTATAATCTGCATTCTTTCACTAATTCCACTTTTACTAGCTGTAGCATTCCTCACATTAATGGAACGGAAATTCCTAGGCTATATACAAATCCAGAAAAGGCCACACATCGTCAGCCCTTATGGATTATTATAACCCATTGCTGATACAGTCAGATTATTTATTAAAGAAAAACTATGACCATCAATCTCATCAATTTCTGTATTTATTATCACACCAAGTCTAGCCTCAAGCCTGGCTCTCACAAGATGAATTCCTGTCCCCCTACCCTTTCCACTAGTTAATATAAACCTAGGTGTGCTATTTATACTAGCTATATCAAGCCTAGCCATTTTTTCCATCCTCTGATCTGGATGCATTTTGGATTCAAAATACACAGTCATCGGAGGTCTCCATGCAGTAGCACAGACAATCTCATATGATGTAACAGTAGCAATTATTCTCTCATCAGTTCTAGTGATAAATGATCATTTACACTTTCAGCAGTAATTATTACACAAGAATACCTATGAATAATTTTCCCATCCTGACCCCTAGCCAGAATGTGATTTATCTCTACTCTAGCGGAAACCAACAGAGTCCCATTTGATTTAACCTATATTTGGCTGCAATGTAGAAAATGTAGCAGGCCTATTCACGCTGTTCTCCCTAGCAGAATATGTCAATATCATTATAATAAATATTTTCACAACAATCCTATTTTTAGGAGCATTTAACAACCCCTACATGCTAGAATTCTATACAACCAATGCCATCATTAAAACACTCCTAACAATCTCCTTTCTATGAATTCAAGCATCCTGCCCACAATTTTGATAAGATCAGCTTATATATCTCTTATGAAAAAATTTTTACCACTAACATTAGCCCTATGTGTATGAGAAGTTTCACTTTTTGTCATCACATCAGGCATCCCACCACAAACATAAGAAATATGTCTGACAAAGAGTTTTTTGATAGAGTTAATAATGGAGGTTTAACCCCTTATTTCTAGAATCATAGAAATTGAACCTACCCTCAAGAATTTTAAATTCTTCATGGTAAAGTCAGCTAACTAGCTATTGGGCCCATACCCCAAAAATGTTGGTTTATATCCTTCCAGTACTAATAAACCCTCTTGTGTTTACTATCATTCTACTAACCATTATCTCAGGAATTATAATTGAAATAACAAGCTCACACAGGTTACTGTTATCCCCATTCTAATTTAAAAAAAAAAAAATTTAACCCATAAGTGTGAACAATAGCACAAATACCAGTAGAAAATCTAAGGCAACCCAGTTATCTAATACCACTTGGGCTAAGGAATATAGGGATATCTGTTGTGCTGCAATGCAATCTTTTTGGCTGTTTGACTAGTGGTGGCTGATAAATTTCTGATCTCTTTGTTTACATACACTCCTGCATTAGGAACCAAGATTCCCAAAAGATTTGCCACTGGTATCTTGGTATTTTGCTAACACAGATTGCTTGACTCTTTAATGAAGAGAGAAAGGAGATTCATTTATTTCCTGATGTATAGACAATGGGATAACATAATATTCTAATAAATATATACCTTCTATTTGTCAGCTATTAAGACATTTTTCAATTAAGTAAGGGACAGAGGGAGGGGGTCCTGGGCTAAGTATTGCTCAGTCTCTAGGGACTGAAGACAGTATCAGACAAGGAACGGCCATATTAATACGTTGAAGAATTTAAACCTGAAAGATTAGGTCAGAAAGAGGTTGGTCTGGGTGAGTGGTAACATTAACAACATCTGTACAGTCAGTGACAGGTATTATGAGGGGCCTATCCCAGTAGCTATGCTTTGTGACAACTTTACTCAAGAATTTTCTTTCCACCCTCAATATTGGGGCAAAAGTATAGCTAGAAGTAAAAGAGAAACTTTCAGTTTTGAGAGGGAGACAAACATTTGAATAACAGTTCAATCGAACTAGTAGGATGGGTCTTACAGGTTTGGCCCGGATTCCTGGGTCAGCTGTCCACCACTGTTGTCATCGTCTTCTCGTCCTGGCTTGATGGTTGTTTTAAGGTGAGTTTGAGGTCAGCAGTCCCCTCTACAGACCATTCTGATGCAGAGGCCCTTTTTAAGTGAGAAATAAAAATTGGAGAGTTAATTCCCTTCAGTTTTACTGTGCATAAGCCAGTTAAGAGTACCTGATAAGGATCCTTCCTTTTAGGTTTGAGATAGTCCTTTAAATGATATCTTTTCCAGTATGCCCAATCTCCTAGGTGCAGGTCATGGAGCATCTGATCTTCATCCAAAGATAGAACACTGTGATCGGCTTCAGAAGCAAGCTTGGAATATCCTTTCAATTAAACTTTACAATAATGTGACATAACAAAGTGGCATCTTGGATGTAGGCAGTAAGTACAACACCTCAGTACGTATAAAACCTCAATATCCACGAAGGTATATCATTGAAACTTAATTTTTCTGTATAAATTATCTTCATTTTGACCAAACATAGTCAAATTAAGACTAATTTGTTTGAAGAATAAATCTGGTTTCTATACACTTACCCTGATTATTTACGTAAGTGTAACTGATCATATAGGCCCTTTTAAATTTGGCTTTATTGCAACTTTTCATAAGGGATCTCAAATTGAACTTTTAAAAGGCCTCTCAAAGCCAGGAAAGCCATGCCATTAGATTCTACCTGCAATACCTACAGATTTAGGTGGATTCCTCTCTATGTTCCAAAATATCTTGAGGTTCTTATTTCTGCCAGGAAGTGGACTTCCTTTTTCACCTGGAAAGGCTGTGAGGAACCTAAGAGATTCTACATTCAGGAGGAATCAGAGAGAAAAGACAAATGCTTCAGTTCTGCTTACAAAGGAATAATTTACCAAATTGCTGTAAGTCATACTTTGCTTAAGGTGAAAGGTTTCCTTATATCTGGAAAACAAAGGTGAAAAGCCAGTAATATTTCAGACAAAAAATCATAAAAATTATAATCATATTTACAAGCTCATTCAATCCCATATAATTAATTTTTGTTCTGCTTGAGTCATTTTCCCATTAGTTTTGGTGACCTTGCCTGATGATTGAGGATATTTTTTAAAAGTTTTTGAGGTTTTTGTTAAGGCCTATATGATTTGTCACATGAAGTGGGTGCCTTGTTCACTGGAGATTGTGGAAAGTAAACCCCAAGTGGAAAACACATTTTCCAAAAGTTTCTTTGTCATTGTGAGGGCATCAGCCTTGCAGCCAGGGAAGGCCTTAACCCATCAAATAGAAATGGGGTTTGCCAGGAAACCAGGAAAAGCCAAGCAGCCATCTTGGTTTCCCATATCCCAGACTGTTTAATTCACAGCTAT
Source organism: Lipotes vexillifer (assembly GCF_000442215.2). Lineage (NCBI taxonomy): Eukaryota > Metazoa > Chordata > Mammalia > Artiodactyla > Lipotidae > Lipotes > Lipotes vexillifer. The sequence goes on along the minus strand of NW_006789896.1, from coordinate 2,720,341 downwards.
TGTTTACCCATCTTAATTTCTCTGATTTAGGAGCAGACTGTTGTCGTGTTATAAGGACATCAGGATGGCCAAAGTCTGACAATGAGGTGTTAATTTTTTGTAGACACAGAATGGACTTCACCTACAAGTGCCATCAGCTCTGTTGTTGCTTTTGCATGAAAGAGCAGAGCATCTCCCTAATACTCGGGGGTTCAGTCCCTTTAGTGTGAGCCTCGATTTTGATGACAAAGAAACATTCTATGTCAGGACATATAAGATTTTCAGGAATTTCATATAATTTCTGGAACATTTACACTATATACTTATAGACATAAAGAAGGCTTAATGTTGACAATGCTTCCCATGTAATATAATAGACCAAAGAAGCATAATTAGTTGAATATCTCCCTCTTTGAGACACTTCAGGACAGTATCACTTCATTTTCCATTAACTAAATCCATTTTCTTTCTTCAATCCTCCTTTTACTGAAAACACACATCTTTTTTTTCCCTGAATACTCAAATGTTTACCTTATTATTTCTACTAACTTTAACTACATATATAATATTTAACCCTTGAAAACCTTAATCCCTAACAAAAACCAAGAAACAGTACATTGTGAACTGTTATACCAGCGTTTCCTGATTGGCAAGCTTATCGACATATTTCAACAACCTTTAGAAACATACATTTTCTCACAGCATGATTTCTTTTCTCAATGTGGTATAAGACATGTGTCCAATAAACCCAAAAATCTTTAGTTTTTCTCTGATAAGACAAAGTAGGTAAATTTAGACATGCTGAGCAATTAATGTTTTAGTATTTTTATCTTAATTGGAAATGATCTGGAATAGTTAGTGAATTCCCATCATTTAATTTAATTTAGCACAACTCCGAAGTTTCAAGTTACCCAAAATCTGGAGAAACTCTTTTTAGGTATACATACCATAAAGCATTATCATTTTTAAAAAAACGCCATCATTTTTAAAGAGTTCACCTAAAAGCTTTTATCCCATTTATCTCAATTTTATTACTTATGAAAATACCAGCATACTAAGTTAATTTTCTTGTTGACAAATTTTGTAACAGAGGTAGCATGAGCTTATTGGCTTTTAGGAAACCTAGGTACCAAATAAAAGTATTATACTTCATACTGATGACCCTAAAGGCATGTTTATATTAATCAAACCAACAACTTAAACTTATTTTCATGTACTGAAGATTAATCCTAGATCGCATGCTCCTCTAAAACTTTGGCTTAGCTTTTTGTTACAATTAGAAATATCTGATTTGTAAATGCGTATTTTTAAGTCAATTAAATAGAGCTCTTTTATGAATTCTTTTTTTTTTTTTTTTTTTTTTTTTTTTTGGTGGTACGCGGGCCTCTCACTGCTGTGGCCTCTCCCGTTGCGGAGCACAGGCTCCGGACGCGCAGGCTCAGCGGCCATGGCTCACGGGCCTAGGTAGCCGCTCCACGGCATGTGGGGTCTTCCCGGACCGGGGCACAAACCCGTGTCCCCTGCATCGGCAGGCAGACTCCCAACCACTGCGCTACCAGGGAAGCCCTATGAATTCATTCTGATGATATCATCTGGAAGTAGAAACATACTTGTAACGTACATATAGACATACACACATCCAGATAGACACAGATATCTCATAGTTTTCCTGCCTGAAGTTTAAAAAGCTTTTTTATTCCCTTCAGTTTTACATTCTACTAATTGAGCCAAGGCTGTAGTCTCAAACAATGTGGGCTGCGTTCGCATTTCAAGGACATGAGAAGAGTCATAATTACCAGTTTTCTCCTAGGAGTACTTTTATTCTTACAGAGTCAGAATTTTGAAAAGATGTTGTATCAAGCCAGCTTTCTTTAATTGTGCACACAAAAATCAGTTTTGAATGTCAAAAAAGTTCCATCCTGCCCATTTCTGGATTAGGTAAGTACTTGTAAGTATTAGCTCCATACCAATTGTCGAAGCCAACTAGAGTGTCAGTGGGTGGATGCCTGCCCGGGAGTTGGTAGGTTTTAGAAGCGCAATTTCCCACTTTCTTCTAGTTTCATTCTATTATAAAGTACACATCTAAAATTAAATTTAAATGTCCAATTTTAAGCCATTTTTTTAAAAAAGTCAGCCAACACAGTTCAACCCAAAATTTCTTCCAGGCCTTCCTGCTTAGAAATTCCCCCAGGTCCTCTGTCTAGGAATCCCCCCTAGGTCTTCTCCCTGGAAACTTACCCCTAGGACCTCTTCACCTAGGAAATATACCAGTAACCCCTTAAGACTCCAAGTCTTAAGATAACAGCTCAAATAAAAGTCAAACTGTCACTTAGCACAAGGAGATCCAGATATGAGGAAGAACTCACCAAAGCACCTGAAGGGTGCTTTGAAGCCAGAGGGGCTCAAAGGGCCCAGGCTTGGTCTCCCGAGCACCGGTCCAAAGTAGATCCAGGTGACCTCAGGCGGGTTTTTCTGATATCCTGCCGACTATAAGTAATTTCAGTGAAAATAATCAATAAACAATCTAGAACAGGAATAGAAAAGAGTTTTGTTTTATAAAAGAGCCAAACTGAGGACTATAACCTAGAAGACAGCCTCTCAGGTAACTGAGGAACTGCTTCAGAGAAGCATGGCTTTCAGTACAGTTTTATATCTTGTCAGAACAAAGAACATTAAAGCCAGGGATACATTCCTTCAAGGTTTCAAAAATAAATAAATAAAAAAGAAAAAGAAAACTACATATGTACACAAGTCAGTATGGCCTTGAC